>NC_136492.1:99050733-99168233 GCF_053919585.1 Euprymna scolopes
TTCTTAGATAAGAGAAAAATCCAGGTTGACCTCGATGGTCGTACATCTAAACAATATGATATAAATGTGGGAGTGCCTCGGGTGTCTATCCTTGGACCTCTATTATTCCTAATATTCATAAATGACCTCCGTGACAAAATGTCTTTGAGATGGGTATATATGCTGATGACACCACGCTTTATAACAGACACGCCAGTAAAACAAATTAACACATATCTAAAGGAATGGCAGAAACACTAGAGGACGACCTCCAATCTGTAGTGGAATGGGGACAAAAATGGATGGTCACATTCAATGCTGCCAAGACTAAACTTGTTTCCTTCAATGTCAACAAGAAAATTTCTCTACGACCAATAGCAATAGCCAAAGACTCTTTATCTGAAAGTACATCTTTTAAACTCCTCCGCCTAACGTTCACAGGAAACATGAGTTGGAACAATTACATCGAGAGTATTGCCAGGACCGCTGCGAAGAAGGTAGGTTCTTTCTACCATGCTAGAAACGCCCGAATGTATCCCGTACCTATATAAGGCCACCATTCGCCCATGTATGGAGTACTGTTGTCATATTTGGGCTGGTGCATCTGCTACTAGTCTCTCACTCCTAGACAAGGTTCAAAAGAGAGTCGCCAACCTAATAGGTCCTGAACTGTCATCTAACCTTCAGTCTCTGTCCCATCGACGAAATGTAGCATCCCTCTGCCTGTTCTACAAGTACTTTAACGGTGAATGCTCCGACGAACTGCAAGCACTTGTACCCTCCCCCCCGACGTAAATACCCCCGACAAACTCGACAAGCAGCAAAATCCCACCCCTTCACAGTTGAGATCACTGGATGTAAGAGAGCCTTCTAATCCAATAGTTTCTTCCACAGAACCGCTAGACTTTGGAATTCCATTGCAGGTTCCTGCTTCACCAACTGTACTGACATGCAGAATTTCAAGTGTAACGTGAACCGACATCTTGCTGCCCAACTCCCCACATAGTACCCTTGTAGCTCATGTCCCTGATAGTAGCCCCCTACATCAAAGTGGCAATGTGCCTTGTTTGGGGTGAAAATGTATATATATATATATATATATATATATATATATATATATATATATATATATATATCCCAAATTAAAATAAAAGATCTAGACTCAAATCTTTTCGGTTACCTTTTGGCTAGACATCAAAAAACAAAGTTGAAATAAAATTCATATCCAACAATTTATATAGATCGATGCTTTTATAACTAACATTTATGCCATTATGCTTACGACTATTATCATCTGAATTGTTCGTTTATTTGCTTGCTTTTTTGTGATGGCGGAATAGATTTCTTATTTGGGTCACCGGTTCATTCGTTTTGCAGTCGAAATATATTGATTAACCATATAGATATTTGGGATATTATTTTGTTGAAAAGCTTAGTGACGTTGGCACTTTGCTTGTTACCTTGCACACTTTTTTAAAAAGATGGAATGCACGCAAAAATGTAATAGAAAACTCTAAGGTAAAAAGTTACCGATTTATCCATTTTAAAATGAATTGTTCCTCAACCGATTTCTACCCCCTCCCGTCAATGAAACCAATGTTTCAATTCTTTTATTTTAATACATGCAGTCATTACAATTTTAAATCAACAAATTTTCAAATGTGGTATACTTTACATTTATTTGAAGAATATTTACCTGCCAAATGAATCTTTTTGCTTAGAAGTAAAATAAACTTTATTGTTTTCGAACGATTTCTTGTATTACAATAAAATAAAATAAATATGCTTTTTATTTTTTTAAACAAATATTTAACAGCCAATGAAAATTATTCTTATAGAAGAAAGGAACAGTTAATATACTTTTAACTATAACATACATTTATTATTCTGAGACGACGATTGAGTGTAAATTATATTGAAAGATAAAGAAAGCAACTGTTATGTTCCCTTTTTAGGCTTAAAAAATATTCTATCCAGATATAAACACAAACACTGTTTTCCTCCGAATATAGGTCTGTTTTGATCAATTTCTCAGCAACGAAACATTCATTGCACTTCATAAAAATGTAATCGTTGGTTTGTCGAGTAGAAATGCGCTTTACACATCTTGCACACCTGAAGGCAACAGAACACGAGTAGTCATTTTTTCTTCTTAGTTCTGTTTCAAATTATGTGCATTGCCTACAAAAACTCTGCGACTAATTTTCTCAAAACACGCATGCGACGAACTAACGATATCATTGTTCGGCTGTGAAACGAGTTGTAGGCTGTTGTTTTTTATTTATTAATTTCTATTGTTCGACCGGTGCAGGAGAGAGAAAGGGAGAGGGAGGGGCATTCGTCTACTTAATCTACAATGTACCTTTCCTTTGTCCTCAGTTATATGCTTTCCCACGAGGGGAGAGTTTGTCATAAAATAGATTTTCAATATATTATTTCATTGGAATCCATTATTGAGATGAGTATTATTTATTAATTTTATTTATTGCGGACTATTATCCTCATCTATTCTTAGTTGTTTCGCGGTGAAATTAATCGATTTTTAATGTTGAGGAAAATTTAACCCCCAAAATAGACACTCTGGATAGCGACAAAAAAATTAAAAATAAAATGCCCCAGTCTAGTATGTCTATCACTGACCAAAGACAGAAAAAAAAAATAAAATGTAGTTCGAAACAGATGCTACACTTTGCTTCTAATCAAAAGGAAAGTTTATCAAAACAGCGAATGTTTAAACATGTTAATACGAGGCTATCTCATTTTTCGTTGATGTGCACTGCTTTTTTAAAGAGCCACATTTGCTAATCTGCTAATTGTGGATGACCTGGTTCCGGTTTAAAAACAAAGATAGCGCAGTGTCAGGAGGTCGTCGTTGATATATTTGACGATCGCCTGAGGTGCTCTCACCAAAAAAATGTCGACGAGTAAAATATTTTATAGCCTTCCGATATATATATATATATATATATATATATATATATATATATATATATATATATATATATATATATATTGGAAAAAAATGGGGGAATCAGCTTACTCCTCCATTCTTTTCCTTTTATTCTCTTCACCCCGTTAACTTTATTTTAAACGTTGACTTTATTTTAACGTTTTAATCATGAATTTTCGTCTCCCTTTCATGATTGCATTATATAAATGTTGTACCCCTCAAAGAATCATGAAATATATATATATAAATATATATGTGTGTGTGTGTGTGTGTGTGTGTGTGTTCGTCAATTGGAGTCGATTATGACCATAGACAACTAGTTGTGTGTCCGCAGGTGGCTGATCAGTCCAATCCGAGCGCGGAAGCCCCTGCCACATGTTGGACACCAGTGGCTGAAGACGGCCACTTCAGCATTTCGGGCTTTTCGCGCAGCGCGCTTCTCTTTTCCAGATTCAGTTCGTCTTGCCTCCGCGATCATAGAGCCCTCGTGCACCAAGCGGCGCCAGGTTGGCCTGTCGGAAGCACTGCTTTCCTATGAGTTCACGTCAATGTTAAAGTCTTTCATATAGGACATCAGAGTGTCTTTGAACCGTTTGCGCTGTCCACCAGCTCTTCTCATTCCGCGCCGGAGTTCACCATAGAGCAGTTGTTTTGGTATGCGCGAGTCTGTCATCCGATACACGTGGCCTACCCGGCGGGTTTGCGCTTTGCGGATCGTAGTGACGACGCTTGGGAGCTTGGACCTCTCGAGAACATCAGTGTCTGGGATCTTGTCTTGCCAGCGAATGTTCAAGATGTTCCGAAGACATCAAAGATGGAAGTGGTTTACTTGTTTTTCGTGACGTCTGTAGAGGACCTACGTTTCATAACAATATAGAAGAGATGTCAGGACCACTGCTTTGTACACCTTGACCTTTGTGTACTGCTGAATTCTTCTTCGTTCCCAGACTATTTTCCTTAGTCTGCCAAAGGAGCTGCTGGCCTGGGCAATGCGGTTGGTGATTTCGATGTCGATGTTGGCAGCACGAGAGAGTGTACTGCCAAGGTAGGTGAAATGGTCTACTGCTTTCAAGCTCTGACCATTTACTTGGATGTTCGGTTCCTGGTACGTGTTGCCAGGAGCAGACTGGTGCATGACTTCTGTTTTGCTCATACTTATTGTAAGACCGAAGTTCTCACATGCTGAAGAAAATTTTTCCACTTCCAGTTGCATTTCATGCTCTTTTGTGGCATTGAGAGCACAGTCGTCAGCAAAAAGATGGTCTCTGATTACTGTTTCTTTGACTTTACTGACAGCTTGTAGACGGCGGAGATTGAAGAGTTTCCCATCACACCGGTACCGGATTTGGATGCCAGGAGTAATTTCCCTGAAGGCATCAGTCAGCATTGCCGAAAACGTCATGCTGAAAAGCGTTGGTGCTCAATGTTGTGATATGGAGCTAGAGTCAAAGAGGTGGAGAGTCAATCTTCGCGACAATTGAAGGAACATGGCTGCCAACATTCGGAATTTCGAAGAATTATGGTAGAAAATATAAGAGTATTGCAGAGTGAGAGAAATGTAAATAGGCTAAGAATACTCGAAGCATTGTACATTAAAAAAAAGAAGGCTCAAATAAATAATATTAATTACTAGCGGGGGTATCCGGCGTTGCCCGAGTGTTTGTTTCCGGGACGGGGGGGGAGTTTTAAAACATGTTATGGTAGGTAAGTAGGAAGGATCAAACCCGGAGTCATGAGTAAAAGTAGGAAAATAAAGTGTGAAAAAAAAAAAACATCTGCAACGTTAACAGTTCGGCCACCAAGAAAAGTCCATTCCAGTTGTTTAGGAAAAAAAAAAACTACTGCGGTAGGTCGGCGCGAACGTGAAAATATAATGTGAATTGTCCAGCACGCTAACCACTACGCCACAGAGCACTGCAGCTTAGTTTAGTGATTTTAAATAACTTCACATGAAAGAACTACGAAGCCAAACCGGTGTTCTCTTCTCAACTGTTCCTTGTGAACGATCCCCAAACGGTGTTAAGTGGTGGCAAGGGGAGGAGGAATTTATTAGAGAGAAAATATTTTACCACTTCCATTGATCGTAACCGATTTTGGCTGTGACTTCTCATCAGAAAAAGTATAGAAATCTAAGATTATCGAGGAATTTGAGAAATAATAAGCCTATAACACACCTCAGATATTGTTCTGCCGTTTGTGCATATTATATTTGCATGAAATATCTTGATTTTTAATCCTATTAAGGTCAAAGTCCGACGGGAAAAAATGAGTTCATTTTATTTATATAGAAGATAGAAGATAGAAGATTACTAGCGGGGGTACCCGGCGTTGCCCGAGTGTTTGTTTCCGGGACGGGGGGGAGTTTTAAAAAATGTTATGGTAGGTAAGTAGGAAGGATCAAACCCGGAGTCATGAGTAAAAGTAGGAAAATAAAGTGTGAAAAAAAAAAAACATCTGCAACGTTAACAGTTCGGCCACCAAGAAAAGTCCATTCCAGTTGTTTAGGAAAAAAAAAAAACTACTGCGGTAGGTCGGCGCGAACGTGAAAATATAATGTGAATTGTCCAGCACGCTAACCACTACGCCACAGAGCACTGCAGCTTAGTTTAGTGATTTTAAATAACTTCACATGAAAGAACTACGAAGCCAAACCGGTGTTCTCTTCTCAACTGTTCCTTGTGAACGATCCCCAAACGGTGTAAAGTGGTGGCAGGGGGAGGAGGAATTTATTAGAGTGAAAATATTTTACCACTTCCATTGATCGTAACCGATTTTGGCCGTGACTTCTCAACAGAAAAAGTATAGAAATCTAAGATTATCGAGGAATTTGAGAAATAATAAGCCTATAACACACCTCAGATATTGTTCTGCCGTTTGTGCATATTATATTTGCATGAAATATCTTGATTTTTAATCCTATTAAGGTCAAAATCCGACTGGAAAAAATGAGTTCATTTTATTTATATAGATAGAAGATAGAAGATTACTAGCGGGGGTACCCGGCGTTGCCCGAGTGTTTGTTTCCGGGACGGGGGGGGAGTTTTAAAAAATGTTATGGTAGGTAAGTAGGAAGGATCAAACCCGGAGTCATGAGTAAAAGTAGGAAAATAAAGTGTGAAAAAAAAACAAAAAACATCTGCAACGTTAACAGTTCGGCCACCAAGAAAAGTCCATTCCAGTTGTTTAGGAAAAAAAAAAAAAAAACTACTGCGGTAGGTCGGCGCGAACGTGAAAATATAATGTGAATTGTCCAGCACGCTAACCACTACGCCACAGAGCACTGCAGCTTAGTTTAGTGATTTTAAATAACTTCACATGAAAGAACTACGAAGCCAAACCGGTGTTCTCTTCTCAACTGTTCCTTGTGAACGATCCCCAAACGGTGTTAAGTGGTGGCAAGGGGAGGAGGAATTTATTAGAGAGAAAATATTTTACCACTTCCATTGATCGTAACCGATTTTGGCCGTGACTTCTCATCAGAAAAAGTATAGAAATCTAAGATTATCGAGGAATTTGAGAAATAATAAGCCTATAACACACCTCAGATATTGTTCTGCCGTTTGTGCATATTATATTTGCATGAAATATCTTGATTTTTAATCCTATTAAGGTCAAAATCCGACTGGAAAAAATGAGTTCATTTTATTTATATAGATAGAAGATAGAAGATTACTAGTGGGGGTACCCGGCGTTGCCCGAGTGTTTGTTTCCGGGACGGGGGGGGAGTTTTAAAAAATGTTATGGTAGGTAAGTAGGAAGGATCAAACCCGGAGTCATGAGTAAAAGTAGGAAAATAAAGTGTGAAAAAAAAACAAAAAAAAACATCTGCAACGTTAACAGTTCGGCCACCAAGAAAAGTCCATTCCAGTTGTTTAGGAAAAAAAAAAAAAACTACTGCGGTAGGTCGGCGTGAACGTGAAAATATAATGTGAATTGTTCAGCACGCTAACCACTTCGCCACAGAGCACTGCAGCTTAGTTTAGTGATTTTAAATAACTTCACATGAAAGAACTACGAAGCCAAACCGGTGTTCTCTTCTCAACTGTTCCTTGTGAACGATCCCCAAACGGTGTTAAGTGGTGGCAAGGGGAGGAGGAATTTATTAGAGAGAAAATATTTTACCACTTCCATTGATCGTAACCGATTTTGGCCGTGACTTCTCATCAGAAAAAGTATAGAAATCTAAGATTATCGAGGAATTTGAGAAATAATAAGCCTATAACACACCTCAGATATTGTTCTGCCGTTTGTGCATATTATATTTGCATGAAATATCTTGATTTTTAATCCTATTAAGGTCAAAATCCGACTGGAAAAAATGAGTTCATTTTATTTATATAGATAGAAGATAGAAGATTACTAGCGGGGGTACCCGGCGTTGCCCGAGTGTTTGTTTCCGGGACGGGGGGGGAGTTTTAAAAAATGTTATGGTATGTAAGTAGGAAGGATCAAACCCGGAGTCATGAGTAAAAGTAGGAAAATAAAGTGTGAAAAAAAAAAAAACATCTGCAACGTTAACAGTTCGGCCACCAAGAAAAGTCCATTCCAGTTGTTTAGGAAAAAAAAAAAACTACTGCGGTAGGTCGGCGCGAACGTGAAAATATAATGTGAATTGTCCAGCACGCTAACCACTACGCCACAGAGCACTGCAGCTTAGTTTAGTGATTTTAAATAACTTCACATGAAAGAACTACGAAGCCAAACCGGTGTTCTCTTCTCAACTGTTCCTTGTGAACGATCCCCAAACGGTGTTAAGTGGTGGCAGGGGGAGGAGGAATTTATTAGAGAGAAAATATTTTACCACTTCCATTGATCGTAACCGATTTTGGCCGTGACTTCTCAACAGAAAAAGTATAGAAATCTAAGATTATCGAGGAATTTGAGAAATAATAAGCCTATAACACACCTCAGATATTGTTCTGCCGTTTGTGCATATTATATTTGCATGAAATATCTTGATTTTTAATCCTATTAAGGTCAAAATCCGACTGGAAAAAATGAGTTCATTTTATTTATATAGAAGAAGAAGAAGAAGATAGAAGAAGATAGAAAAGAATAGAAAGATAGAATAGAAGAAGATAGAAGAAGATAGAATAGAAGAAGATAGAATAGAAGAAGATAGAATAGAAGAAGATAGAAGATAGATAGAAGAGAAGAGAAGAGAAGAGATGAGTGCAGCCGGAACGTTTTGAAAATATTTTTATCATTCAAATATGTGGTTTATTCCAGAGATTAATTTTCAAATGGTCTATATTTTTATGTTTTTGTTTTTGTTTTTTAGCATTTCAAATGCATTTTAGGGGGCATAATATCAGCAAATCACTCATTTGAAAATAGTTTTTCAAATTGATATTGAATTCTATTCATCACTATTAGACATTAATAAAGCAAGATTATCTGAATTTCAAGATACTTTAAACTTTTCATTTTAAACATTTTCTAGAATAGAGATGATGCAATTTATTGTGATCAACATTAGAATAAGGATTTTAGACATAAAGTATAGTACAATTATATGTTGATTTTAATGTTCATAAGAACATTAAAATGAGTGATACAAAACTGTTTAGTTTGGGGAATTCAGTTTACGCATTGTGGAGCCGGTATTCTTCCAATAACTTTAAATCCACAACTCTGTTTTTTTTTTCATTGCCGATTTGGAAACTATCAGTTATTTTGGGTTCAGATTTGTTTGGCAATTCATTATGAAGAGATTGCCACCCGAGTAGCGTTTTCAAATTGTGCAAATTTATTTTGAAAATCACGCAGGAAACTTTTCATGAACAAATAAATTCATAAAATAGACCTCATCCGTGCAATGTAACCCATTAGATTATTTTCTTGGAGAATATGTAAAGTCGCAGATAAACTAGACACAATAGACTATTTGGAAGACAACATTTTACATGTTATTGCTGAAATACAGCCTAATTTAATGCGTAGAGTTTGTGGAAATTGAACATCTAAATGACGCCGTATACGTGCGAGTCGTGGCATATACCCGAAATTGTATTTAAATTAAAAATGCTGAAAATTAATCTCTGGAATAAACCACATATTTGAATGATAAAAATATTTTTCTGTGATTTATTTCAATTAAAAGTTCGCCGCCTCTTAAAACACCCATTATAATATATATATATATATATATGTGTGTGTGTGTGTGTGTGTGTGTGTGTGTGTGTGTGTGTGTATATATGTGGGTGTATATATGTGGGTGTGTATATGTGGGTGTATATATGTGGGTGTGTATATGTGTGTGTATATATGTGTGTGTATATATGTGTGTATATATATATGTGTATATATATGTATATATATGTATGTATGTATATGTATGTATATGTATTTATATATATGTATATATATGCATGTATATATATATGTATGTATGTATATATACATATGTATATATATATGTATGTATGTATGTATGTATGTATATATACATATGTATGTATATATATGTATGTATGTATATATACATATGTATGTATATATATGTATGTATGTATATATACATATGTATGTATATATACATATGTATGTATATATATATATGTATGTATGTATATATACATATGTATGTATATATATATGTATGTATATATACATATGTATGCATATATATGCATGTATATATATGTATGTATGTATATATATGTAAGTATATATATGTATGTATACATATGTATATATATATATATGTCTTATTTTATTTCTTCTTTAAGTTTTTATTTTTTTAATTTTTTTTAGCCTCCACACAAGCGCTTTTACTTGAGATCAGATCAGTTACTGTTAGACGCTATGTGTACGAATTTGATTTCAGCGAGATAAGTACATGATTTTTGTGGGAAAATGTTTTCGTTTCTGAGGCCAAGTATTTCGCCTAGTTCTTCAATCGAGACGAGATTTAAACCCAATGAACTTATTACCCGTGTTAAGGTCAATCCTTCCTCCTCGAATATTTTGCCAAAAATGTTTCTAAATTCGGCACAGACGATGCGGTAATCATCTTGAAAAGTTTACCAAAAATCAATATATTTGCAGATTATGTTCGTTTTTGTATTTAATGAACTGAAAAATCTCTCCCGGTCTTTGCTTCATGCCAGAAACGGTGCTATCTCCGAACCGATTCAGGGCGATAATAGAGGAAGCCTGTTTATTGGAAAGGACGTGTTCTTAAGGTTTCCTTACTTTTATTCATTGTCTCACCCCGTTCGCAAAAAAAAGAGGCAAAGGCACCTTTTACAGCAAAAACATTAAATAAAATCAAAATAAACTACTCACGACGTGCGTGTAAATATAAGTCAAACTAAAATTCTTTAAAATTTACACTCTTCAAAATCAGTGTAATGTTAAATTCACATATTAACATTTCGACAGTTCCATGTTTTCGTCGGGACTCCAAATCTGGATTCAAGTCCTGACTACATGGAAATGTTTAAACGTTAATCGACTCACATAAACTCTTTACAATGTTTATATAAATTTGTTTATTTATATAATTTTATTTATAAGCTCTTTGCACGTATTGAGCACTTTTGAAAAATATTGGTGTTTAGTTTATGTTAAGTTATGGTTGAACTTTATGATTCAGTGAATATATTATTATTATTATTATTATTATTATTATTATTATTATTATTAGCAGGACCTGTGAAAATTCCACAGAGGACCCATTCATATATAATATATTGATGTTGGCATTCTGTAGATGTTTAACGTAAATGGAGACGCTTTGATATCATTGTAGCTCTTTTGTTAAAACTGCAAAAGTATTTATCTAAGCTAGCGGGGACGTCCGGCGTAGCCCAATCGTAAAGTACGCTTAAATATGGTGTTTTAATTCTTGCAGATTTCGTATATGTTATTATAGAATTAATTTTCTCTCGATTTTTATATATTATAAAATTGCGATTTAAAAAAAAATATCCATATGACTTGAATACATCAGCTTGAATCGAAACCGAAACCACAACTTATGAAAAAATAAGTATATGGGCCTATTTTCTGCCCACCCGGATCCCCGAATGATATTGGACTCCTTCCGATAATGGACTACCTAGGTTGTATCAACTTCTCTTTTCGTATAATTTTCTCCATATAATTATCCACAACCACTCAAAAAACTATTTTCAATAATTGTGCTGAAAAGCAAAATAGCGTCCATTCGCAGCTGAACATTTTGCTAACTGCATTTCATTTCCTCTGATGATATAAGCCATTGTTGAAAATCCATGGATTAAGGAAATTAAAATAACCCCTTCTATATATTCCTTTGTAAAGCAATAATTCGAACATATGTCTCTATATGTTGTTTTTTCAGAATTTAAAATTGAACCACGAAACTTATATATATATATATATATATATATATATATATATATATATATATATATATATATATATATATATTTAGACAAATATTATTGAATAGCACGGAATTATTCTGTTTTACAATTTTCCTTTTTATCTTCTCCAATCTCCGAATAGTCATTTTTGTGTTCTCGAAATTCTATATGTTGGATCCATAATCGCGAGCGCTCGCGATTATGGATCCAACATATAGAATTTCGAGAAAAACACAAAAAGGACTATTCGGAGATTGGAGAAGATAAAAAGGAAAATTGTAAAACAGAATAATTCCGCTCTATTCAATAATATTTGTCTAAATGACAAAATGCTGCCTAAATATACACAATATATATATATATATATATATATATATATATATATATATATATATATATAACTTGAGTTCCTTCAATATTATTGAAACTGAAACCAAAACTTATGAAAAATTCTTGATAAAATTATTTATGAAAAAAATAGATGAGTTCACTGCCATCAGCTATAATCGAAATCGAAATAAGAACTTATGAAGAATTTTGGATAAAAGTATTTATTAAAAAAAATACATGCCTTAAGTGCTATCAGCTAACATCGAAACCGAAACCAAAACTTAGGAAGAATTCTTGGTAAAAGTATTTATTGCAAGAAATGGAAGTCCATAACAATTAAACGACAGTCGCTCGGATGTAAGCGTGACACACAAAATAAATAACACACGCTATCCTATTAATATATAGATGATGATGATGATGATGATAATAATAATAATAATAATAATAATAATAATAATAATAATAATAATCATCAACATCATCATTATTATTATTATTATTAAGGAGAATTCAGCGCGAAAATGAACGAGTGGAAAAAATGGTTTCTATATTTACACATACAGGCTACACGTTTACACTAATTAACAGATCATTATAATTTTTAGAACATATCTACTAGGCTTTAGCTTGGATAATATGAGTTATATTTAATTGAATCCAGTATTATGTAAATGGAACAAAGAAAAATTATTATGAAACTTCATGAAACTTTACCAATAGCTATGAATTAACGAATATTACTCACATTTAAGTTTTAGAATATTTTGAAGACATTTTAATATTTCAGAATTTGCATTGAATTTGACCCATAGTCACTAGAAATTAATTAAAAACATTCTATAAATTTATATTTAATTTAAAACCTCTTCAGCTTAAGCTTTAAAATTTAGACTTTTTCTAAAATCAAAATGATATAATAAATGCTGATTAAAATTAAAATAAGGATTCTAGATATAATGTTTAGTAGCATTTTATGTGTAGTGGTGTAAAACCATTCTGTGCGAGAAATTAATTTTACCCGTCCTGGGACTGGTATTATTCTAGTTAATTAAATACGGATATCTTATTGCTAGTTTAGTATTATTACATTATGTTTCGTTTTATAAGAGTTGTATAAACGTGCAGAATTCATATGTTATATATTGCCATTTTTATAAATGAAATGCTTGTCGAAAAGAAAAAAAGAACATGTTCTTTAAGTAAAAAAGATAGAGAGAAACGAGAGTCAACTTGAAAGAAATGGTCTTGTAACTCCTCCACCCCCACCCCGCAGGTATTAAGAAATTGTGTGACTGAAAAAAAAAACGTATTATAAGGAAACACGTAAAAACGGCATGAATTATGAATGGATGTTTCAAAAAGAAAATTCATAAAAATAAAGACGCCATTCTCTTGTGAAAAGGATAAAGAATACATTCTATTTTAAGAGGCCGTCTGTCTATAGGATTATTGCTGGTATTTCACATTAAAGTCGCATTTGTTTTGTTGTTTCTAACGACGAGAGACACCAGCTTTATTGTTGATTGCCTTGAGGATCATTGGAAAAGCATCGAGGCAAACAAATTCTTGGATGACGAAACAAAAGAATGTCTAAATATTTAATACTCTCGAATAATGATGCCTAAAGATGTGCTGATTAGCAATTAGCCGAGGACTATGTATAATAATGGCAGAAGCAATAACGCAGAAACTCTATAGAAAAGATGCAATGGGGACTTTAATTTATTTGTTGCTTTCTGGCAGAATAAAGCTTAATAGAAGTTGAAGTTATTAATAAATTCCAAAAACAAAAATGGAGCATTTGAAGAATCCATTTTGAGGAACTAATTTTCATTAATGGAGAAAGGGAGAGGGATAACAGCAAGCGTGCACAAATTTTCTAGAATAAAATGCAAATGACATCTAACAGAAACGTTATTTGGATTCTCTAAGTCAGATTTCTCTGGTATTGCATCTGAGAAATCGATGCTTGATTCGACTTGGCCGAATTTTCAATTTGAACTCTTTACAATTCCTTGAAAATCTATTGCATGTTATAACGTCCCTATAGTTCGTTTAGTATAACATGATTTCCGATTTTCACAGTTAATTTTCATTGGTTAATCACATCGCATCATTTCTTATAAAGAAAGAAAATGCGAATGGTTCGCAAGATCTTTAGATTTTATTACCACTGGATAAATAAAGACGATTTCTTTTAAAATTATTCTGCATTTAATTTCTGACTAAACAAGTCTAATCATTATTTTAAACAAAAATTGCTATCAGGCGTCATTCGGAGGTGGGGGTGAATCAGCACAAGAGCTTTTTTTTAAGATTAATGTTGGTTTTGTTGGTTTTATGTGTTCGTTTCTGTTTTACGTAGTATTTCAGTCGCAATGATCACAGTAATAAAGTCAGTGTTTCAGCTTGCGACAGATGGCGTCTTATTCAATGCCTTATTCAATATAAAGTGGATGGGATAGGGGCGGTGGCTCCGGGCATCTAAATTATGGCAAGAGCAGACTTCATTTTTGAAGCGTATAATCAAAATCCTTGGCATTACCTGACCCCTGCACGCCACAATTTCTCAGGTAAACGAAAACGCTTTTTTTCTCTTTATCATCACACCGTGTGCATTACGTTTTCCTTTCTTTGTTCGAAGATTGTATTCAGTATTGGTTTTGACAAAGACCGTTTTATTATTTAATTGTTTCCCCTGTTCAGGTGCAGAATATAAAGTTCAAAATATAACAGAAAATGTTGAAACTCATCACATGGAGATAAAAAAAAATATTTAAAACCATCTTCATCGTTCATTACATAAGACGATCAAGTTAAATTTAGATATTTTGAGACAATTATAAATCTGGTTGCTTTGAGCATTATATTATCAGATTTTATATACAAATACTTGGAATTAATTCGTATATGCGTGTGCGTTCTCGCGTATATATATATATATATATATATATATATATATATATATATATATATATACTAGCTGTACCCGGTCACGCGTTGCTGTGGCTCAGTTTGTTAAAATGGAACACATTCCTTAAGAAAAATTGCATTTTGTATTGTTTATTTACTTTTATTATTTTTTGCATTTTTTTTTATCAATAAAAGTTGTTGGGTTTTTTTTTTCCTCAAAAGATTCATTTTTTACCATAAATTGTTAGGGAAAAGGGGTTTTTTCTTCAGGAAAACTTGTACTTTTCTTTTTTAAGGAAATTTGGCAGTAAACGTTTTATTTTGTTTTGTGTTTTTTTGAAAACGGAATTTTATTATAAAAAGAAAAGATGAATGCTTTATATGAACACTGTAAATAGTTAGGTGAAAGTAGAGAAGAGTTTGATTTTTTTTCAAGAGAATGTACAAATTATTTTTCGTCAACAGATGTTAAGAAAATAAACAGAAAAATACTTCCATCATTAATTAATTAATTAATCATGCAAAAAAATAAATAAAATGTTGATTTAGTGTTTCAACATTTGAACACCGCTCGGTTGAATCCGGTGATTGCCGGTCAACCCTAACCATAATTGGAATCAGGGGGCGGGTCAAATTCTGCACGAGTACTATTCTTTTTTTAATTTCGTCTTGTGTTCAAGATTTTGAGTGATCTATCAGCGATTGCAAACTAAAAAATTTAACCAAAATGCAAAAAATTCAACAATTAAATAATTTTAATAAGTGCTCGGAAACCGACCTTACGAATGCGTGAAAAAATATTGAATAATTCGACCTCCTATATTTCCAAGCTTATAACTACTTGAAAATGTAATTCAAACCCTATTTTTTCAATTAAAGGAGCAAAGATCAAATTTTTAAAAAATAACAGGTCTAATAGCAGATTATGCAATATTTGATTTTTTAAATCGGTTTTCTTTAAAAAAAAAAGATTTGAAGAAAATAAACGAAATTTAACTTACGTCGATTATAAAAAAATCCATATAAATTCTAAAAAATCACTTATCTATAAAAATTACTAAACAATGTGTAGTTCCATTCTTCATTGTTAAGAATTTATCCATATTTATATTTTAAAATCCCTTTAAATTTTTAGATAAAAGAATTTTTTAAACGCTTATTTGAAAAAGGTGCCATGACGCAAGAATTTTACGTTTTATCGAAAACTGGAAGTAGTTTTTTATTGTTTTGAATTACGGATGGACAGAAGGAAGTAAAAAACACACGTTCGCGTTATTCGTCTAGCCTTGTCCATAAAGAAATATGTGTTCCCATAGGTTAACAATAGTCAAATTTTACTTATAAAATTTTGCCTTTAAAAAAAGATACTCGAGGATTTTTTTCTTTTCTTAAAGAAATACATACATTTTTCGATTATATTTTCATTCTTTTTTGTCGAGTGAAATTTTTTTTGATATCTAAAAAAAGAAAACATCGAATAAAATAGAAAAAATTTTCGTCATCGTTCATTACTTACTGGACAATATAAGCAGAACATAGGCTTCCAATTAAAAAAAAATCAACATGGTTTTAAAAAAAAAAAGGTTTTACACTTTCACTTTATAGATAAATTTCCAAAAATACTTCTTTTTTTGTTGTTGTTGTTTTAATTTACAATATATTATTTATTGATCTTTTATCTTGTGATATATAAAACTTTGGTACATAAATTAATTATTAAACTTGTAATAGACATTTCAAAATGGGAGGGTGAATTTAAAAAAAAACGTTTGTCTAAAATATCATATTCGGTTTACTGGAAAGAGCATAAAATTTCACATTGACCCTGAAAATATCGTAAAATTTTAACCAATAGAAAAATTTTGATAGATTTTTAAAGTTTAAAAATTGAAAAAAATTAGCTCGTAAAATTCAATTGATTTCATTACGTAAAAAATGGCTGCATGAAGACGCGCTGGCACTTTGTAAACACTTTTTTTTAATAAAAAATAATATTTCTACTATTTTTTTAAACAACTTTAATAGTTTATTTTGGAAGTATATTCCATAAAGAAAATAAACAACCCACTTTAAAAAAAGAAATTACGAGTTTTTTATATTTTATTCGCAGTTTCGTGTTAGGAGTGTCAAAAATCCCCCCCAAAATTTTATATACCTAGTGCTCAGCTTCTAATACAAATCTTAGTAAATCAATGCCCCTTATTGGCACGGTTGTTGTAAAAATGGAACGGAAACTTAAATTTCTCTCCGTTTTAATCTTCTTTTTTTTTTAATTGTGCCCCCCAAACGAATATAATCAAAAGAATAACATTCAACAATTCGACTTTATATGTACAAAACACGAAATATTTTTTTTTTAAAAGTTATTAATAAAGGGGAAATAATTCCATTTTTAAGCGAAAAAAAGTCAGTTTGGTATATCTTTTTATTATTTTTTACATGTCCAACTTACCGTTCACATTGGAAATGTCGACATTTATACGTTGTCGGGTACGTTTACAACGAATAAACACTCCAATCTACCCATGTTAAGAATGGCTCTCAGAATAGACACCCCAAATATCCCCATGTTAAGAACGGCTTTCGGAATAGACACCCCTAACCTTGTCAGCATACCCGAAAACCTATAAAAGTTGTCATGTCGAATGTGAACGATGAGTTGGACGTAATGTTAAAATGTACTGAATTTAAAAGGGAACGAAATTTAAATTTCCGTTCAATTTTTACAACAACCGTAAAGTAGAGCATTCTGTGCAAATTTTCCCTAACTTAGTGTATTAATGTTATTTTTATTTAAGTAAAAATAATATTTAGGTTTGGATATAAATTCCTAAACTCATTTCACACTAAATAATTTAGGTGACTGAAATAGGAATCTAATTGAATCTTTAATTTTCTGGATAGTAAAAACATGGTCTACAATGGTCGATTTGCTGCTAATATCCATTTAGTTACGGGCAAAAAATAAACGAACTTTTTTTGTATGTTTCCGACAACTTTTTGATTGTATTTGAAAGATTAAGGACTAAACTTAATTTCCCAAAGGAAAAAAATATTTGTATACGTGAAAAAAAAAAGTTATGAAAAATGTTTTTACGGCGATCTTACCAATTCAGTTAAGTTTTGAAGTTTAATAAATTCATTGTAAAAATCCTTTTAGAGATAAATATTAGTTTTCTGGGTCTATTTCCAAGATAATTAATAAAGTAAAGTCCTAAGACGTTGAATTAAATAAAAAAAGAAAAACACCTTGTTTGTGCTAAAAATAGCATCGGTAGTGCGAGAAATTCATTTCGCTTCGAGTTATATCGAATTCATTAATACGGACTATAGGGGCTTTTTTTCGTAATGTTCCTGTAAAAACTATTACTTTTTTATTGTTATAAATTACGATGCTTTATTTATATAAAAAAAGCTAAAATAAGCATATTCTGTTTACATTAAGCGAGACCACCACGGCTTGTAAGTGGTGAGACCAAAATATCCTTTTAGTGATGTCACGTGACGGCAGGCGGTGATATGTCCCCAAATAAAAAAAAAATGGCCAATCGGTACAAAGAAAACCACCTATTTATCAAAGGAAAATTAAGTATAATGTTATAATTAAAAAGAGATATATAAAAACACGCATGTATACAGTAAACATATTATACCAAAATGTGGAAGCCATTCGTCCAGTGGTTATTTAGACTACTAATAATGAACGAACTAAGAATTACATTTATATATATATATATATATATATATATATATATATATATATATATATGGCAGTAGAGTTTAGTTTCCTCGAAGTACATCCAATGAAACAACATGTGTCTACCAAAAAGTGCCCAATCAGTAAACAGAGCAGGTATATTAAGTTTATTTATACAAACATTGACGGCTACATATGTGCATACATGTTTCTGTAATCACCCGTGCTGGGGAGATTACGTCTTCAGGCCAAGAATTACCCTCGAAAACACACACACACACACACACATACACATACACATACACACATACAGACACACACACATATATATATAAGCATCTTTTGGGTGGAGTGCATTATGCATAGTCATAAGTTTCTTGGTCGAGATGCCCCAGTTCTTCTTTGGTCCAACCTATAAACGATCCAGACTATCTTACTTGTGACACTCTCCATGTGTTTATATTATATAGTTTAGTTTCGAGGAGTTGTTTATCTAAGGTATATCTTTCCAAATTTCTCTTTTATTTCTGTTGTTTTGAATATGTCTGTTTCCAGAACCTATAATAATTTGTATCATGTTCACCTAGTCCCTTATCTCTGTTTAGTTGAATAGTTCCACGCTTTCTGTTTTCTCCTTTTCATAATCAACATTGCATACTTTCCCATATCGAATTCCATTCGGATATCCTGGCTGAAGATTTTGATTGTGTTTATTAGCAAATCATCATCCCAGGCAATTTATCAAACTTACTATGTTTGTAAGGGGGCGATAATGTGAGTTAAAATTATGAAAAACGATTGTCGAAATTAGTAATATATTCAAGAATTATGAAAAATGATGAAATGTGAGTTAATTGATTGGTCTGTTTGTAATGGAATAATCAGCCCAGACGATATATCAAATTTATTATTTTAGTAAGGGGGCGACAATGTGGGGCAAAATTATGAAAAATGATTGTCGAAATTAGTAACATATCCATTAATAATGAAAAATGACGAAATGTGAGTTAATTGATTAGTGTGTTTGTAATGAAATAATCAGTCCAGGTAATATATATATTATTTTAGTAAGAGGGTGCGATACGGTTGTCACAAAAGGGCTAGAATAATATTATTGCCTCTTCATTCATGCTGGACGACCACAAAATGCCCACACAGCAATATATTACATATGAAAGATGCCGCTGTGGAATTTCTACAGGTCCAGCTAGTTATTATTATTATTATTAATATTATTATTAATATTATTATTATTATTATTATTATTATTATTATTATCATTATTATTATTATTATTATTATTATTATTATTATTTCAACTGTTACTAACGTGTTGTATTATCACGGGAATCTATGTGAGTTCTTTTTTTTTTTTTTTTTTTTTTTTTTTACAAAGGCATCACCACATTATCAAGGCCCAGAGGCCACTCAAGGATAAGGGTTAAAGAGTGTACAGTAGAAGTTGGTCAATATAGTAATCATTAGTAATGAAAATTTGGTAAATTTAATAACTTATATGGAACGGCTCATCAAGAACTTATTTACTTTAGACTTGAACAAAACCATATTGTAGTCAGCCGGAAAGCAGGAAAACGGAAGACAATTCCACAGGCGTGCAGTTCTAAGAAAGAAGCTTTGTTCATGGAATCTACGTTTAGGTTTAGGCACAGATAAAGAGTGGGGGAAATTATTAATAGTGTTTACAGCTAGACGAGTGTTTCTTGTGAAAGTTTGGCGAGGGGGGACCATAGATTGAAGCTCAGTTGAACACTTTCCATGAAAATAACGATACATCAGAGACAAACTCGCAACATCTCTTCTGTGAGATAGAGGTTGCAAGGAGGAGAAAAGGACATCTCCTACCAGGCTACGAAGTCTATTTTGAACTCTATCAAGGCAGGACAAGTTCTTTCTAGCAGCTCCTGCCCAGATGTGGCAACAGTATTCCATCCTTGGACGTACCTGGCTCTTATATAGATAGAGAATAGCATCAGCAGTGAGATATCTACTGGATCGATAGAAAGATCCCACCATTTTTCCAGCGGCCTTGGCAACAGATTTGATATACGTGTTCCATTTAAGATCAGGAGTAATGGTCAAGCCCAGAAGCTTGTCAAAACTTGAGGCCTCCTGAAGACGAGAGCCATTCATTTCAATTGATGACAAATGTGGATTAGAATGTTGATGATGTAAAGAGAGAAGCTTGGTTTTAGATGCATTAAAAGTAACCAGCCACTCCTTTCCCCATTGTACTACGTGCTCAAGATCAGAGGAGAGAGAATTGGAGAGAACTTGCTCGTTTACTGTCTTAGATGTGGTACCATAAATGGTAGTGTCGTCAGCATAAATGTCTACAAATGATGTAAGGATATGATTTGGAAGATCATTAATGTAGATCAGGAAAAGAGTTGGGCCCAGGATGGATCCCTGAGGGACACCGGCATTAATATTGTGAGCTTCTGATTTTTGCCCCTCAACTACTACTCTTATGAATCTATCAGAAAGAAATGATTTAATAATTGAGAAGACTTTTCCAGCTATACCATAGCTAGCGATCTTATGAAGTAAACCTTTATGCCATACCCTATCAAAGGCTTTAGATATGTCACAAGTTCACGTTACTTTGAGAATAAATGAATATTTAAAATATCACCAGATTAATAATTTGTAATCGAAGTAAATGTGAAATTATATGAACAAGCAAAACTACGCGTACGCGGTGTTTAATGAGAATTGCACTCCCCGTTCATCGGCAAGTTATCGGTGAGCGTGACAAGATAAAAACGAATCTCAAATGGAGAATCCATAAAATGATTGTTGCGATGAAATGCATCAATGGAGACTGATTGACTACCACACCGAACGGGGCGTCCATCGAAACGAAGGTCGACACGCTCTAATAAGCTCTTTTATACCCCTCCTTTATGAACTCATTCGTAAAACCGTTTGGTTTTGGGATGAACGATTACAACTTATCCATTGTTTTTATCGATAATATCATTATAGGATTCAACACAATAAGCATTGGTAGTTTCGCTCGGTATTTGGTTGGATGTGTCAATTATTTTAGCATGTTAAATGTAGACTCACTTTCAATAGAAACATGTAGACAAGTACTTATCTATATAAAAGCCAAGTACGTCCAAGAATAGAGTACTGCTGCCACATCTGGGCAGGAGCTGCTAAAAACAGCCTATCCTGCCTTGACAGAGGACAAAATAGACTTCGTGGTATAGTGGGGGATGCCCTTTTTTCTTCCCTGCAACCTCTTTCCCACAGAAGAGACGTTGCGAGGATGTCTATGTTTCTATTTACAATGTCTCCCCACGGGACAGAGTTAGACACCGGGGTCGTTTTTTAATGTGGAGAAAAGGAACAAAAATAAAAAAAATGTCTCAGTTGTGAAGGATTTCTCCTCCACTGACAGAGAACAATAAATTGAAATGTAGCATTTGAAGAACAGATACTACACTTTGATCTTGTTTATATATTTTATTGAGAAAGAAAAAATTGAACATAAAAAACGTACAAAAAATTCAATTCAACAAAATTAGGCACAAGGCCCTACAAGAAATTGGGAGGGGGAGGGTACAGGGTCTTTTTGACTATGTAACAGATGAGACTTTGAAGTCTTACTCTTGACTGGCAACATTTACCAAAATACCTCAATCACTCTGTGGATCCTAATCTAACTAATAACCCCAGCGTTCAATGTAAAATTTAACTATGTACAATTTGTATATTCATTTCTGTATGTTGTGTGTGCATTTTTTTTACCACTGTCAGTAATTTTCCCCACTCCTTGTCTGTGCCTAGATAAAAACGTGGATTCCATGAACAAAGCTTCTTTCTTAGAAGTGCACGCCTGTGGAACTCTCTTCCGTTTGGCTGTTCCCACCTGACTACAACTTGGATGTCTTCAAGTCCAACATAAACAAATTCCTGACGAATCGCCCACTTAAGTAAGATACTTTATCAAATCTCCAATACTAACGATTACTACGATACTATCCCATTGATTACTGTACACGCAATAACCCTTATCCCCGAGTGGCTTCCGGGCCTTGATAAGTGGTTACCTCCATGTAAAAAATAATAGTAACGCAAAATTTTTGTTGTTATTAGTGTTGGAAAACTATTGCACTCATGTTTAATAGTCTTACGATTTTCCTTTTAATATCAAAAATTGAAATCACGAATGAATAATATTTTTTTCTCTCTTGCAACAAAATAAACATTTGTGCTGATGTGCTTTTACCACATGTTGAGAAGCCTGCTCTAGTTAGGGACCCATCGCAGTGCACTGGGAGGGAGGTTCACGTGCTTCCCCGCAGTAACTCAGTCTACAATACACTGTAATCTTTATTGCTTTTACATCAAATTTAATCATTAGCAATCGAGTTATTTAACGTCATTTAATCTCATCTAGATATTATCGACAGCATTTTCAATCTCATCCTAGACCGCTTCTTTATAGTTACTAGGTGTTGTGTGTAAAATAATCGACCTTGTGAACTGACGACCGATACCAATCTGAAGATACAACGACTTAAACGAAAGTCCTGAAGTATTGCTTGTGATCCGTACCAACCTTACACTGGCTGGCAATGATAGATCTAATTCAAAATTAAACATTTCATAATTTGCTTATTTTAACCACAAAAAGGTTTTATTTTTAACCTATAATATACATTATCATTATACATTATTTACATTTGATCCTATTACTATTATAACCTGTTATCATTTTATTATATTATCATCCACTCCTATCATCATTAAATCCCAATATTATTTTATCCTGTAATCATTCTATCCTGTCATTTATATACCGCTACCAATATATCCTATTAGCATTTTATCCTATCATTATATCCTATTATCATTGTATTCTATTACCATTATATCCTATTATAATGCTATTATAGTATACCTATATCCGATTATCATGTTATACTATAATCAGTATATTCTATACTATTATTATTATATCTTATTATCATTTTAGCCTTTTTATAATTATATCTTACCATCGTTTTATTCTATTAGAATTGTATCATATTACCATTTATGTCTTGTTTTCATTATATCTAATCATTATATTTAATCATTATATTTAATCATTATATTTAATCATTATATCTAATCATTATATCCTATTATCATTATATCCTATCATTATATCCTATTATCATTATATCTGTTAAATCTCATTATATTCTATTATCACATTAGTCTATTATCATTTTAGCTTATCATTTTATATTATTATCATTTTATATTATTATCATTTTATATTATTATCATTTTATCCTATTGTCATTAGACCTTGTTATCATTATATTCTATTATTATAATATCCGTCATCCATTTTTGGACGAATTCAAATTTAATACAAATTTATCTGTTGGAAATTTGGCTTTTCAACAATAATGTCATAATTGATTAACTCTTGAAACCTAATTAATATATATGTATTCACATCTCGTATTTCATACATCAGTCAAATTTTAGTAAAAACATATATATATATATATATATATATATATATATATGTATATATATATGTATATATATATATATGTATATATGTATATATATATATGTATATATATGTATATATATGTATATATATATATATATGTATATATATATATATGTATATATATATATGTATATATATATGTATATATATGTATATATACATATATATATACATATATATACTAATATAAATATTCAGTGATTTTAAAAGAATCGCAATTGGTAATTGAATCGGAATCGGGAATTTAAAACAGAATCGGTAATTGAATCAGAATCAGGATTAATTTTGGAATCGTCCCATCATTAATGTATGTATATATATATATATATATATATATATATATATATATATATATATATATATATATATATATATATACTTTTTACTTTGGTAATCAGAAACTCCAAATAAGTAAATAGGAATAAATTTTAAAATAATATATTTTCAAATATTCGTGTGTGTGTGTGTGTGTGTGTGTGTGTGTGTTTTATTAAATTAAATCGGAATTATTAGACACTTTGTCAGTTTACAGGAGGGATCCAATTTCATATACTGCTGTCACTTAGTCCCGATATAAATATAGCCAACTTCGTTTCATCAGTATTATTTAAATACCCAATATACAATAAACTTATATCCACCCTAAAAGGTGGAGTAGTTCCTTGGAGCATAGCCTACTGAAACAGAACAGATACTACATTTACGAATGCTTTGCTAATAGTGATGCGTTTTTGGAAAAGGTTACAACATCGGATCACAACGCAAACGCAACAAATGTAAGAGCTGTTCGTTGTGATCAGATCGAATACAGAATTGTCGACTGGCAATGGAATATTACTCCTTTTTTTACATGGATGCCAACACTTATCAAGGTCCGGAAGCTACTCGGGGATAAGGGTTATTGCGTGTACAGTAATCAATGAGATAGTATCGTAGTAATCATTAGTATTGGATATTTGATAGGGTGTCTTACTTAAGAGAGCGGTTTCTCAGGAATTTGTTTATGTTGGACTTGAAGACATCCAGGTTGTAGTCAGGTAGGAAACAGGCAAACGGAAGAAAGTTCCACAGGCGTGCACTTCTAAGAAAGAAGCTCTGCTCATGGAATCTAAGTTTGGATTTAGGCACAGATAAAGAGTGGGGAAAATTAATGACAGTGGTTTCAGCTAGCCGGGTGTTTTTCGTGACAAATTGACGAGGGGGGCAGAGATTGGAGCTCAGATGAGCACTTGCCATGGAAATAACGATAAAACAAAGACAGGCTCGTAACGTCTCTTCTGTGGGAGAGAGGTTGCAGGGAAGAGAAAAGAGCATCTCCCACTAAGCCACGAAGTCTATTTTGTACTCTGTCAAGGCAGGATAAGCTGCTTTTAGCAGCTCCTGCCCAGATGTGGCAGCTGTACTCTATTCTTGGACGTACTTGTCTTTTATACAGATAGAGAATTGCATCAGTAGTGAGATATCTTCTGGAGCGGTAGAAGTAACCCACTATTTTCCCAGCGTCCTTGGCAACAGACTTGATGTACGTGTTCAATTTCAGATCAGGAGTAAAGGTCAAACACAGAAGCTTGTCAAAACATGGAGCCTCCCCAAGACTAGAGCCATCCATTTCAATTGATGCCAGATGGGGATCAGAGCGTTGTTGATGTAAAGATAGAAGCTTGGTTTTGGATGCATCGAAAGTAACCAGCCCCCTCTTCCCCAACTGTACCACGTGCTCAAGATCAGAGGAGAGAGAATCAGAGAGAACTTTGTCATTTACGGCCTTTGATGTGTTGCCATAGATGATCGTGTCATCAGCATAGATGTCAACAAATGATTTAAGTATATGTTTTGAGAGATCATTGATGTAGATCAGGAAGAGAGTTGGGCCAAGGATGGACTCCTGAGGAACTCCAGCATTAATACTGCAGGCCTTTTATTTCTGCACATCAAACACTACTCTTGTACTTTTGTCCATCTACCACTACTCTTATGAACCTATCGGAGAGAAATGATTTAATAATTGTGAAAACATTTCCAGTAATACCGTAGCTGGAAATCTTGTGAAGTAGACCCTTATGCCATACCTTATCGAAGGCCTTCGATATGTCAAGAGCAATTGCTCTAGAAAGGAAGCCTTTGTCAAGAAATCCACTAATCCTATGAGATATAACCGTTAGCACATCTGCTGTAGATCTTGCGGAGCGGAAATCATATTACATGTCACTAAGAAGGTGATCCTGCTGAGGTGGTTGGCTACTTCTTTATTTAATACAGATTCCAACAACTTACTCATGACACACAGGAGACTTATTGGTGTGTACTGAGAGAGAGATAATTTTTCGCCTGAATTCTTAAATACATGGCATACTGATGAGGTTTTCCAGGGTGTTGGAAAACACTTCTCCTTAAGGCAACGCTTAAACAGTTTTGTAAGTATGGGAACAAGTTCTGGTCGGAGCTTTTTCAGCACTATAACTGGAATGCCGTCAGGGCCAGTTGCTTTACTGGAATCAAGGTTCTTGATTAGCTTGGCGACCTCATGCACAGATATTTGTATGTTGCATAGCGTGTAGTCTGTTATAGGAGGAAATACGGGGAGTTGATGGCCTTCGTCGCATGGGGTAGAATTAGCTGCAAACTTTTTGGCAAATAGTTTGGTCTTGTCTTACGCTGACGAGATGACCTCAAGTCCATTGATGATGGTTGGGATAGAACGCACGCTTTTGTTCAGGATCCTGTTTGCTATTTGCCAAAACTGGGTTTAGATTTAACGGATTGAGTATATAGCTCTCTTGCATTTTTATTACTCTTTTACAGCGGTTGCTGGCAGTCCTGAAAGCAGCTTTAGTCTCAGTACATCTATTACGTTGGTTACGTTGGGGAGAACCATGGCTAGCTGTTAGGTTTCTGTTGGATTTTGTTTTGATAGTATGAATCGTTCTATGCCTACAATTAACCATTTGGTCAGGTCTGATACTATAGAGGACACATCCTTTTTAAACATGGAATGCATAGGTAGATCAGATATGAATGTACGGAAGCTATCCCAGTCAGTCATAGAGTATCGATATACAGTGCGGTGGAGAGGTACGTCTGAAGACATTACATTTCATTTTTGTCTTAACTGATACAACGGAGTGTCGGAGGATCCTAGAAGGGATAGAACGGAATATGAACATAGCTCAGGGGAAGTTGTGAGAAAAAGGTCTAGAAGGCTTGCATACTGACCGGTAGTATCGGGCACACGGGTGGGTTCGTGAACAATCTGATTGAGGTTATAGGCAATGGCAAAATCATGACAGAACCTCCCCTCGTCATCTGTCTTATTTGAGTGAGTCAGCCATTCCACATTATGGACATTGAAGTCACCGCAAATGTGAATGTTAGCCGAAGGATAAGCAGACAGGATGTGGTCAATTTTATCAGATAAACTCTTAAAGATAGTAACCCCACTGTTGTGGGGCGATAGAGGGCAAATATAAATGCAGTGGTGCAACCCGGAAGCACATATAAGGTAAATTAGGGTCTTCTCTCGAGATATCTCTACCCCATGGAAAGCCATCTTTAATGTAGGCACACATTCCATGTCCTTGGCGATCTTGGGGATCAGATTTCAAGTTACGGATGCTATATGCGAAAACCGGCTTCTTGGCACTGCAAGCCATGAGCTAGATTGTATACTTTATAGTCAATTGCAGAAATTTATTCAATAGCCAACCAATTATTCAATTTACTAGTCACCATGACAGTTATTTTCTAACGTTAAGAGAATCCGATAGGCAGGTAAAATATGTAAACCTAACTAAATAAAATGACGTGTAAATAAAAATACAAAAGTAAATAAAAACAAAAAGTAAATAAAAACAAAATTTATTTACATAAATCAATAACATGAAATGGTTTTCTTTATAAAATAAATTCATATTGTTTTCTGTTGTTTTTTTTTTTTTACTTTTAGAAAAAATATCATTTTTCACTTGAAATGTAGATTGTTTTTCGCTTTTTTAGAAACTGTCATGGTTGTCCTGGTTTAAGCCAATAAGAAAAAAAATATTTGGACTAAGTTTTTATTTCTGTGTGAGTAGCTCGATCGCCTTTCTACTGCTGGCATGATTTCAATCGAATATTTTATTGCATATTTGCTATCCGTGTATAATCTAATATACGCATTTTCTAATCTGTACAAGTAAATCGATCGGATTTTCGATCTTAGAACTAAATAGCAATGCATGTCACATATCGATATTTGCTTTTGCCCAGGCATTCATTTATGTAAATTTCCACTCTTATTTGTGAAATAAAAATTCAAACTGATTTCATCGATTACATATTCTATCTAATCTGTTACTTGGCAGTAAAAAAATCCAGATGTACATCATATATTTCATTAGATAATCAGCTATTTTAATTAGCCAATGAAATGAGAGCGAATGTTAGCAATACGCAAAACTTAAAATAGTTAACAACATTTGTTTATTTGTGAGTAATGCAGAAACAAACATGTGACCAAACATTAGGAATTTACCTCTACTTCTTTTTCCTTTATTATTATTAGTATTAGTAGTAGTAGTAGTAGTAGTAGTAGTAGCAGCAGCTGTAGTAGTAGTAGCAATATTATTATTAGTAGTAGTAGTAGCAGCAGCAGTAGTAGTAGTAATATTATTATTATTAGTAATAGTAGTAGTAGCAGCATTAGTAGTAGTAGTAATAATATTATTATTAATAGTAGTAGTAGCAGTAGTAGTAGTAATATTATTAGTAGTAGTAGCAGTAGTAGTAGCAGTATTGTTAGTAGTATGATTATTATTAGTAGTATTGTTAGTAGTATGATTATTATTATTAGTATTGTTAGTAGTAGTAGTAGTATCGTCATTATCATCATCGTCCATTTTTCTGTCTTCTACTATGCCTTTTTTCCATAAAATACATTTCCATTTTATCTCTTCACATCTGACAAATGTCGTTTTAATTCCCTGTTTTTCTTTTTTTTATATCAAAATTACTTTTTTCATACTCTTAAGAAACGAAGTAAAACAATATCCATCAATCGATATTTTACTCTCGAAATTAGTATTTTTCCTTTTAACATTTAAATATGAGAGCAAATAAATATAAACGTCATTTTGGTGAATAATTCCACGTTCATTCACATTCATGTTTTACTTTCGCGGCATTATGAAGTGATGTTGAATTATAATAACGATATGAACACTTTTGAAAAGACATTATTTTAAAATTTATTCCTATTTATGTATTTATTTGGAGTTTCTGATTACCTAAGTAAAAAGTATTTATATATATAAAGTATTATATATATATATGTGTGTGTGTGTGTGTGTGTGTGTGTGTGTGTGTGTGTGTGTGTTTACCATATTTCAAAAGGAACAGGAAAAACAATTGGACAAAGCCCCTCCCCCCCCCCCATCGGTTGAGTAAAATGATAAAAGAGAATTGGCGGAGTGACTCTTTTACTCTGAACTCGAAAGTGGAATAATGTAAAGATAGCGTTTAAATCCAGCATGATGCATTTCACTTTCTTCAAAAGAAAAAAGAATTCATTTGAAAGCATTTAAATTATCGAATCGTAACGCATTTAAACTGGATTTAAAATTCTTAGCAAATCCTCATGTAAATGAAACGCTTTAAAATCTAATTTCATCGAATAAGTTTATTACTTTGATAACAATTACTTTTATAACAAATTGATAGTTTCATGACCAAACTAAAAAATGACAATCAAAATAAAGTAATCACGGACAATGTTAGAAAAATACATCTAGTTTAGGATAAGATTCATTTGTCAATGTTTATTTCATAGCCTCAGCAAATCTAGTATTTAATTCCAGTTTTGGCGTGTGAAAATAATGTCCGAAATAGCAGCGGTAGTGAATGTTGCTTTTACGCATCGATGTTTTGGTGTATTATTTGGATTATTCTAATTACTGCTCTCATCTGGAATGTTATTCTCACAACGTTTTGGACGATGTCACCTTCGACTTTTTTCATGAATCTGTACGGAACTCTTTGTTTAATTCACGAGGTAGATTGCTCTCATTCAGTCAACCATGATTCTTTAGAAAAGGAATTACTAATTGCGTTCTTATCATTGCACGCACTTAGTATTGGTTCAATATTCCAGAAAACTTTCACTTACAACTGCAAGAATCTTCAGCGTAAGTGGAAAGTATAATGCAGTAGAACCCCGGGATACGGCGTTAAAATTAGTAACAAAATACAGTATATAAAACACATGTATATAAACAAATAATATGATTAATAACACCGTAAGGTGGGGCAAATATCGTAACCAGGGTCTGGAAAAATATCGTATTCCACATCGTAACCTGAAAACACCGTATCCTATGGCCACTGTACTCCAGGGTTTTACTGTACATTCAAAGTAAAAGTGTTCACGGGGTTAAAGGTCCAATCCTCGGTGCAGGTGATACTAAGAATATAATTTCAAATGTCTTAAAACTTCTACACAATCATGGCTGACGGAACGAGAGTAAGCTTCGTCGTATATGAAATGGTTCCGCTCGACATTCCGTTCCGATTCTTGGGTTCAACAGAAAGACTCCCGAGTTCGACAAGATGCATTTGAAAAAGGCCGAAACGTTTTCAGAATAACAAGGAAAGAACAGTAGTCTAAATAATGCAAAGTATAGAAATTATCAATTTTCATCCCAAAAATTTCATAACATAGTATGCACTTAGACCAAATTTCAAAGCAACAGTTTCTTTCAGTTAATATAAACTTTCAAATCTCGTGAGTAGTATAAAAACCTAAATACAGCCTTTCTCTATCTCTTTCCTTCTTTTTCTGCGAAGCACACACACGCAAACACACACACCGCTCACCAAACGCACATACGCAGTTTGTATATACACTCTCAACTAACAAAGCAGACTACTAAATACGCACATCACTGTGCCTATCTTATTTACATCTATGTAAATGCACACGGCGCCAGTCGAAATAAACTTGTCTGATTAATTTCTCCTTGCATGAAAAATAACTATTTTATTCGGGAATGTGTAAAGTACATTTCAAAATCTAATTCTTTTACGATTTTTTCGTTATCTTAAAAATTTGTGAATAAAAATTAATTTGTATTTATCTATTTTCTCATTCACTTTCTTTTTTATATTGTCTTTCACTCTACGTTTTATACGGAATGCAAATTCTTCCCGGCTGCGCGTACTGTGTACTATACTGAACAGTGAACGCAAACACGTTTCAGCTATTAAACGATTTGCTGAAGCAGAACTTATTGATTATTTTAAATGAAACTGAAAATGCCGCCTTCAAATATTGATTCAATTCGTTTATTTATATTTGTTTTGCCACTTGTTCCACTATGAGTCCCCACCCCCTCCGGTGTTTATTACACTGTGTATCTTTTGGTGACAAAATATAGCAAACAAGAGCGACACATTACTATAGCTGCTTGCGGCGTCCTGTTCCCCGTCAAATCACCGGCGCCGGAAGTCAATAGCACAGCCCAACTACTTAACTGTGTATAATTAGCGCCTGCAATGTCAACTATTTCCGTTGTTCGCGCGCGACGTCCTTCCGCCTCTTCTAAACTGTCAACTGAAATAGAGTTCGCCTTGCTGTTAGCTGCCTTAACGCTTTTGTCTACTCACAAGTCAAGGCGTATTCTGCTTTTTGTTCGTTTGTTCATGTTTGCTCCGAGACGACGCATCGGATTATAATTATTTCCAAGTTAATTACTAATGGCGGATAATACGCATTTGTCAACCTAATAACACATAATAAAAAAAAATCGTTATTTTAACTACGTTTACCAACAGAGAAATTAAATTGACGACATTGAACACGTTCACCTTTCTGGTTTTATGCATTTGAACATCACTATGGCACCAGTTAACGTTAGAAAGTTTTTTTTATTTGTAAATTTTAGATGCCCTTTTAGTTTTTAGGCGAAGTGAAAATCTTTAATTGTTATGACAAACGGTGAAAAGATTGTATATGCATAATCTCGCTTCATGAGGTTTTATTTTTCTTGGACAATACATTCCTATCACAACCGATTAGAAAACATTAGTTGCGGTATTCCATCTTGAAATAAAAAAGTTGCTCTCGCCACTTTTTTGTAGTTTTCAGAAATCTGACTTGGTGAGAGAGTATCTCTTCAGCCCAACTCTTTTAGATATAGCCAGAAATGGAAAAAGACCTTTACAAAAAAATTCTTTAATTTTATTCAAAAGAATCCGGCGTTGCCCTGAAGACGTTTTTTCTTTACTTTTTTGGCCCTCTCCCGTGTTTCTTTTTAATGACGTCATTATGTCATTGTAAAATTATTATATTTTCTTTAAAATAAAATTTTAGCAGTTAAATAAATTGTTCTAAAATTATAATTAATTGTATAAGGTATTAATTATAATTATGGTTTAAATGCTATTTATACAATTATTAGGTATAAGCAGCTTCCAAAACTTTAAATCTTTCCAATTCAACAGTTCGACTTTTTGTAAAAAATGTGAAAGGGCCACGAATAAATTTATTTTTTTTTTATCAACTATTACTAAAATATTGAAATAGTTGTATTGTTTACGAAATAGTGGAAACGGGTTCTGGTGGACTTAATTTCGAAATGACGTTTTTGAATTTTTGAGATGAGGATTGGTTATTTGTATTATTTGGATTCATCGGACTATTGTTCTCATCTTGGGTGTGATTTTTCACAATGTTTCGGTCGATATAACCTGGCGGACCCGTGGCGCAGTGGTTGGAGTACTGGAAAAATCAACTGCAAAAGTGATATTCTCCTGAAGGTTGAAGGTTCAATCCTCAGTGCGGACGACCGAAAAATACATTTGAGAATTACTTAGGACCTCTATTCAGTCATGGCTGACGGAACAAGAGCACGCTACCCCCGTGAAGTAAATAAAGTATCTGTCCGAACTTCCGTCCAAATTCCCGAGTTCTACAGAAACATTCCCGAGTTCGACAAGATACACCTGAAGAAGGTCGGTGGTTATATCGACTGAAACGTTGTGAAAATCACACTCAAGATGAGAACAGTAGTCTGATGAATAATAATACAAATTAATTTCGAAATGAAATTATATTTTAAATAATTTTTGTTGAATTTCGTTTTATTTTACGTTTTTGAATTTGATTAATCTAATATATAAAATTAGTAGGTCGAATTTCATGCTAACTGATTACAGCTAAATATTCATTGGTGTAGTAGTTATTTTGTTATATGTCACGCATGTTTTTTTTTTCATATGGTATAATTAATTAATATGAATAGAGTATGGTGTTTTGTTTAAACTGTTGATGTAACGGGTAACTATAACATTTTAATCAATTATAAATAAACAATAAAATCTATATTTTAGAAATGTGACAAGAGGATATGAATCATTGTGATGAAGACTGTGTATGTCCATTATCAGATTAAAATGAGCAAGTGTTTAGAAAAGTGCAAGATTGAAATAATTACTGATAGTCTCAAACATTTAGGCACATTCTGATTGTTCATATATAAGTGCACAACGTAATCAAGTGTTAGCTCCAGGAAGGAGCCCTTTGATCTCTTAAAGTTTACTGAAGTAAAATACAAAAAAAAAAGTAGATTAGATGTAAAAATCACGAATATCCGTTTAAAATGTAGCTCTCTGGCTTCTAATAATTTTTAATTGTTTTAAATGTGAATTTAAAACATAATCTAATGTAATGTGTAGCTATATGAAACAAATCATTTAATATCTTTATGAAATGACCATTTGAAACGAGATGAAAATGGTTCCATTTGTAGCTTCATTCAAAACTAGCTATTAATAACGTTACGTGAAAAGTGTTCTATTTGATCGTAGATGAAAAGATTTTTATTAGTACTTTGATGAAATTTTTTATTACTACCTAAATGAGAAAACGTTCTTAATAGTTATATAACAAATGCAATATTTAAAAAGTGTTAATTAGAAAGTATATATATATATATACATATATATATATATATATATATATATATATATATATATATATATATATATATATATATATATAAAAAGTGAATACAGTGTTTTTATTAGATTGAATCGAAAAATCATATAGAGGTATGAGATTAATAAACCCTCCCCCCTTTAAAAATGCTTCTAATTTCTCGTAGCTGAGACATAGTCAGTTCGATTATTGCATAGATTTAAATGAATTCTATATAGACATTTTTAAGCAAAGAGCTGATACTACTAATCTCAAAGGTAGAAAGGTATGGAACGCGGAAAGAAACCGACCCAAGTAGATTAAATCATGGGTTCAGTTCAAAATCCTCACAATCTGCGCCTGAAGTATGTTGAAGAATACAATTTACTTGTATTTGATGAAAAAGAAATACAACGGCCGAAAAATATATGAGGAAAACAATGGAAATCGCGTAAACAATGTCTATGATAAGATTTTGTGGTTATTATGAGGGTTTTTTTTATAATAAAGAGCTTTATCATCGCCTATAAAGCCTCCTTTGTGTTTCATTAGATTAGTAGGACCACTTTGTTGTGTGCAAAAAGTGTGTATTTTTTTTTACCGAAAAGTGAAATTAAATTAAACCTAAAAACGTGACCGTTGCGTTTGATTTAGTCCTTTTAATATACAAAAATGTTGCTCGTTTATTGAATAAGTTATTTTTATGTCTTTAAAGACTTGTTTTATATTACTAACTGCAATAGCCGTCCCGCGATGGGTTACAATATTGGGAAAGGGTGTATTTAAATGCTGAAAAAGTTGGACATTGGCAAATACAAAATAAAACATAAGCTAGTCATGAGGCTGTATATCTTCGCTGGACAACGTAAGAATGTGTCAAAGATATATTCGAAATTTAGTTTTCCATCGTGTATGCATTATGCCTGAAGTTATGCTATAGAAGTAATGCTATGAAGTATTCTCAAAGTTATACCATGGAAATTACAGCCGGATCAGGTAACAGATCAGACTGAACTTTTGACTGAGTTTTACTCTTATAAAAGAATATCAGATTCATGCATGAAATTTGAAGAAGTTGAAAAGATGTAAATTTTGACCGAACTATTCAAGGTGAAAGGAAAGATTATGTAAGATGCAGGACGTCATTGATTACAATATTGTCCAAGTAGCAATATCTACTATAAATTAAATAAAAGTTATCAGAAAAAGTGTGTCTCATATTTAACCTTGACCATTGAAATAGATATTCCAAAATTAAATTAGATCAAGTTTGACCATGACCGCTATTTAAACCAAGTTTGGTGAAGATTAGTCAAGCGATGTGAACGCTAGACTGTACACAAACAAACAAAAATTGTCGCAAGCAAATTTGATCGAAAGCATAATCTTCTACTTGGTAATTTAATCACACATGCAAAGATACAAAATATTAGTTTAATAGAGCTTACACCACTGAAATTATTGTATTTTGAAAATATTTTTTTTAAATTAAGCTTTAAAAAAAAATATCTAAATTTGCTCTATTTTTAAGACTCAGTGTTATAGAGAGAGGAGAGGTGCGAATGAACTCGAAATCCGGGCCATCAAAAATGGAACCTGGAATTGGATGACCTGGTCCTATGATGCAAGTCGGTTTATGGGTCAGACCGTTGAATGGAGCAAAGTTCGAATGAACTTAAACCCTGACCGACAAAAATGAAACCCGGGAATAAGATGACGTAAATTGGTTAACGGATTACGAGGTCGAAAATTCATAAAAGTCAAATGATAAACAAAAGAACGAGTCAGTCAGAGAGTGACAACAGAGAGGGAAGGACAGACGACGCTCAACTGCCTGTCACGGTCGCAACCACATCCTCTCCACCTACACTATCTCCACCACCACCTCTACCGCCGATTATGTGTATATGAATGTTTATTAAATAAACAAAGTTGTTTTATAACAAAGCGTCTCGTTATTCATTAATAAATGAACAGGGGTCATTCCATTCACTAGACGACTTACAACAAACATATATGCATAAATGTCAAACGAACTATCTCTATATCTATCGAGATATTAAAAAATCTCGGATAGTTAAAATATAGGCTTGGTGCTAATAAAATAGACGTCACCGCCATACCATCCAGTATATAACATATATACGATTTGGTGATTTTGATGTGCGTGTGTGCGCTTTAAATCTCATTAACATCACATTGTCAGCAGTAAAGAGTGTATATGCCCACACATACACTCCTTGAAATGTTGTCAAAATGTTGTCCTGCAAATACTTTAAAATAAAAAAAATACTTCGAAAATATAGTTGACATGAAGGTGTGAGCTTGATTTTGTTCAGACTTGTTAGATCATTTAAAGAATCGCCACTGTTGACAATCAGCATCATTTGGAGTAGATTCAGTTCATATCATCATGGAAATCTGCCGTAAAATAGTAGGGATGAGGGTCATGCTCTTCTACGAGTTTCTTATTAACAAAAAATAAGTATAACCACTTATGACAAACTATATACATGGGTGATCGTTCTTGAAAAATTGCATGTTCTTATGTCTCATTGCGTACTATATTGGAGTAGACGGATATGTAAGCAGAGATATAGAGTCAGGATTAATATTTCTTTTATACTTCATATCTAAAAATGCACTTCCCGATTTTTTTTTTTTTTTTTTTTTTTTTTGTGAAGGAATTTCGCTTTACAATTGAATCAAATTATTTGTTCGTTTTAAAATCTACAAGTTTGAAGAAATTGACATTGAAATTAAAAATCCAATGATATTGAATCGTTAGTGTCGTGATGCATCAATGCGAATCTCATTGGTTGGAAGATGATGCAAAACAAAATGTCCAATCCCATTTCGAAATACAGAATATAAACAAAAGAAAATGACCTTCTGTGGTTTTATTTCTAATTTTGAAGTAAATTATATTGTGTGGTTATTATTTATAGTAATTTACAACTTTCTCATACTGAGTTGTGTTACCAAAATCGACCTACCCTAGTATACACTATTACAAACCATTCATTCACATCTTTTAGATAATTCTATTGTCTGTATTGGTCCCCCCCCCCGATATTTTCCTAGTTAAAACTGTTTCTAGAAGAAAGTTTCTATGTAATAAAATGGATTCAAACGTGCACATCAGGTGGTTAATCATTTAATCATTGTTGTTAACCACTAAACCACATTCACCACCATGAGGATGGGTTAGTATTGTCCTTATTATCCTTGATATCTTATTGTTCTAATACTTCGCAAAAATTAATGTCATGGATGTATTGTTTTCATAGTCAGAGGAACTTTCACGTGTCTGTGTAATCTTTCAACTTTTCCGTTAACATGTGGTGATATTTTTTTATGTTTAGTTCAGAGTAAGTTGGTGAATTCTTTAAACAGACTTGATTTAAATTAGAGTTATTTATGTATTGTGGCAATATCGGTTAGACCAAAATTAGCTATTCACTCGGGTACACTACTGTGATTACCGAAATAGACTTTTAAAGTGTCGCTGCCGGCCATAGTGAAAATCTGACTATAACAATTAGAACATATCCTTGACGTTAATAGACATCCAAGAGTCAGGATTCTTTAAACTTTGCAAAGGTGATTTTTTTTTTCTATAATTTCATAACAACTTTATTCCGGTCAGTGTGCTAATCGCATTAGTCTGCTCGGTTTTAGCTGTAGCGATGTTGATGTGTTGAGCTATTAGGTTGACGAGTAAGTGCTTGTGGAATTTTTAATTTTGATTTCAAATAATATATTTGCAAATAAGTTTTCGTTATAATACCTTTACTTTATATATCATTTTAAAGAGGGTTTGTCACCCCATCTAATCGTTTTAAAATCATTATCTTCTTTCAAGACCGCTGAATATAAGACGGAAAAAACAAATCAACACAATTTTCTTATATTGTTTGTTATTTTTTAAAAAATTGACGTGACTACTAGGATACTTCAATTAAAAGTCAAATATGAAAATATAAAATTATAGAGGAATAAAAGGTGAATCAACTGAGGTATAGGTTGTTTAAACAGTTACATTCAATTTAACATAAATTTGCGGGTTTTTGAAAAAAAATTGACAAGTGCCAACTTTCTTTTTTGGCGCCACTGTACGTTTCAGATGGAATGGACTATGTTGTTGGAAACATTTTAGAAAATTAATCTAGCATATTTTTCTGAGTGTTGAAACTTTTTCTTTGTGATAAACACTGTCTGGCTAATACTAAGTGATAATGTCAATGAAGTTTGCTTGAATTATGGCTTATTCTGAATATATAACGTGAAGACAATTTATAGAAGGCAATACAATATAGACCTGTAACAGATACACATGAAATGAAGCTAATTAAGACATATACACGTTGTATGAGTTTGGCAGCTTTTATCTTTTACTGATATATTTTTTACAATCTTAATTGTCGTTAGTGTAGTTCAATGGTGATTTCGTATAAAATAATATTTCAAGAAAAATGTCCTGCATACATGCACACACACACGCACACACACACACACACACACACACACACACATATATATATATATATATATATATATATATATATATATATATATATATATATATATGTATATGTATATATATATATATATAAAGATAGATAGATAGAGAGAGAGAGGTAGTTTGCTTGAAGCATTGCTGGTAAATAAATATGAAAAAGTATAAGAAAGCTATATCAGTGCATTAAACCGCGTGTTGAAGTGATATGACGTATGAACAGAAATAGATAAACGAACGAAAGTTTTGTGGATATCTGTGTATTTTCAAAAAACAATAAAATCTCATTTTCAAAAGAATGTTGTAAAAAGTGGGAAATATTGTGAAAACGGAATCGAGTGTCGAGCAGAGAATAGGACTTATTTTTAAGCCTACTTAGTTTGCTATTCTAATCATTGTGTTATTTGTACATATTGATGCATACAATTTCCCTTATTATCATTGTCATTATTATTATTATTATTATTATTATTATTACTATAGTCATTTTCACTCTTATTTTTCATTTAGTAATTTATTATTTGGTTTACTTTTAGCGAATGAGAAAATCAGTTGGTATTTTAATTTTGGCCGGAAGTAACATTAAACAACAGCGGTCGTTTAATCCATCCATGTGTCGCCATGGAAACAGCGCTAAACTGGAAATATTGTTATATTCAGAATTTAATATTGAATTTATTTCGATCTTTCTATTAGGATTGTTTTCTGTATGTTTCTATAAAATCTAGTGATCTTGTATTTTGTATTTATTAATATATAATGGTTTCTTAGTTTATTTATTGCGGACTATTAGCCTCATCTTTTTTAGTTGTTGTTTTCACGACGTGCGCGTGTGTGTGTATGTGTTCGTGCGCGCGTCTATATCAATATATATGTGCATATATATATATATATATATATATATATATATATATATATATATATATATATATATATATGTATTTAACCTGATAGGCCCTGAACTGACATCTAAGCTTCAGCCTCTGTCCCATCGACGAAATGTTGCATTCCTCTGCCTTTTCTACAAGTATTTTAGTGGTGAATGCTCTGACGAACTGCAATCACTTGTGCCTCCACGACGTGAGCACCCTCGACAAACCCGACAGGCTGCTAAATCCCACTCCCACACTGTAGAGATCCCTAGATGTAAAAGATCTTTTTACTCCAATAGTTTCTTCCCCAGAACCGCTAGACTCTGGAATTCCATTCCAGGTCCCTGCTTCCCCAACAGTACTGACGTACAGAAGTTCAAGTGTAACGTGAACCGACATCTTGCTGCCCAAATCCCTACATAGTACCCCAGTAGTTGTTGCCCCTGATAGTAGCTCCCTACACCAAAGTGGCAATTTGCCTTGTTTGGGGTGAAAATGTAAAATATATATATATATATATATATATATATATATATATATATATATATATATATATATATATATATATGACATAAACAAAGAAAAAAAAAAGCTCCGCAATACATTACACTTACAGTTATTATGTTTCAGATAGCAACTATTGTATTTCACTATTTTGACACACACTAAATAGGATTATAGTTCTCAGCGTCTCAAAAATGTTCTTGTAGCTTATTTTCAAGGTTGACATAGCCAACGTCAAATCGCTGTAAACCTCGGGATTTAACTTTTCACTATTAAACGAGTGATTGTGTAATAAATCAGCGATGGAAAGTAATCGATATTATCTAGCATAGGTTTATCAGAACTCTATGACAGCAACCTTAATGCTAATAAGTACATTATATTTACTTTTTCTTATCCGTCTCTCTCTGTATGTATATATATATATATATATATATATATATATATATATATATATATATATATATATAATATATGTGTGTGTGCGTGCATGCGCGTATATATATATAACATATATATATAACATATATATATATATAATATAATATATATATGTGTGTGTGTGTGCGCGCGCATGCGCGTATATATATATATATATATAACATATATATATATAACATACATATATATATATATATATATATATATATATATATATATATATATATATATATATATATAACATATTAATGTGAATCGACTTAATTAGGCGTTATTATTCCCTTTTCCAATATAACATATCGACGTCATTTTGTAAGAACGACGGGCGCATTCAACTTAGAGAGAGAGAGAGAGAGAGAGAGAGAGAGAGAGAGAGAGAGAGAGAGAGAGAGAGAGAGAGAGAAATGATGAAGTTGTGAGTTGCATGCGACGTAGCATGTGGTTACCATAACAACAATGGTTGTCAGATATGACGAAATGGCGCGAGGGTACTAAACTATAAGTCTTCAGCTTCTCTTTCTTTTTCTGTTTTGGTCTTCATTCTGTTGCTACTGCTGTTTCTGATTCCGGCTAATTCCGTTGCAGAGTCAAGTGGATTCAGAAAGATTTTTCCGTATGAGTTGTTACTCATCGATCATCATTTTACACTAAAGAAGAAAAAGAAGGAGGGGGAGATTGGAGAGGGAGCGGGTGGTAATTTTTCAGAATGTTAAGTTTTCCAAAAATAAACCTTCTCAAAAGAAAATACCCGGTCAATATTTATTAGTAGCTTTACTTATATAACAGTTTTTTTTTTTAATCAAAACATCTCGTTTACTAATTGGATCACGTGACGTTCAACTTGCATAACAAATTGAACAGTAAAGCTGAATAATTACGAAGTAAAATTATATAATCTAAAAATATTTCTATTTAATCGCGCGGTTTGCACAGGGAGCGCCTACTTACTTGCTTCCCCACGAGGGTAGAATTAGACACAGGGTAAATTTTCCATATGAGGGAATCCGGCTCTCTAAAAGAATATTACTTTAGATTCAGACCAAAATAATAATAATAAGAAGAAGAAGAAGAAGAAGAAGAAGAAGAAGAAGTCTATAATCACTCTAGAATTTCTTCTACACTAAACGAATACAGAAAGATTGAGTATAGTATTTAAAAGATGATACTGCACTTTGCTCCGTCAAGCCACTTCCGAAAAGTGAATTGCAGCGAATTGACGTCTCCGAGTACGGTCAAAAAGTGCAGAGACGCCGAAGTTATCAGTCCGGAACGATGGAAAAGTGTCCGAACATAGACACGATGATATCTGGCTGCTGACACAGAGCACAGAGTCACACACCGATCATTATCACAGATAACAAATATATTCAACATTTTTATGAAGTCATAAGAAATATGGATCACATCTTTGTAAGGACATGTGCAATATTTTCATGGCGAAATAAAAAATATAGCCAATATTTCTATTATGACATAAGAAATAGGCAGGATTTTTTAAGGACATAGAAAAATCAGTAACATTTTAGAACAACATAACCAATATTACCACCACTTTCATAACGATATAATAACCATGTTCATAATTTCTATAAGTATAGAAAAAATTTTACTAGGACATAACAAATATGACGAACGATTTTTCCATGATAAAAATAAATACGGCTAACATTTGAATAAGGACATAACAAATATAGGAAACATTAAAAAAATAATTCAGATAATACATTTGAATAGATAAATAACTGATCAATATTACATCGAGTTGCCGTCTTTCCTTCAAGCATTAAAATTTCACAATTGTTTCATTGTGTTTTTGCCCATTTTGCTTTTTATAATGAAAATCACCTCAAAATAAAAAGTTTCCATCGCTGAAGCAGTACAAGCAATTTTTGTCCAATCAGAATTGCAATTGAGAACATTTTTACTGGAGTTTAGTACCGAGTCTCTTTTGACCTGGAATTTAAGCCATGGTTGTTATTAAGTGAAAATGACACATTCTTGTGAGGATGTGGACAATCAGTCCAACCCGCCCTATTAACCCTACCCCTAACCCTAACCCCACTTTATTAATCGTTTACGCACAAAAATGCAATTCATCGCCGCAGAACAAAATTGTCATTTGGAACAATTCATTAATACCCGAACCGTGCCTAAACAATGATTCCGACCTTATAACATTGACATGTTATATATGGTCAAATTTGTTTTGAAGACGTTTAACTTAATTTGAACTTTACTTTTTCAATTTTGTTTTTATTTCATATTATTTCTACTTCTGTTTAGTTCTTTATTTGTTTTCATATTATTATTTTTACTAGTAGGGCTACAGTAGGGGGAAAATTGTAACATATTTCTATTAAAAATAGATGTAAGAAAATTATCAAAAAAAAAACTGGAACAGAATGTTCAGTGTTGCCATTCAACTATTAGAACTATTTAAATAACATCACTTTATATATCCCTCTCTCTCTCTCTCTCTCTCTCTCTCTCTCTCTCTCTCTCTCTCTCTCTCTCTCTCTTTCTCTCTCTCCCTTCTTTCTCCTCCATTTGGTTCATCTATCTCCAATCGGACACACACACAAATACAGACAGAAAACTTTGCTTTATCCTATTATAAATTTATCGTACTGTGTGCACGCGCGCGCGTGTGTGTGTGACGAGGTTTGTCTCAGCCTACAGGCAATCCACCCAGGCAAGTTAGGTACCAAAACGAAGCTTATGACCCAGCGGATGTTTTAATGATATTTATGTCCATGTTTTGTGTATGGAAATGCAAAAAAAATAAAATAAAATAAAATAACGATTTACTAAACAACGTTTTATTTACTGGATATTTTTCCGGTATTCATAGGAAGTTATTATCTCCCTAAGTTAATTCGATTTACTGTGTGTGTATGTTATTCCTAGAAGTATTGTCATCATTTTCTTTACAAATTCGTACACAGTAGCATTGAAAATAGCTGCAAAATTCGTTGCTTCGAATGAATGGATATAATATCCACATACATACATATATAATGTGGACATACACATGCGTATACATACACGTATATAATATAAAACATACATACACACATATAATATGCGCATACATATTACATATAATGTGCACATACATACCTACATAAAATATAAAACATACATACTTCGATATAATATAAACATACACACATATTTGTGTATGTATATGCATATTCTATATGTGTATGTAATTGTACATTATATATTGGTATGTGTGTGTATATTATATGTTGTTATGTATGTGTATATTATATATTGGTTTGCATTGTATATATATGGATATGATGTGAATATTATATGTAGGTATGTATGTATATAATATATGTAAGTATATGGGTGAATATATTTTGTGTGTATATATGTCAACATTATGTGTTGGTATGTCGGTGTATATTATGTGTTTCTATGTATGTACATATTATATGCGTGTATCTATGTGTATACTATATGTGTGTATGTGTGTGTATATAATCTGTTAGTATTTGTACATTACATGTACGTATATAAGCATATATAATATGTAATTATGAATGTGTATATTATATGTTAGCATGTATGTGTATATTATTTGTGTGTATGTACGTGCATTTTTGTGTGTGTATTTTTATTTTATATTAGGTAGGTATGTTCATATTATATGTTGGTATGTATAATTATATTATATATAGGTATGTATGTGAATATTATATGTAGGTATGGATGTGTATATTTTATGTGTATATGTATGTGTATATTATTTACAGGTATATATGTTCATATTATATGTACGTATGTATATGTATATTATGTTTAGGTATTATGTGCATATTATATCTAGTTACGTATGTGCATATTCTCTGTGTGTATGTATGGGTATAATTGATAAAAGTATGTATGTGCATAGTATATGAGTGTATGTATGTGTATATTATGTTTGTATGTGCATATTATATGTATGTACATATGTGTATATTATATTTTGGTATTATGGTGTACATATGTGTATATTATATTTTGGTATTATGAATATATTATATGTAAGAATGTATGTGCATATTATGTGTACGTATGTGTATATAATATATAGGTACGTATGTGCATTTTATATATAGGTATGTATGTGTATATTATATGTAGATGTGTATATGCATATTATATGTGTGTATGTATGTACATAATATGCGTTGGTATGTATATGCATATAATAATAATGGTTGTATGTATTTGTATATTATATATGTGTGTATGCACATATTATACATAGATAGGTATGTGCATATTTTATATAGGTATATGTGTACGTTATATGCATGTATGTGTATATTGTATTGTGCATGTATGCGCATATTATATGTGGGTATGTATGTGTATATTATCTGTTAGTATGTATAAGCATATTATATGCATGTGCATATGACATGTGGGCATTATGTGCATATAATTTGTTTGTATATATTGCATATTAAAAATAGGTATGTATGTGCATACTATATGTACGTATGTATGTGCATATTATATGTAGGTATATATGTGTATATTATATATAGGTATATATGTGTATATCATATGTTGGCATATTTCTACGTATTATATGTAGGTATATATGTGCATGTTATATGTAGGTATATATGTGTATATTATATGTAGATATGTATGTGAATATTATATGTTGGCATATTTCTACGTATTATATGTAGGTATGTATGTGTATATTATATGTAGATATGTATGTGAATATTATATGTTGGCATATTTCTACGTATTATATGTAGGTATGTATGTGTATATTATATGTAGGTATTGATGTGCACATTATCTGTTCGTATGTTTCTATATATCATATGTAGGTATGTATGTGCATATCATATATATATATTAATGTGCATATTATGTGTTGGTATCTATGTTTATGTTATATGTTGCTACGTATGTGCATATTGTATGTAGGTATTGATGTGCATATTATACGTTGGTATGTATTGACATATTATATGGTGGAATGTATGTACATATTATATGTTGGTATGTATTTGCATATTATATGTAGGTGTGTATTTAGATATAATATGTAGGTATATGTGTGCATTTTATTTGTAGTTATGTTGGTAAATAAGTGCATATTATCTGTAAGCATATATGTGCAAATTATATGTTGGTATGTATGTGCATATTATGTATTAGTCTGTACATGCATAATATATGTTAGTACGTACGTGTATATTTCATGTAGGTATATATATGCTTATTATACGTAGGTATGTATGTGCATTTTATATGTGTGTATGTGTAAAATTCTTTACAGCAGTATAATTATAAAAATTGTTGAAAATACGCTTAAAACCTTAGAAGCTATTAATATTAAAAAGGGCATATAAATAAAATTACATTGAATACACGCAAGAATATTCTGAATATCTATTATTACAACTAATACCTGTGACATTTACATTAGTTGCAGAATTGTGTAATGAAAACATATGTCATTGTAGTAATAGAAAACTCTAAAATCATATACTATACCTTCTCTAAATTCTAGCCCAGTCTATTTATACTAAACTAGTATTGAAATTGTTTTCGTCTTAAACTTTTTCCTATGCATGTTTTTGCGTAAGTAATTAAGTTGTATATCCTAGAGTATATGCTTTATTTTTTAAATAATATTGATATTTATAACACATATAGACAAATTATAATGTTACAAGAGATTCTGATATTTTTAAGTAAATGCTTTACGTATCAAAGGATCAAATATATAATGTCTGCTTAATTCAATATATGGCTGAACAATTCGACCAAATGCTTATGTTGTAAAGAAAAGACGATGTATTTGCTTGGCAGAATCCGCTGACCTTGTAAATTTGTTTGATTATCGAATTTTATTTTTCCAAAATGGCTGCTGTGTTGAACATATCAGCATGTCCTCCCAATCGTTAGAGAGAAAGAGTCAATACGCGAAAAGTAAGATGGAACATCATCGATAAAAGCCAACACAAGTTATATTGAGATGAGATGAGAAGTAATGAGACGAAAGATAAAAGTGCGAGAGTATACTGGAATGAAGAAGTACAGTTGGATATTTCTATAAAAAAACGGAGAGATATACAAATTGAAATAGAACAAATGAATAAGAAAGAAAAAGAAACGAAGAAGACATTAATCGAAAATGAAATCAGAAAGTAAAAATGAGAATTAATAATATAGAAACATATCCAAAATATGTTTTTGATAAAAAGAAAGATAAAATCATAAAAATACACACATTACTCGTATAAAACGCACGAATATATGTGCATGTGTTTAAAAAGAAATTGTCATCTATATTTTTATTAATAAAGATAAATTTATGCAAATTTTTAACTTTATATTAAAATTATTTTTTTAATATTGTATTAAATAAAATTCGTCGTGTGTAACAATTATGTTCATTGTAACAAACACTTTTAGATAGTTTTATTTTTTTAAATGCACCTATAAAAGGCGATCAATTTGATTTGTGCATATAAAATCTAATACAAAATAATAATAATTCCATCTTATTATTTTCATTATTATTATTATTATTATTATTATTATTATTATTTGATATCATATTATTCATATATTATTCATATCATATATTATATCATATATTATTTAATATCATATTATTAATATCATATAAAATAAAATTCGTCGTGTGTAACAATTATGTTCATTGTAATAAACAAGTTTAGATAGTTTTATTTTTTAAATGCACCTATAAAAGGCGATCAATTTGATTTGTGCATATAAAATCTAATACAAAATAATAATAATTCCATCTTATTATTTTCATTATTATTATTATCATTATTATTATTATTATTATTTTATTATTATTATTATTATTATTTTATTATTATTATTTTATTATTATTATTATTATTATTTTATTATTATTATTTATATTACCCTTATTATTATTATTTATATTATTATTATTATTCATATTATTCATATTATTTATATTATTATTATTATTTATATTATTATTATTATTATTATCATTATCATTATTATTATTATTATTATTATTATTATTATAATTATTATAATTATTATTATTATTATTATTTATATTATTATTATTATTCATATTATTTATATTATTATTATTATTATTATTATTATTTATATTATTATTATTATTATTTATATTATTATTATTATTTATATTATTATTTATAATTTCATTATTATTATTATTTATATTATTATTTATATTATAATTATTCATATTATTCCTATTATTTATATTATTATTATTATTTATATTATTATTTTTTATTATTATTATTATTATTATTATTATTATTATTATTATTATTATTATTATATTATTATTATTATTATTTATATTATTATTTTTATTATTATTATTATTATTATTTATATTATTATTATTATTATTCATATTATTTATATTATTATTATTATTATTATTATTATTTATATTATTATTATTATTATTTATATTATTATTATTATTATTATTATTGTTATTATTATTTATATTATTATTATTATTTTCATTATTATTATTATTATTATTATTATTGTTATTATTATTATTTATATTATTATTATTATTTTCATTATTATTATTATTATTATTATTATTATTGTTGTTGTTGTTATTATTATTATTTATATTATTATTACATAATTTCAATACTTAACATTATTCTGATTTAGTTAAAGGTAAAAGTATCTGCATTAAAACGACCAGAAAATCATTGAGAATTTTTTCAAGATTTCTAGAAATTCTATTTTCTATTGTTCAAAAAGTATAAGGAAAGATTAAAAATATGGCATCACCAGTCACTTAGGTGAAAATGTAAGAGCAAAAATCTGATAAGTAAAGAGGTATTTTTTAAACAAGGAAAGCTTTGCTGATACTTTCTAATCATGTAAGAAAATTATCAAAAGAAACTAGAACGACAGAATGTTCAATGTTCCTGTCCAACTATTAGAAACTATTTAAATAATAGCAGTTTTATATTCGGCTTGAGGCCAACAAGAAATAGATAAAATGCCAGAGGATAAAATTAAAAACATGTGAATGTGGTGAATCGAAATTTAATTTCTATAATTCTGATGGAAACAAAGAAATATGGCAAAAGAAAGGTGACGAGCTAAATAAAATGAATGTTTGCGGAACTGTAAAATTTGAAAGAAGGTCTGTTATGTTTTTGTTGTTGTTGTTTTTGTTTTGTTTTTTTTGTTGTTGTTGTTCGTATTATGCTGTCGCATAATTAGTTTTTATATGGAAATGGAAGCAGCCGATTACGACAACATGCTAAGTTCTTCATTGTTTAATTTTGTTAGAAAATTAGCTACATTTTCCAGGACAACAACCCCAAAACACATTAGCAAAGCTTGCAAACAATTATTTTTAAAGAAAATTAGATAACCATTGGAAGATGTTCGGCATAACCACCGGATTCCAACTCCATAAAAAAATTGTGGTAATAATAAAATCGGAATTGGCATTAAAATGTTTTTAAAAAAAGACGACCTCAAAACATCCGACCTCAGAACAGCCAACCTCAGAATAGCCGACCTCAGAACAGCCGACCTCAGAACAGCCGACCTCAGAACAGCCAAGCTCAGAACAGCCAAGCTCAGAACAGCCAAGCTCAGAACAGCCGACCTCAAAACAGTCGACCTCAGAACAGCCGACCTCAGAACAGCCAAGCTCAGAACAGCCAAGCTCAGAACAGCCGACCTCAAAACAGTCGACCTCAGAACAGCCGAGCTCAAAACAGCCGAGCTCAGAACAGCCGACCTCAGAACAGCCGACCTCAAAACAGCCGACCTCAAAACAGCTGACCTCAGAACAGCCGACCTCAAAACAGCCGACCTCAGACCAGCCGACCTCAGAACAGCCGACCTCAGAACAGCCGAGCTCAAAACAGCCGACCTCAGAACAGCCGACCTCAGAACAGCCGACCTCAGAACAGCCGACCTCAAAACAGCCGACCTCAGAACAGCCGACCTCAAAACAGCCGACCTCAAAACAGCCGACCTCAAAACAGCCGACCTCAGACCAGCCAACCTCAGAACAGCCGACCTCAAAACAGCCGACCTCAGAACAGCCGACCTCAGAACAGCCGACCTCAGAACAGCCGACCTCAAAACAGCCGACCTCAGAACAGCCGACCTCAGAACAGCCGACCTCAAAACAGCCGACCTCAGAACAGCCGACCTCAAAACAGCCGACCTCAGAACAGCCGACCTCAAAACAGCCGACCTCAAAACAGCCGACCTCAGAACAGCCGACCTCAGAACAGCCGACCTCAAAACAGCCGACCTCAAAACAGCCGACCTCAGAACAGCCGACCTCAGAACAGCCGACCTCAAAACAGCCGACCTCAAAACAGCCGACCTCAGAACAGCCGACCTCAACACAGCCGACCTCAGAACAGGCGACCTCAAAACAGCCGACCTCAGAACAGCCGACCTCAGAACAGCCGACCTCAAAACAGCCGACCTCAGAACAGTGACCTCAAAACAGCCGACCTCAGAACAGCCGACCTCAAAACAGCCGACCTCAGAACAGCCGACCTCAAAACAGCCGACCTCAGAACAGCCGACCTCAGAACAACCGACCTCAAAACAGCTGACCTCAGAACAGCCGACCTCAAAACAGCCGACCTCAAAACAGCCGACCTCAAAACAGCCGACCTCAAAACAGCCGACCTCAGAACAGCCGACCTCAAAACAGCCGACCTCAGAACAGCCGACCTCAAAACAGCCGACCTCAGAACAGCCGACCTCAGAACAGCCGACCTCAAAACAGCCGACCTAAGAACAGCCGACCTCAAAACAGCCGACCTCAAAACAGCTGACCTCAGAACAGCCGACCTCAAAACAGCCGACCTCAGAACAGCCGACCTCAGAACAGCCAACCTCAAAACAGCCGACCTCAGAACAGCCGACCTCAAAACAGCCGACCTCAGAACAGCCGACCTCAAAACAGCCGACCTCAAAACAGCCGACCTCAGACCAGCCAACCTCAAAACAGCCGACCTCAGAACAGCCGACCTCAAAACAGCCGACCTCAGAACAGCCGACCTCAGAACAGCCGACCTCAGAACAGCCGACCTCAAAACAGCCGACCTCAGAACAGCCGACCTCAGAACAGCCGACCTCAAAACAGCCGACCTCAGAACAGCCGACCTCAAAACAGCCGACCTCAGAACAGCCGACCTCAAAACAGCCGACCTCAAAACAGCCGACCTCAGAACAGCCGACCTCAGAACAGCCGACCTCAAAACAGCCGACCTCAAAACAGCCGACCTCAGAACAGCCGACCTCAAAAAAGCCGACCTCAAAACAGCCGACCTCAGAACAGCCGACCTCAAAACAGCCGACCTCAGAACAGGCGACCTCAGAACAGCCGACCTCAGAACAGCCGACCTCAGAACAGCCGACCTCAAAACAGCCGACCTCAGAACAGTGACCTCAAAACAGCCGACCTCAGAACAGCTGACCTCAAAACAGCCGACCTCAGAACAGCCGACCTCAAAACAGCCGACCTCAGAACAGCCGACCTCAGAACAACCGACCTCAAAACAGCTGACCTCAGAACAGCCGACCTCAAAACAGCCGACCTCAAAACAGCTGACCTCAGAACAGCCGACCTCAAAACAGCCGACCTAGAAACAGCCGACCTCAGACCAGCCGACCTCAAAACAGCCGACCTCAGAACAGCCGACCTCAAAACAGCCGACCTCAGAACAGCCGACCTCAGAACAGCCGACCTCAAAACAGCCGACCTAAGAACAGCCGACCTCAAAACAGCCGACCTCAAAACAGCTGACCTCAGAACAGCCGACCTCAAAACAGCCGACCTCAGAACAGCCGACCTCAGAACAGCCAACCTCAAAACAGCCGACCTCAGAACAGCCGACCTCAAAACAGCCGACCTCAGAACAGCCGACCTCAAAACATCCGACCTCAGAACAGCCGACCTCAGAATAGCCGACCTCAAAACAGCCGACCTCAGAAGAGCCGCCCTCAGAACAGCCGACCTCAGAACAGCCAAGCTAAGAACAGCCAAGCTCAGAACAGCCGACCTCAAAACAGTCGACCTCAGAACAGCCGACCTCAAAACAGCCGAGCTCAGAACAGCCGACCTCAGAACAGCCGACCTCAGAACAGCCGACCTCAAAACAGCCGACCTCAGAACAGCCGACCTCAAAACAGCCGACCTCAGAACAGCCGACCTCAGTACAGCCAACCTCAAAACAGCCGACCTCAGAACAGCCGACCTCAAAACAGCCGACCTCAGAACAGCCGACCTCAAAACAGCCGACCTCAGAACAGCTGACCTCAGAATAGCCGACCTCAAAACAGCCGACCTCAGAACAGCCGACCTCAAACCACCCGACCTCAGAACAGCCAAGCTCAGAACAGCCAAGCTCAGAACAGCCGACCTCAAAACAGTCGACCTCAGAACAGCCGACCTCAGAACAGCTGACCTCAGAACAGCCGACCTCAGAACAGCCGACCTCAAAACAGCCGACCTCAGAACAGCCGACCTCAAAACAGCCGACCTAGAAACAGCCGACCTCAAAACAGCCGACCTAGAAACAGCCGACCTCAGACCAGCCGACCTCAAAACAGCCGACCTCAGAACAGCCGACCTCAAAACAGCCGACCTCAGAACAGCCGACCTCAGAACAGCCGACCTCAAAACAGCCGACCTAAGAACAGCCGACCTCAAAACAGCCGACCTCAAAACAGCTGACCTCAGAACAGCCGACCTCAAAACAGCCGACCTCAGAACAGCCGACCTCAGAACAGCCAACCTCAAAACAGCCGACCTCAGAACAGCCGACCTCAAAACAGCCGACCTCAGAACAGCCGACCTCAAAACATCCGACCTCAGAACAGCCGACCTCAGAATAGCCGACCTCAAAACAGCCGACCTCAGAAGAGCCGCCCTCAGAAGAGCCGACCTCAGAACAGCCAAGCTAAGAACAGCCAAGCTCAGAACAGCCGACCTCAAAACAGTCGACCTCAGAACAGCCGACCTCAAAACAGCCGAGCTCAGAACAGCCGACCTCAGAACAGCCGACCTCAAAACAGTCTACCTCAAAACAGCCGACCTCAGAACAGCCGACCTCAAAACAGCCGACCTCAGAACAGCCGACCTCAGTACAGCCAACCTCAAAACAGCCGACCTCAGAACAGCCGACCTCAAAACAGCCGACCTCAGAACAGCCGACCTCAAAACAGCCGACCTCAGAACAGCCGACCTCAGAATAGCCGACCTCAAAACAGCCGACCTCAGAACAGCCGACCTCAAACCACCCGACCTCAGAACAGCCAAGCTCAGAACAGCCAAGCTCAGAACAGCCGACCTCAAAACAGTCGACCTCAGAACAGCCGACCTCAAAACAGCCGAGCTCAGAACAGCCGACCTCAGAACAGCCGACCTCAAAACAGCCGACCTCAGAACAGCTGACCTCAGAACAGCCAACCTCAAAACAGCCGACCTCAGACCAGCCGACCTCAAAACAGCCGACCTCAGAACAGCCGACCTCAGAACAGCCGACCTCAGAACAACCGACCTCAAAACAGCCGACCTCAAAACAGCCGACCTCAGAACAGCCGACCTCAGAACAGCCGACCTCAAAACAGCCGACCTCAAAACAGCCGACCTCAAAACAGCCGACCTCAGACCAGCCGACCTCAAAACAGCCGACCTCAGAACAGCCGACCTCAAAACAGCCGACCTCAGAACAGCCGACCTCAGAACAGCCGACCTCAGAACAGCCGACCTCAAAACAGCCAACCTCAGAACAGCCGACCTCAGAACAGCCGACCTCAAAACAGCCGACCTCAGAACAGCCGACCTCAAAACAGCCGACTTCAGAACAGCCGACCTCAAAACAGCCGACCTCAAAACAGCCGACCTCAGAACAGCCGACCTCAGAACAGCCGACCTCAAAACAGCCGACCTCAAAACAGCCGACCTCAGAACAGCCGACCTCAGAACAGCCGACCTCAAAACAGCCGACCTCAAAACAGCCGACCTCAGAACAGCCGACCTCAGAACAGCCGACCTCAAAACAGCCGACCTCAAAATACCGACCTCAGAACAGCCGACCTCAAAATAGCCGACCTCAGAACAGCCGACCTCAAAACAGCCGACCTCAGAACAGCCGACCTCAGAACAGCCGACCTCAGAACAGCCGACCTCAAAACAGCCGACCTCAGAACAGTGACCTCAAAACAGCCGACCTCAGAACAGCCGACCTCAAAACAGCCGACCTCAGAACAGCCGACCTCAAAACAGCCGACCTCAGAACAGCCGACCTCAGAACAGCCGACCTCAAAACAGCTGACCTCAGAACAGCCGACCTCAAAACAGCCGACCTCAAAACAGCCGACCTCAGAACAGCCGACCTCAAAACAGCTGACGTCAGAAAAGCCGACCTCAAAACAGCCGACCTCAAAACAGCCGACCTCAGAACAGCCGACCTCAGAACAGCCGACCTCAAAACAGCCGACCTTAGAACAGCCGACCTCAGAACAGCCGACCTCAAAACAGCCGACCTCAAAACAGCCGACCTCAGAACAGCCGACCTCAGAACAGCCGACCTCAGAACAGCCGACCTCAAAACAGCCGACCTCAGAACAGTAACCTCAAAACAGCCGACCTCAGAACAGCCGACCTCAAAACAGCCGACCTCAGAACAGCCGAGCTCAAAACAGCCGACCTCAGAACAGCCGACCTCAGAACAGCCGACCTCAAAACAGCTGACCTCAGAACAGCCGACCTCAAAACAGCCGACCTCAAAACAGCCGACCTCAGAACAGCCGACCTCAAAACAGCCGACCTCAGAAAAGCCGACCTCAAAACAGCCGACCTCAAAACAGCCGACCTCAGAACAGCCGACCTCAGAACAGCCGACCTCAAAACAGCCGACCTTAGAACAGCCGACCTCAGAACAGCCGACCTCAAAACAGCCGACCTCAAAACAGCCGACCTCAAAACAGCCGACCTCAGACTAGCCGACCTCAAAACAGCCGACCTCAGAACAGCCGACCTCAGACCAGCCAACCTCAAAACAGCCGACCTCAGAACAGCCGACCTCAAAACAGCCGACCTCAGAACAGCCGACCTCAGAACAGCCGACCTCAGAACAGCCGACCTCAAAACAGCCGACCTCAGAACAGCCGACCTCAGAACAGCCGACCTCAAAACAGCCGACCTCAGAACAGCCGACCTCAAAACAGCCGACCTCAGAACAGCCGACCTCAAAACAGCCGACCTCAAAACAGCCGACCTCAGAACAGCCGACCTCAGAACAGCCGACCTCAAAACAGCCGACCTCAAAACAGCCGACCTCAGAACAGCCGACCTCAGAACAGCCGACCTCAAAAAAGCCGACCTCAAAACAGCCGACCTCAGAACAGCCGACCTCAAAACAGCCGACCTCAGAACAGGCTACCTCAGAACAGCCGACCTCAGAACAGCCGACCTCAGAACAGCCGACCTCAAAACAGCCGACCTCAGAACAGTGACCTCAAAACAGCCGACCTCAGAACAGCCGACCTCAAAACAGCCGACCTCAGAACAGCCGACCTCAAAACAGCCGACCTCAGAACAGCCGACCTCAGAACAACCGACCTCAAAACAGCTGACCTCAGAACAGCCGACCTCAAAACAGCCGACCTCAAAACAGCCGACCTCAGAACAGCCGACCTCAAAACAGCCGACCTAGAAACAGCCGACCTCAGACCAGCCGACCTCAAAACAGCCGACCTCAGAACAGCCGACCTCAAAACAGCCGACCTCAGAACAGCCGACCTCAGAACAGCCGACCTCAAAACAGCCGACCTAAGAACAGCCGACCTCAAAACAGCCGACCTCAAAACAGCCGACCTCAGAACAGCCGACCTCAAAACAGCCGACCTCAGAACAGCCGACCTCAGAACAGCCGACCTCAAAACAGCCGACCTCAGAACAGCCGACCTCAAAACAGCCGACCTCAGAACAGCCGACCTCAGTACAGCCAACCTCAAAACAGCCGACCTCAGAACAGCCGACCCCAAAACAGCCGACCTCAGAACAGCCGACCTCAAAACAGCCGACCTCAGAACAGCCGACCTCAGAATAGCCGACCTCAAAACAGCCGACCTCAGAACAGCCGACCTCAAACCACCCGACCTCAGAACAGCCAAGCTCAGAACAGCCAAGCTCAGAACAGCCGACCTCAAAACAGTCGACCTCAGAACAGCCGACCTCAGAACAGCTGACCTCAGAACAGCCGACCTCAGAACAGCCGACCTCAAAACAGCCGACCTCAGAACAGCCGACCTCAAAACAGCCGACCTAGAAACAGCCGACCTCAGACCAGCCGACCTCAAAACAGCCGACCTCAGAACAGCCGACCTCAAAACAGCCGACCTCAGAACAGCCGACCTCAGAACAGCCGACCTCAAAACAGCCGACCTAAGAACAGCCGACCTCAAAACAGCCGACCTCAAAACAGCTGACCTCAGAACAGCCGACCTCAAAACAGCCGACCTCAGAACAGCCGACCTCAGAACAGCCAACCTCAAAACAGCCGACCTCAGAACAGCCGACCTGAAAACAGCCGACCTCAGAACAGCCGACCTCAAAACATCCGACCTCAGAACAGCCGACCTCAGAATAGCCGACCTCAAAACAGCCGACCTCAGAAGAGCCGCCCTCAGAACAGCCGACCTCAGAACAGCCAAGCTAAGAACAGCCAAGCTCAGAACAGCCGACCTCAAAACAGTCGACCTCAGAACAGCCGACCTCAAAACAGCCGAGCTCAGAACAGCCGACCTCAGAACAGCCGACCTCAGAACAGCCGACCTCAAAACAGCCGACCTCAGAACAGCCGACCTCAAAACAGCCGACCTCAGAACAGCCGACCTCAGTACAGCCAACCTCAAAACAGCCGACCTCAGAACAGCCGACCTCAAAACAGCCGACCTCAGAACAGCCGACCTCAAAACAGCCGACCTCAGAACAGCCGACCTCAGAATAGCCGACCTCAAAACAGCCGACCTCAGAACAGCCGACCTCAAACCACCCGACCTCAGAACAGCCAAGCTCAGAACAGCCAAGCTCAGAACAGCCGACCTCAAAACAGTCGACCTCAGAACAGCCGACCTCAAAACAGCCGAGCTCAGAACAGCCGACCTCAGAACAGCCGACCTCAAAACAGCCGACCTCAGAACAGCCGACCTCAGAACAGCCAACCTCAAAACAGCCGACCTCAGACCAGCCGACCTCAAAACAGCCGACCTCAGAACAGCCGACCTCAGAACAGCCGACCTCAGAACAGCCGACCTCAGAACAACCGACCTCAAAACAGCCGACCTCAAAACAGCCGACCTCAGAACAGCCGACCTCAGAACAGCCGACCTCAAAACAGCCGACCTCAAAACAGCCGACCTCAGACCAGCCGACCTCAAAACAGCCGACCTCAGAACAGCCGACCTCAAAACAGCCGACCTCAGAACAGCCGACCTCAGAACAGCCGACCTCAGAACAGCCGACCTCAAAACAGCCAACCTCAGAACAGCCGACCTCAGAACAGCCGACCTCAAAACAGCCGACCTCAGAACAGCCGACCTCAAAACAGCCGACTTCAGAACAGCCGACCTCAAAACAGCCGACCTCAAAACAGCCGACCTCAGAACAGCCGACCTCAGAACAGCCGACCTCAAAACAGCCGACCTCAAAACAGCCGACCTCAGAACAGCCGACCTCAGAACAGCCGACCTCAGAACAGCCGACCTCAAAACAGCCGACCTCAAAATACCGACCTCAGAACAGCCGACCTCAAAATAGCCGACCTCAGAAAAGCCGACCTCAAAACAGCCGACCTCAGAACAGCCGACCTCAGAACAGCCGACCTCAAAACAGCCGACCTCAGAACAGTGACCTCAAAACAGCCGACCTCAGAACAGCCGACCTCAAAACAGCCGACCTCAGAACAGCCGACCTCAAAACAGCCGACCTCAGAACAGCCGACCTCAGAACAGCCGACCTCAAAACAGCTGACCTCAGAACAGCCGACCTCAAAACAGCCGACCTCAAAACAGCCGACCTCAGAACAGCCGACCTCAAAACAGCCGACCTCAGAAAAGCCGACCTCAAAACAGCCGACCTCAAAACAGCCGACCTCAGAACAGCCGACCTCAGAACAGCCGACCTCAAAACAGCCGACCTTAGAACAGCCGACCTCAGAACAGCCGACCTCAAAACAGCCGACCTCAAAACAGCCGACCTCAGAACAGCCGACCTCAGAACAGCCGACCTCAGAACAGCCGACCTCAAAACAGCCGACCTCAGAACAGTGACCTCAAAACAGCCGACCTCAGAACAGCCGACCTCAAAACAGCCGACCTCAGAACAGCCGACCTCAAAACAGCCGACCTCAGAACAGCCGACCTCAAAACAGCTGACCTCAGAACAGCCGACCTCAAAACAGCCGACCTCAAAACAGCCGACCTCAGAACAGCCGACCTCAAAACAGCCGACCTCAGAAAAGCCGACCTCAAAACAGCCGACCTCAAAACAGCCGACCTCAGAACAGCCGACCTCAGAACAGCCGACCTTAGAACAGCCGACCTCAGAACAGCCGACCTCAAAACAGCCGACCTCAAAACAGCCGACCTCAAAACAGCCGACCTCAGACTAGCCGACCTCAAAACAGCCGACCTCAGAACAGCCGACCTCAAAACAGCCGACCTCAGAACAGCCGACCTCAGAACAGCCGACCTCAGAACAGCCGACCTCAAAACAGCCGAGCTCAGAACAGCCGACCTCAGAACAGCCGACCTCAGAACAGCCGACCTCAAAACAGCCGACCTCAGAACAGCCGACCTCAAAACAGCCGACCTCAGAACAGCCGACCTCAGTACAGCCAACCTCAAAACAGCCGACCTCAGAACAGCCGACCTCAAAACAGCCGACCTCAGAACAGCCGACCTCAAAACAGCCGACCTCAGAACAGCCGACCTCAGAATAGCCGACCTCAAAACAGCCGACCTCAGAACAGCCGACCTCAAACCACCCGACCTCAGAACAGCCAAGCTCAGAACAGCCAAGCTCAGAACAGCCGACCTCAAAACAGTCGACCTCAGAACAGCCGACCTCAAAACAGCCGAGCTCAGAACAGCCGACCTCAGAACAGCCGACCTCAAAACAGCCGACCTCAGAACAGCTGACCTCAGAACAGCCAACCTCAAAACAGCCGACCTCAGACCAGCCGACCTCAAAACAGCCGACCTCAGAACAGCCGACCTCAGAACAGCCGACCTCAGAACAGCCGACCTCAGAACAACCGACCTCAAAACAGCCGACCTCAAAACAGCCGACCTCAGAACAGCCGACCTCAGAACAGCCGACCTCAAAACAGCCGACCTCAAAACAGCCGACCTCAGACCAGCCGACCTCAAAACAGCCGACCTCAGAACAGCCGACCTCAAAACAGCCGACCTCAGAACAGCCGACCTCAGAACAGCCGACCTCAGAACAGCCGACCTCAAAACAGCCAACCTCAGAACAGCCGACCTCAGAACAGCCGACCTCAAAACAGCCGACCTCAGAACAGCCGACCTCAAAACAGCCGACTTCAGAACAGCCGACCTCAAAACAGCCGACCTCAAAACAGCCGACCTCAGAACAGCCGACCTCAGAACAGCCGACCTCAAAACAGCCGACCTCAAAACAGCCGACCTCAGAACAGCCGACCTCAGAACAGCCGACCTCAAAAGAGCCGACCTCAAAACAGCCGACCTCAGAACAGCCGACCTCAGAACAGCCGACCTCAAAACAGCCGACCTCAAAATACCGACCTCAGAACAGCCGACCTCAAAATAGCCGACCTCAGAACAGCCGACCTCAAAACAGCCGACCTCAGAACAGCCGACCTCAGAACAGCCGACCTCAAAACAGCCGACCTCAGAACAGTGACCTCAAAACAGCCGACCTCAGAACAGCCGACCTCAAAACAGCCGACCTCAGAACAGCCGACCTCAAAACAGCCGACCTCAGAACAGCCGACCTCAGAACAGCCGACCTCAAAACAGCTGACCTCAGAACAGCCGACCTCAAAACAGCCGACCTCAAAACAGCCGACCTCAGAACAGCCGACCTCAAAACAGCCGACCTCAGAAAAGCCGACCTCAAAACAGCCGACCTCAAAACAGCCGACCTCAGAACAGCCGACCTCAGAACAGCCGACCTCAAAACAGCCGACCTTAGAACAGCCGACCTCAGAACAGCCGACCTCAAAACAGCCGACCTCAAAACAGCCGACCTCAGAACAGCCGACCTCAAAACAGCCGACCTCAGAACAGCCGACCTCAGAACAGCCGACCTCAAAACAGCCGACCTCAGAACAGCCGACCTCAAAACAGCCGACCTCAGAACAGCCGACCTCAGAATAGCCGACCTCAAAACAGCCGACCTCAGAACAGCCGACCTCAAACCACCCGACCTCAGAACAGCCAAGCTCAGAACAGCCAAGCTCAGAACAGCCGACCTCAAAACAGTCGACCTCAGAACAGCCGACCTCAGAACAGCTGACCTCAGAACAGCCGACCTCAGAACAGCCGACCTCAAAACAGCCGACCTCAGAACAGCCGACCTCAAAACAGCCGACCTAGAAACAGCCGACCTTAGACCAGCCGACCTCAAAACAGCCGACCTCAGAACAGCCGACCTCAAAACAGCCGACCTCAGAACAGCCGACCTCAGAACAGCCGACCTCAAAACAGCCGACCTAAGAACAGCCGACCTCAAAACAGCCGACCTCAAAACAGCTGACCTCAGAACAGCCGACCTCAAAACAGCCGACCTCAGAACAGCCGACCTCAGAACAGCCAACCTCAAAACAGCCGACCTCAGAACAGCCGACCTCAAAACAGCCGACCTCAGAACAGCCGACCTCAAAACATCCGACCTCAGAACAGCCGACCTCAGAATAGCCGACCTCAAAACAGCCGACCTCAGAAGAGCCGCCCTCAGAACAGCCGACCTCAGAACAGCCAAGCTAAGAACAGCCAAGCTCAGAACAGCCGACCTCAAAACAGTCGACCTCAGAACAGCCGACCTCAAAACAGCCGAGCTCAGAACAGCCGACCTCAGAACAGCCGACCTCAGAACAGCCGACCTCAAAACAGCCGACCTCAGAACAGCCGACCTCAAAACAGCCGACCTCAGAACAGCCGACCTCAGTACAGCCAACCTCAAAACAGCCGACCTCAGAACAGCCGACCTCAAAACAGCCGACCTCAGAACAGCCGACCTCAAAACAGCCGACCTCAGAACAGCCGACCTCAGAATAGCCGACCTCAAAACAGCCGACCTCAGAACAGCCGACCTCAAACCACCCGACCTCAGAACAGCCAAGCTCAGAACAGCCAAGCCCAGAACAGCCGACCTCAAAACAGTCGACCTCAGAACAGCCGACCTCAAAACAGCCGAGCTCAGAACAGCCGACCTCAGAACAGCCGACCTCAAAACAGCCGACCTCAGAACAGCTTACCTCAGAACAGCCAACCTCAAAACAGCCGACCTCAGACCAGCCGACCTCAAAACAGCCGACCTCAGAACAGCCGACCTCAGAACAGCCGACCTCAGAACAACCGACCTCAAAACAGCCGACCTCAAAACAGCCGACCTCAGAACAGCCGACCTCAGAACAGCCGACCTCAAAACAGCCGACCTCAAAACAACCGACCTCAGACCAGCCGACCTCAAAACAGCCGACCTCAGAACAGCCGACCTCAAAACAGCCGACCTCAGAACAGCCGACCTCAGAACAGCCGACCTCAGAACAGCCGACCTCAAAACAGCCAACCTCAGAACAGCCGACCTCAGAACAGCCGACCTCAAAACAGCCGACCTCAGAACAGCCGACCTCAAGACAGCCGACTTCAGAACAGCCGACCTCAAAACAGCCGACCTCAAAACAGCCGACCTCAGAACAGCCGACCTCAGAACAGCCGACCTCAAAACAGCCGACCTCAAAACAGCCGACCTCAGAACAGCCGACCTCAGAACAGCCGACCTCAGAACAGCCGACCTCAAAACAGCCGACCTCAAAATACCGACCTCAGAACAGCCGACCTCAAAATAGCCGACCTCAGAACAGCCGACCTCAAAACAGCCGACCTCAGAACAGCCGACCTCAGAACAGCCGACCTCAAAACAGCCGACCTCAGAACAGTGACCTCAAAACAGCCGACCTCAGAACAGCCGACCTCAAAACAGCCGACCTCAGAACAGCCGACCTCAAAACAGCCGACCTCAGAACAGCCGACCTCAGAACAGCCGACCTCAAAACAGCTGACCTCAGAACAGCCGACCTCAAAACAGCCGACCTCAAAACAGCCGACCTCAGAACAGCCGACCTCAAAACAGCCGACCTCAGAAAAGCCGACCTCAAAACAGCCGACCTCAAAACAGCCGACCTCAGAACAGCCGACCTCAGAACAGCCGACCTCAAAACAGCCGACCTTAGAACAGCCGACCTCAGAACAGCCGACCTCAAAACAGCCGACCTCAAAACAGCCGACCTCAGAACAGCCGACCTCAGAACAGCCGACCTCAGAACAGCCGACCTCAAAACAGCCGACCTCAGAACAGTGACCTCAAAACAGCCGACCTCAGAACAGCCGACCTCAAAACAGCCGACCTCAGAACAGCCGACCTCAAAACAGCCGACCTCAGAACAGCCGACCTCAAAACAGCTGACCTCAGAACAGCCGACCTCAAAACAGCCGACCTCAAAACAGCCGACCTCAGAACAGCCGACCTCAAAACAGCCGACCTCAGAAAAGCCGACCTCAAAACAGCCGACCTCAAAACAGCCGACCTCAGAACAGCCGACCTCAGAACAGCCGACCTCAAAACAGCCGACCTTAGAACAGCCGACCTCAGAACAGCCGACCTCAAAACAGCCGACCTCAAAACAGCCGACCTCAAAACAGCCGACCTCAGACTAGCCGACCTCAAAACAGCCGACCTCAGAACAGCCGACCTCAAAACAGCCGACCTCAGAACAGCCGACCTCAGAACAGCCGACCTCAGAACAGCCGACCTCAAAACAGCCGAGCTCAGAACAGCCGACCTCAGAACAGCCGACCTCAGAACAGCCGACCTCAAAACAGCCGACCTCAGAACAGCCGACCTCAAAACAGCCGACCTCAGAACAGCCGACCTCAGTACAGCCAACCTCAAAACAGCCGACCTCAGAACAGCCGACCTCAAAACAGCCGACCTCAGAACAGCCGACCTCAAAACAGCCGACCTCAGAACAGCCGACCTCAGAATAGCCGACCTCAAAACAGCCGACCTCAGAACAGCCGACCTCAAACCACCCGACCTCAGAACAGCCAAGCTCAGAACAGCCAAGCTCAGAACAGCCGACCTCAAAACAGTCGACCTCAGAACAGCCGACCTCAAAACAGCCGAGCTCAGAACAGCCGACCTCAGAACAGCCGACCTCAAAACAGCCGACCTCAGAACAGCTGACCTCAGAACAGCCAACCTCAAAACAGCCGACCTCAGACCAGCCGACCTCAAAACAGCCGACCTCAGAACAGCCGACCTCAGAACAGCCGACCTCAGAACAGCCGACCTCAGAACAACCGACCTAAAAACAGCCGACCTCAAAACAGCCGACCTCAGAACAGCCGACCTCAGAACAGCCGACCTCAAAACAGCCGACCTCAAAACAGCCGACCTCAGACCAGCCGACCTCAAAACAGCCGACCTCAGAACAGCCGACCTCAAAACAGCCGACCTCAGAACAGCCGACCTCAGAACAGCCGACCTCAGAACAGCCGACCTCAAAACAGCCAACCTCAGAACAGCCGACCTCAGAACAGCCGACCTCAAAACAGCCGACCTCAGAACAGCCGACCTCAAAACAGCCGACTTCAGAACAGCCGACCTCAAAACAGCCGACCTCAAAACAGCCGACCTCAGAACAGCCGACCTCAGAACACCCGACCTCAAAACAGCCGACCTCAAAACAGCCGACCTCAGAACAGCCGACCTCAGAACAGCCGACCTCAAAAGAGCCGACCTCAAAACAGCCGACCTCAGAACAGCCGACCTCAGAACAGCCGACCTCAAAACAGCCGACCTCAAAATACCGACCTCAGAACAGCCGACCTCAAAATAGCCGACCTCAGAACAGCCGACCTCAAAACAGCCGACCTCAGAACAGCCGACCTCAGAACAGCCGACCTCAAAACAGCCGACCTCAGAACAGTGACCTCAAAACAGCCGACCTCAGAACAGCCGACCTCAAAACAGCCGACCTCAGAACAGCCGACCTCAAAACAGCCGACCTCAGAACAGCCGACCTCAGAACAGCCGACCTCAAAACAGCTGACCTCAGAACAGCCGACCTCAAAACAGCCGACCTCAAAACAGCCGACCTCAGAACAGCCGACCTCAAAACAGCCGACCTCAGAAAAGCCGACCTCAAAACAGCCGACCTCAAAACAGCCGACCTCAGAACAGCCGACCTCAGAACAGCCGACCTCAAAACAGCCGACCTTAGAACAGCCGACCTCAGAACAGCCGACCTCAAAACAGCCGACCTCAAAACAGCCGACCTCAGAACAGCCGACCTCAGAACAGCCGACCTCAGAACAGCCGACCTCAAAACAGCCGACCTCAGAACAGTGACCTCAAAACAGCCGACCTCAGAACAGCCGACCTCAAAACAGCCGACCTCAGAACAGCCGACCTCAAAACAGCCGACCTCAGAACAGCCGACCTCAAAACAGCTGACCTCAGAACAGCCGACCTCAAAACAGCCGACCTCAAAACAGCCGACCTCAGAACAGCCGACCTCAAAACAGCCGACCTCAGAAAAGCCGACCTCAAAACAGCCGACCTCAAAACAGCCGACCTCAGAACAGCCGACCTCAGAACAGCCGACCTCAAAACAGCCGACCTTAGAACAGCCGACCTCAGAACAGCCGACCTCAAAACAGCCGACCTCAAAACAGCCGACCTCAAAACAGCCGACCTCAGACTAGCCGACCTCAAAACAGCCGACCTCAGAACAGCCGACCTCAAAACAGCCGACCTCAGAACAGCCGACCTCAGAACAGCCGACCTCAGAACAGCCGACCTCAAAACAGCCGACCTCAGAACAGCCGACCTCAGAACAGCCGACCTCAGAACAGCCGACCTCAAAACAGCCGACCTCAAAACAGCCGACCTCAGAACAGCCGACCTCAGAACAGCCGACCTCAGAACAGCCGACCTCAGAACAGCCGACCTCAAAACAGCCGACCTCAGAACAGCCGACCTCAAAACAGCCGACCTCAAAACAGCCGACCTCAGAACAGCCGACCTCAAAACAGCCGACCTCAAAACAGCCGACCTCAGAACAGCCGACCTCAGAACAGCCGACCTCAAAACAGCCGACCTCAAAACAGCCGACCTCAAAACAGCCGACCTCAGAACAGCCGACCTCAAAACAGCCGACCTCAAAACAGCCGACCTCAAAACAGCCGACCTCAGAACAGCCGACCTCAAAACAGCCGACCTCAGAACAGCCCTCAAAACAGCCGACCTCAGAACAGCCGGCCTCAGAACAGCCGACCTCAAAACAGCCGACCTAAGAACAGCCGACCTCAAAACAGCCGACCTCAGAACAGTCGACCTCAAAACAGCCGACCTCAGAACAGCCGACCTCAAAACAGCCGACCTCAGAACAGCCGACCTCAGAACAGCCGACCTCAGAACAGCCGACCTCAAAACAGCCGACCTCAGAACAGCCGACCTCAGAACAGCCGACCTCAAAACAGCCGACCTCAAAACAGCCGACCTCAGACCAGCCGACCTCAAAACAGCCGACCTCAGAACAGCCGACCTCAAAACAGCCGACCTCAGAACAGCCGACCTCAGAACAGCCGACCTCAAAACAGCCGACCTCAAAACAGCCGACCTCAGAACAGCCGACCTCAAAACAGCCGACCTCAAAACAGCCGACCTCAAAACAGCCGACCTCAGAACAGCCGACCTCAAAACAGCCGACCTCAGAACAGCCGACCTCAAAACAGCCGACCTCAGAACAGCCGACCTCACAACAGCCGACCTCAAAACAGCCGACCTCAGAACAGCCGACCTCAAAACAGCCGACCTCAGAACAGCCGACCTCAGAACAGCCGACCTCAAAACAGCCGACCTCAAAACAGCCGACCTCAAAACAGCCGACCTCAGAACAGCCGACCTCAAAACAGCCGACCTCAAAACAGCCGACCTCAAAACAGCCGACCTCAGAACAGCCGACCTCAAAACAGCCGACCTCAGAACAGCCCTCAAAACAGCCGACCTCAGAACAGCCGGCCTCAGAACAGCCGACCTCAAAACAGCCGACCTAAGAACAGCCGACCTCAAAACAGCCGACCTCAGAACAGTCGACCTCAAAACAGCCGACCTCAGAACAGCCGACCTCAAAACAGCCGACCTCAGAACAGCCGACCTCAGAACAGCCGACCTCAGAACAGCCGACCTCAGAACAGCCGACCTCAGAACAGCCGACCTCAAAACAGCCGACCTCAAAACAGCCGACCTCAGACCAGCCGACCTCAAAACAGCCGACCTCAGAACAGCCGACCTCAGAACAGCCGACCTCAGAACAGCCGACCTCAGAACAGCCGACCTCAAAACAGCCGACCTCAAAACAGCCGACCTCAGAACAGCCGACCTCAAAACAGCCGACCTCAAAACAGCCGACCTCAAAACAGCCGACCTCAGAACAGCCGACCTCAAAACAGCCGACCTCAGAACAGCCGACCTCAAAACAGCCGACCTCAGAACAGCCGACCTCAGAACAGCCGACCTCAAAACAGCCGACCTCAGAACAGCCGACCTCAAAACAGCCGACCTCAAAACAGCCGACCTCAGAACAGCCATAAATGAAGAATGGAATAATAGAATAGTGGATTTACACCAAAAACTTGTTTTGTCATTCAAGAAGAGAGTGTATATGTTGTATAAAGCTAGAAATAGTTATAGGAATAAATATATTGTTAGTATAAATTCTTTTGACATATAAATTAGTATATAATTTTCTGACATATTGACAAATATATATTTTTATTTAATTCTTCATTAAATTACTAATTATGAGAAAATAAAAACTTGAATTGAATTTTAAAAATCAATATTTAATTCGGTCAAGTTAATTTGTCTTTTTATAACATAATTATGCATCTCGCTTCTTTAAAGAAAATATTTGTTCCGACTAAGATGACTGTTAAAATGGGACATTTTTCATTATTGACCAAAAACAGCAGCTGTTTACGACCTTACAAAATATTTGTCAACAGCTTACGACATTAATAAAAGATAATTCCACTTTCTTCTACAATTATATATGTTTTAAATAAACACTATATTATTTATTTCTGGAAATTATTTGTATGTTACAGTAGTAAGTAAATTGTTTTTTCTTTTCTTTCAAATGAATAAAATGATGTTTCCGTTGTGATACCATCTGTCGATGAACATAACAGATTTTTCATGACGTTTCAACAATAAATTTCGTCATATAATCTATTTTATTCATTCTTTCCTGAGAATTGCATTAAAACAATAACAAAAAACAGCCGTTATATTACCAAAAAAAAACGCAGAGGTTACTAATTATTACTTTACAATTCAAACTAAAAACTAGACTTTTCGTTTTCTTAATGAAAAAAAAAGTCGACTTAAAACCAGATATTTTAAAATAAAACATGACATTTTAACTTAAACACACAGTATAGTTTTTAAAATACAAACATGAAAGTGCTAACCCTGGTGGGAAACACTACTTATATATGTATCCCTTTAAAGTGATAGATGTGTTAGAATCGTGACACTTTTAAATTAGGCAATGACAAAATTACCGCCCACATTGCACAAGGATTAAAAAGAGACGTAGAGAACCAGATAGACAGACAAACAGATTTTCTATCGTCCAATCGAAATAAAAAAATATGATAAAATACGATTGCTTCTATATAAGGTTTGGGTAAAAAATGTAAAATAGAGGAAAGTGACATTATTTTTATTTTATTTTTAAGTATTTTTAATTTACCACGAAGGAATTCAACAGTGATGACTCTATTTTCTTATATGAACTACAAACGTGTTCCATAATTAATTTTAACATTGAAATAGGCCATGCTAGTCAAGTAGCAAATGTTTTTCGATCCACTTCGATATAAGACGTGCTTTATTTTGTTTGCATTTGAGTTATTTAAAATCCTATTAAAATAATAATTGTAAAATTAACTATATTGCAATTTCTTTTTCTCTGAGCTCTCCTTTTGTCAATATGTCGCCATACGGGCAACATCGCTTTGATTTTAATATTTTTTTTAATCCCAAACGTAGTTTTAAAAATCTAAACAAAATTCAAAATTAAAATCTTCCTAAGCAACGCCAGATAGGTTTATTTTAAAAATGTGAAAATGCATACATTGAGAAAGTATAGCATAAAAAAATACTAATTAGTGTTCAGGGCTGGGAGTAGAAATTTACAGACCTCCTCGCATTTACCATGGTAACGTCGGAATAGGTCTTGCAAATATATATATATATATATATATATATATATATATATATATGTGTGTGTGTGTGTGTGTGTATATATATATATATATATATATATATATATATATATATATATATATTAAATGACTTACTGACTAGATGGTTTTCTAACGAATGATAAAAAATATTTTTTGTATAGTTTTAAAAGCTAAAAACTTCAAAGACTATATATATATATATATATATATATATATATATATATATATATATATATATATATATATATATATACTCGTATCCGTCGCACACAGCCAGGCTCACGTACAATTGTGTTCGGGCGTCTGTTGACTGTTGTATTTGTTTCCATGGCAACAGTGCTATTAGCAAGATGTGCGCTATCTCATCCGACTCCTCTGTTTAACTGTGTAGCGAGAAGTTCACTCGCCGTGCAAAAAGAGGAGGGATGGCCGAGTAGACATTATGGAACAAATCGATTAAATCCTGGATTCTCTACGTCGACTTTATTGCTACTACCACAACAACACCAACAACAACGATCGACTGTTTTTATTATTTTAACAAGTCAATCATTACTAAATAAATGAAATAAAAGTCTGCATACTAAATACTAGACAAATGATGAGTATTACAAGGTGTTCAACTTACATGTAAAATGTGTTCAAATACTATAACATGCGTTAATTTACACAGTATCTTCCCATTCGCTCAAGTTGATTTTCTAACAAGTTTCAGTGAACAAAATCGACATCTATGATCACTTGATGTTTTTTTATGTCTGTTTCTTTTTAGTTCCATCCACGTTTGTCTTTTTAATATCTTGATTAAAATTATTAACGTAATTGAAATTTTTATGCATCTAAAACCGGTCCATCTAAATGATTGTCTGATTAGAGTCGTTGACGGATCAATAACTAGGATTCAATTCTCGCTTGAATCATACCAAAGACCCCCCTAAATGTTATTTAATGCCATTGTTAAACACTGTATATTATAAGGTTAGGCGTAAGTAGAGTAATCCTTCGAAAAAATGATGTACTCACCTACATCTTGATGTAATAACCAATGGAAAGGGAGCCTTCGGTTCGCGCTTGACTACGATCAATCACTTTATTTCACTTGTACACTTCTAAATTTGTTAAATTTCCTTCGTTGATGATTTTAATTCTGAGATTAAAAGTCTTATGTGAAAAGTTAAAAATAGCATCAAAAATTGGAATTTTTTAAGATTTATTTTATAAAAAAAGACAATCATTTAAACTCATTCCGATTGTTGGGATGTTTTTGCAAAACAATTTGAACGTGCTTCTGAGAATTGTTTAGTTTCTATCGAATTATAATAATTATGTCTATTATTGCTTTTTTTTTTTTTTTTTTTTTACAAAGGATTCACCACTTTTCAAGTCCCCGGGGGATATTCGATATTAAGGTTTAATGAGTGGACAATGGTCAATGGGAACATGTCGTAGTCATCTTTATTAGTGGAAATTTGATATGTCAGGGGCAATTGCCCTAGAAAGGAAGCCTCCGTCGAGAGATTCGCTTATACTATGAGATATAACTGTTAGCACATTTGTTGTAGATCTAGTAGAACGGAAACCATATTGCATGTCACTGATTAGATTATTTTTGCTGAGGTGGTTGACTATTTAACACAGATTCTAGCAACTTACTCATGACGCACAAGAGACTGAATGGTCTGTGTTGAGGAGATGAGCAATCACCTGAATTTTTAAATACTGATGAGGTTTTCCAAGGTATTGGGAAGCATTTCTCCTTAAGACAACGATTAAATTGTTTTGTAAGTATAGAAGCTAGTTCTGGTTGAAGCTTTTTCAGCACTATAATAGGAATGACGTCAGGGCCAGTTGCTTTACTGAAATCGAGGTTTTTGGTTAGCTTGGCAATATCACGCATAGATATTTATAAGTCGCATAGCGTGTTTTCAGACACAGGAGGAAATACGGGGGGGTCATAATCGTATGGAGTAGAATTAGCTGCAAAGTTTTTGGTAAACAGTTTGGCTTTATTATTAGATTATTCCAGGTTTATTGATGGTGGGATAGAACACAGGCTTCTATTCAGAGCCCTGTTTGTTATTTTCCAAAATTGGTGGGAACCAAGCCGCTGCTCAGCTACTTTGGACTTAATGGGCTTAGCATACAACTCTCTCGCGTTCTTCATTATTTTTTCGCAGTACTTGCTGGCAGTCCTGAAGGCGGCTGTAGTTTCAGTACGTCTATTACGATGGAAGCAATGGAAATAGTAATTTCTGTGCGCAATGGCAGCAGCACATTCGGCTGGCTGTTTGTTTTCTTCTGTAAATTTTTGAGGGTATAAAGTTTTATACTTACAATTAATCAATCCGTCAGGTTTGATACTATGGGGACACATTCTTTTTAAACATGGAACGAAGAGATAGATCTGATATAAATGTACGAAAGCTATTCGTGTCAGCCATAGAGTATCGGTATAATGTATGATGGAGAGGTATGTCGGAGAACTTATTACATTTTGTTTTTATCTTAACGGAGACAACCGAGTGGTTGTAAAATCCTGGTGGGGACAGAATGGAAGACGAACATAGCTCAGAGCAAAATTGTGAGAAAAGTTTATCGGAGACTCGCATACTGACCATCAGTGTCAGGCAGACGGGTGGGTTCGTGAACAATCTAAGTTAGGTCATAAGAAATAAAGAAATCGTAACAGAACATCCCTGCATCATCTGTCTTGTTTGAGTGGGCGAACAATTCTACATTGTGACCATCGAATCTTCACAGACGTGAAGGTTAGCCGAAGGATGAGCAGACAGGATGTGGTCAATTTTCTCAGATATGCTCTTAAAGATAGTATGGAGGTGATAGAGGGCAAATATAAATGTAGAGGTATGAGCAAGTGCAATCCGAAAGCACATATAGAGCAATTTAGGCTTTTCTCTGGAGATGTCCTTACCACATGGAAACCCATTTCTAATGTAGGCCCATATTACATGCTCATGTCGATCTTGGGGTCAGATTTAGATGTTAAATTAGAATACTTTTTAATTACGAACTCGTCTAATGAAATAGTCGCTCGAATGCAGGTTTCGCTTAGGAAGAATAGGTCTGATTTGGTCTCCTGTAATCGGATTTCATCTTCTGCAAGTTGGATCATAGACCTCTGATGTTAGAGAAGGAGTGGAGATCTACGTTGAAAGTTAGTTCTATTTTAATTATGTATTCCTTCTGGAGACTTTTCGTGGTGGAGTTTTAGGATTTGTGGAATAGGTCTACAAATTTGGTTAGAGCAGGGCAGAGAGAAAAGTAAGGAGAAAAAAAGAAGTGAAGAAATATTTTTGTAGACCATGGTAAGTAAAGCCGTAACAATTACCCACTAATATGGCATCGAGAAGCCCTACCAGAAATTATTGCATGGACCTGAATCCATTCACCAAATGGCAATACAGCAGCCGCGGTAATTTTCACCTGCTAATAGGACGGTCTCTTTAGCTGTTAATCCAAGGTTCGGCTCCTTGACTATCAGGCAGATAACGTCAGCCTAGAAAAACGTTTACCTCCAGCACCCTTACATCGTTACAAGGCAATGCAAAATTTATGTCGCCCTAGAATAGCCTTTTCTTTTTCCTTTGTCAGAAAAATCATTCATTGTAAACGAAGACTGAAAGACAAATTAGAAGAAGCGAGAGTTAGGGGAGCTGCCGACAATGCATCCACAATGTATTGTCTACTCTCAAAAAACAGATTGATAATAATATAAAGTATTCTACTTAATATAAGTCCAATTGACCTTTTTAAGGAAAGGTTTGGCGGTAGGTTCTCCTTGACACTAACTGAAATAAAGAAAAAATTCAGTTTAACATGTGTAATTCTTGAGCAACTCAGCTAAAGTTCCTCGAGTCGTTCCCGAGTTGATTTGAATGGAAAATTGTCTACGTTTTTTGTTGACATTCGACACTAGACGGCGCATTTATTAGTGTGTCTATATGAAAAGTATACTTAAAACTAGAATGGCGTCGGCAGGTTTGTTTGTTTTTTGTTTTTTGTTTTGTTTTGTTTTGTTTTTTTTGCAAAACGAATGTGGGAAGACATTGAATTCAAAATTGGACAATGCCTTTATTTTCAGGAAATTTAGCAAGTGAATAAAAAGCCGCAAATTGACAATAATAAATTCAAATAATAAATTTAACAATACTATTGGGGGAGGTGTTTGGGGGCAAGTGTAGAAAGAAAAAAAAATTGGGGGCAAGTGTAGAAAGAAAAAAAAATTGGGTAAATAAATTAATGCATAATTGAAAGAAAAATTAATACATGACAAAATAGTTTTATTTTTATAAATAACCGAATTTTACAAGATTTTAAACTTTTAATATACTAAATTTATTGGAAATTCTGTAAGGATGTTTTCAAACGGTTTATATCGGTTTAACACTGTTTAAGAATTAAAATAACCCTAACCTACTTTACATTCGACTTAAACAGAATACAAACAATCGGACGTCTTTTTGGAAAGTTTTGCTTAGAATATTTTTTATTAATCGATAATTCGAAGATGTTTATTTGGAAGTTTTTAATTATGGGGATGATTAGCACTTTTTGTAATTCCGCCATTTTTTTTTTTTTTTTTTTTTACATATTTATCTGATGAGAATTATATTTTCTAATCTAGAGAAGATAAAAGAAGATGTAAAAGCATTAAAAATAATTGCTGTTACCTTAAATAAAATTTGCGATAGACATTTTGTAAAAATTAAACTTATAAAATATTGTCATTCATAATTATTATTATTATTATTATTATTATTATTATTATTATTATTATTATTATTATACTCGAATATTTTCAATGTTAACTTTAGAATTAAATTTTTCATTTTAAAATAGAAAATAGAAAAAATAGAATGTGAGAGAATAGTGGGAGACAAGGAGAATGTGAGTTCAGAATAGAAGATTGGGAAAATTATAAAAGCAAATAGATAGTCAGGGGAAAACATACAAAGAAGAAGAGAAGTATAAGTAGAGAAAAATGGGCATAACATGAAGTGGCAGAGTGGGTACAGAGATGAAAAGAGATGAAAGGAAAGATAAATTAGAGAGTGGTGATGTAGGGAGAGAAGAAGATGTAAGAAAAGGTAATAAGGAGAGAGAAATGTGAGAGAAAGAGATAGCGAAGATGTTTCCTCATCATAACTTGAGACGTAGCGATGATAGCGTTTCTCTTGTGGATCGAGTGAGATTGACAAACAACGTGCGTCTTCCGCCTTTGAGGCTTGTCCATGCCTCATTAAAGATGTGCATGCACTGCTTTAATCTCATATTAGCTATTACCAATAAACAACGTCCCTATAAGTATATGAGTGTAAATAAGAAATTGACTTGAGATAAAATCCTACAAGATTAGTCGTGGATATAGTATTTGTTTACAAATTACAAAGATAATTTAGAGAAAAAAATCTTTTGTTTAAAGACATCTGTTTTTTTTTCTTCTTTTTCCTTTTTCTCCTTTTGTTTTTTATTTTTGTTTCTTTCTTTTTTTTTCCAATGACCATTAATTGCGACTGTTGCCATTTCAAGTTTCTATATTGACAAACGAATTTCAATTTACTAGTGTTTTCTCTGCCTAAAGCTATTATATCTAAAGACAGGCATTTGATAGAAACAACCCCCTATGCGTTGTACTAATGGATCACACCTTATCAAAAGCCGAACCCCAATTAAGGATAAGGATCAATAGGTTTGTCAAATGGACGATGGAATAAATACCTTTAGGTGCGATGTTTTAAATTGGACAGAATTTGATTATTTTAGAGAACGGTTCAACTAATATTCTTTAATATTGGACTTGAAAACGAGTTAACTGGTAAGCAGCCCCCTGGTATTATGTTGCAGGGATGGGTAATACTTTGATAGAGGTTCTGCTCGTGGAAGTTAAGTACAGTTTCAGCTAAACGTAAAAGAATATTTACAATGGTTGTATCTAAGCGAGTTATTGCTGTGAATGTTTATTACGTAGAAATGTGGTGTGATTTGAACACTTACCACGACGACAACGATAGAGTAGGGAAAGACAACGTTTCTTATGTGAGAAAGATGCCGCACGGAAGAGCAGAGAACATGCGAAATAAATTCCGAAGCCAGGAAATAGGCGATACCTCGTCATTTTAGAAGTAGCTGGCTCTTGTACAAAGTAGATGATTGGATCAGGAGTCAGAAAATTTCTGAAGCGGTAGAATGACCCAACTATTTATCCAACAACCTTAGCAACAGACCTGATTTACGTCTTCAGGTCAAGGATGAAAGTTAGTCCGAAAAAGGTATCAAGGCTGAGGAGAGATCTAGTCATTTCAGCTGGGTCAAAGTGAGGACCAGAGCATTGGTGGTGAAAGAAGAAAAGCTTGTTTATGAATGTATGGAAAGTTAGCAGCCTCATTGCACTACGCTCTTTATGTTGGAGGAGAGAAAATTAAAATAACCCTGATCATTAATGTTCTTCAAATGCTGCTATAAATGTTATTTGATCTGCATAAATGTCAAGCAATGATCTTAGAATGTAATTTGGGAGAGAATTGATTAATGTTAAGAAGAGGGTTGGGCCTAGTATAAATCATTGAAACACACCGGTGTTGATACTGCGTGCTTTGAACTTCTGCCCATCAACGACTACCGAAAATAAATGTTTTCATTGTTGAAAAGACATTTTCAGATATTCTATAGCAAGCATAGCTTATGAAGCAGAACTTTGTGCCAAGTTCTCTCACAAACTGTTGATATAACAAGAGCTATTGCTCTAGAAATGAATCCTCAATTAACAGATTTGCTGAGCCTTTTGGTATATTATAATTAGCACGATTTTGCGGAACGAAATCCATATTGTTTGTAACCAATAGGAGATTGTTTTTGTTGAAATAGTTGAGAACTTTGTAATTTATTATAGATTCAAACAATTTATGTTTGAGGCACGGAAGATTGATTCGTGTGTACTGAGATACAGAAAACCTATCCCAAGTAGTTTTTATTACTAACCAGTAATTAAACTCACAGAGTTTTCCAAGGTAATGGAAGCATTTTTCTTTAAGTAATGATTGAACAGCTTTGTAGAAATAGGAGCTAGTTCCGGTGTCAGCTTCTTAAGTACTATGATTGGAATGCTGTCAGGGCCAATTGCTTTGCTGACATCAAGGGTCTTGATATGTTTGGCAACATTCCAGACATGGGTGTCGCTCAGAGTGTTTACAGTTATAAGAGGGAAATTCAAGCTGTACCCGACCATGATCGTAAAGGGTAGAATTTGGTGCAAAGTTCGGATTTATCTAATTCTGAACAGATCACATCGTCTATCGACGATGGTTGGAATAGAAGTCTTACATCTGTGCAGGGCTGTATTTGTTATTCGATTAAACTCATGAGAAACAAGCTCATGTTCAACCCTATCGATTTAATGGATTAGACATGATGCTCTCTTATGTTTAATTGTCAGCAGTTCTAAAAAGGGCTTTGATTTCAAAGTATCTATTTTTGTTGAAAGCAATTGAAATAGTGATTGATGTGAACAAATGCGGCAGCATATTTAAAGGTGTATTACGGCGGGTTGTTTGGTTTGTATCAGAATTTCTCAGATGGTTCGAAGCATTAAATAGCAGCGATTAACAAATCAGTTATGTGATGCGTGTGATACATTCTTTTTGAAAATGGAATATAAAGGAAGATTTGAGGCCATCTCCGTCAACCCTTGAATATCTATTCACTCTGTGATGGGAAGGAATATTCAGACTTTTATTGTAGGTTTATCAACAATCTGTGTTAGATCATAATCAAAGGAAACCCCATCTGATTATACTAACGACTCATATTTTTGACATATCTGTGACATATCTTTGTTCTTTAAATAGCGATGAAAGCCCCAGCTTCTGAACACAAATAGATTCTCATAATTTGAGCAAATGCTGATCCTTTTTATGTCTCTGTCTTTGCACGGTTTTCGTTATAGCTGTAGATGAAAAATTGTAGGGACTGATTTTTTGCATCTTGTAAACGACTTCTTAAAGTGCATACCTCTCAGAATTCTTGTTACCTCAATTATAAAAACCATAACACACACAGAATTGTATCAGTTCTAAAAATGATAAAATATCGTTGGTTTTAAGACCTCCACCATTCCAAATGCCCATGTGCGTGTTGGTTTCTTCTTTAGAAGGAATGATGGAAGGGTGTAGAAAAGTGATAACCTCCGAGAATATGGCGCGATAATATATGTTTCTGAACTTCTAGATAAACCAGTCAGCCAAAATAAGTAGTTAGTGACATCATGTCTTCAAGAGAATTAATCAGTTGCATTTTGCAGTAAAAACTGAAAAATGTTTTTTGGTGATTGATGAGGACTTTACTCCATAAAATTAAAATATTTCTAAGTGAATAGCTCAAGTTTTGTACTATACCATTTCTTTTTGTTTGTCTTTTTCAATTAAAAAATTAGAGAAAAACCCTGTAATCATCTTTATACTTTTTGTTCTTGCTGATTGGATTGTAAAAAATATTTGATTATTGCCAATATTACATGGTTAAGCGTCACTGTGATAATCGATGCTTAAGAATGATTTTCCGACAGTTCGGATAATATTTAATCATGTTCTGCAATAATACTAGGATGAATAGGCGGACGTATATGATTCTTCTCTCAAATTTGTGCTGTTCAATAAAAACAAATATTATAAATTAAACTCAGAATTTGCAGATCATAAAAACATTTTAAAAATATCGTTTCTTGAACTTTCAGCAACGGCAATGATTATGTGTCGAAGTCGAAGATAAAATGACCGGACTATAAGTTTTTTTTTTGGGGGGGGGGGTCGATTAGTCTCTAAAATTCCAATTAGAACCGGTTACAATCGCCGTTTTGAAAATTTGGGCTTAAAGAATATTCGTTCTCAAAATAATATGGTTTAACCTCATTGAACTACATGAATATGTGTTGAGTGACGATCAGGATATTTGCGGCCAATCTAATTTCTGTCTGTTTATCCCAGTTCACATCAATAGCGCTGAAGTAGCAGTTAATGTCATGGTCTCATTCTCCGAGTGATTTTGCCTGACCCATCAATATTGATTTAATATTGATGGTTAGGGAGAGTTTTGACATATCTTCATGTTGTGTCTCATCGAAGATTGTTTTCGTGTTGTATCGACACTATTTCATATCCTCGGAGTGAGCATAAAGTATGAGCTGCGCAATTGTATCATTCCATTAAATTAGCGTTGCGTCGAAACAGACTTATCACGTGATTCTAAGCTGCAACTATCAGTTTTGCGTGCAGTTTTTATAGAGTGAGTTACGATGGTATGAATTCACAAAGTCGGAACTGCAACAAGAGTTCTGCGAGGCATAGATCAATAGCTTGGTAGGGGTGGTTTATTGCAGGATGTTTTGGACGATATTGTCCAACGAGCTCTGAAGACTTGTAGTATCATGAATTATATCCTCTTTGCTGTATTAACACTAGACTCTACGTCAGACATATTACACACCTTGTCTGTGCAGATAGACTCACTGGTTGGATCAAATATTACAGCATCTAAAACCATGTTATGCCAGCATCTCAAAGTAATTCATTAAAAATCACTTGCTTTTAGAATCTATAGTTTTTTTATCTTTTCTAACATTTTGCCCCAGAGTTGCACGGTTTCTGTATTAACTTTTGGTTTTGTCCGTGGTTTTATTTCGATGGGGAGTTTTTCCTTTTTCTCCGAAGTGACTATTGTTTCCAAGAAAGTAACATTTTATACATCAAACATTGCGGCTTTTTCCGTTGCGTTTGTTGGTCTTTACGAGGGGGAGAGCTAACTATTTTATGTGTGCGTGCATTTATTTTAGTTTTAAAGTCTATTCAGTTAAAACAAATTATTAATCTAAATAAGAGATTCTCAAGCAGAAATAATTAATAAATAAATATTAAATTGATATATAAATAAATCATTTCACGATACGATTTGATAATATTGATTTTCCTGAGAGAACTCAGTGTGGTGTAGCCTTTATATATCTCTATCTATATTAAGTAGGACATGTGCTTACGTTTATATATTTCATGAAGAAGATTCACTTCTAAACTAATTAATCGATCGTTTTAAATATGGGAATTCGGCTGATAGCCGAAGCAAAAATGTGGACTATATTAAGTATAATTTTGATTCGTATAAAGGTAAAAATGGAAAAGTTCAGATATTTTTTCGATTTTCTTTTTAAATACTAAACATTGATAATTATATTGAATCGTAATTTAGAATCATTATATATTGATACTAATCTTCGTAAGAAAATATTTAAAAAAACTCTTCAGTTTGTGGATTTAATTATACCATTCTTGGGACGAGTATTCTTCTAGTTATTTGGATAGACTCAAAAATGTGATTTCCAATTAGTTTATGGAAAATTTCACAAAGAAAAATACATGTCAGAGAAACAAAATTAATGAGGTCTTCCATCAAATAACAAAGAAACCTCATCATTGGTTGCAAAAGAAAGATGAACAAATTCTCATTTTTGAAAAAAAAACTATTCCCAAGAAAAAGCTTTAAAGACGATGTCAAATCTATTACAGATCATTGCTGAATTTAACAAAAAAAAAACTCGTTTAAAAAGTGTTTCTTAGCGACATTGCTATCAGAAACGTAATCGGATTAATCTTGTAGCGAGAACTGGTGTGCACTCTAATTGCAGATTAACGAAGATTAAAGTTTTGTTATGCAATAATTACTTGTAATTACCAGTTTTTTGTAAAATGATTTTATCAAGAATAGAAAGAGTGGTGAGAAGATTAGCGTTCGAGAATGATATGTAAATGAAAAGTACGCAGATATTTCAATTGGTTCAATTGAAGGTTGTGTAAATGAAGGCTATTCAAATGAAGGCTATCCAAATGAAGGCTATTTATGAATAGACTTTTTATCGGCCAACCTATTAACCCCTTTTATTTCTATTGGACTCTTGAGGGTTTCTCTTTATCCAACGTATTTGGAGTCCAGAGGATTGGATGCTCGTAGGAAGGGTCTGTTTCAAGCTTGGTTTGTCTTGATTCTACCTTTGTCTCCCATTTCATTATCATTCATTTTACTAATCCTCATAATAATCACCCTATAATTCTTATACTAATATCAAAGGTCTCAGGACAAATTGTCGCGATGTCTAATCTTTTCTCTTTTGCAAATATCCTCATATGCTTGCTCTTTGTGCGTCTAATCTATCGATATCAACGATATCGATTATAGGCGGATAGTTATTTTCCTTTCTTACGTATTTACATGGCCTTGATCTTTATCTTCACAAGGATCTCCCCATTTCACGTGACCCCAGTCTAGAATCTCATGGGTGTGCTTTTACCTGCTTTAGATTGCCTTTGTTACATTCTGTTTCCTATTTAGACTGTATAAACTTGATTACATAATTATCACTTCAAAGATGGTTGCTCGGATTCTTTCTTATCTTGACCAATATAAATTCTTTGGTCCTGATTCAATTCCCGTCGTCGTCCTCAAACGCTGTGCTCCTAAACTTTTTTCTATCCTCTTAAAATTATTCATTTGCTGTTTAGCAAAATCATATTTCTCTTCTTCCTGGAAAAAGTCCCCTTTGTTTCTATACTTAAAAATGCTTAGGATCGGTTTAGCGCAACTAAGTATCACCATGTTAGTCTTCTCTCTCGTATTAGCAAATTTTTGAAAGGTTGGTAAACGGAAAGCTTGTTGGTTTTCTTGAAAATCTGGACCGTTTCAGTGATGTCCAGTATGGCTTACGTGGTTTTCGTTTAACTGTTGATCATTTAACTGTTGTAACTGGGCGGATCATTCAGTTTATGGATAATTCAGAAATGCAGAATCGTTGCACTTGACATTTTGAATGCGTTTGACAAAATGTGGCATTCCGATCTTCTACAAAAACTTCAGGGTGATGGTATTGATGGTGACGCTTTTAATATCATTAGGTCTTTTCTTTTTGATGGAAGATTGCGAAGAACTCTGTGTGGTGTTTCTTTATTCTTTTTTCCTATCAATGCTAGTGTTCCCCAAGGTAGATAGAAAAAGAAAATGAACAGACACCATCCAGAGTTATTCGCAATCTTCAAGTAATCGTTTTTCTCTATATTAATGATTTTCCAGAGAATATTATTCAGAAAATTAATATCTACGCTGATGATACCACTCTATTCTGGTATTGTTTCGTAGTGCAGCAGACAGCCATAACAATCGTTCAATTTGTGATAAAAGCATATAATATATATATATATATATATATATATATATATATATATATATATATATATATATATATATATATATATATAGAAATAATTGGATGTGGAGGCATCATGAATTTTCAGTATGGCTCCCATGGTAGCCCTTTTTTTCAAAATGGCTACCAGCAATGGCCATTTTCTTATAAGTGACAGATATAACATGATATTTTAGACCTAATTACCATACATAACACTTGGTAAATATCTATACGATAATGGAAACTTGTCATTTAATATTCAAGATGGCCGTCATTTTACAATATGGCAGCCGTCACTTGTACGACTTTCTGATTTGAATGATCTCGGTGTCAAAATAATAATTGTTTATGATGCAGAATTCACATTTGAACATTTGAACTTTGAAATTAGCTAGAAGCATTCATCTAACGCAAAACTAAATATTACCCGCCTTCTTTCAAATGGTCCGCAATAAAATGTATAATTGTATGGAAATAAAGCTTTTTTTTATTCGAATTAAGAAATTGAACAATAAACTAAAAAATCCCATATCTGCAAGAATTGTACCATGCAATGCATGGAAATGTAATAGAGTAGATATTAAAACACAGCCAGACCACGCTGACGAATCCACTGCTGTGAAACTCAGCAGTGGATTCAGTGCCAGCAAAATACACTCCTCTTAGCAATGCCCTATGTTCTGTAATGTGCTGGTTGTGGTGATAGTTTAGTGGTAGTGTAGTTTGGTTTCCTAAATGCTATCTAATTTTATCTAATTTTAGTCCCACTTCGACTTAATAGTTCATCTATTTAGATGTAGTTAGATAGTCACACCTGAATGATTAGGATGTGCCAGCGCATAGAGATCACACAGGAATTAAATGGCACTGAATAACCAATCAGCCTAGGTGTAGGGAAATTTTCTTGACTGAGCCTAGTTCTATCATATACACTAACGTGTTGTCCCTGTAGTAAACGGTGGTAAAAGGATAACCTGTTGGCCTACTGCAATCATAATATTTTTTGTTGAGAAAATGTCAAAGAAATTCCAACGTGATTTTTCATGGTCAAGGACAATCAACTTCTAGCACAGCAAAGACTGACTGGAAGCTCTGTGTTATTTTCCAAGAACATACAACAGAGGCATAGAGATGTCCCTTGCAGAATATACGAACAGACAAAGGGAGTGGATATACTTCTCTTGCAGAACATCTACTCCACTTAAATGAGCTTGGCCAGCTCCTTTCAACATTTTCTACTGACAGACTGGATGCGGATCATGGTATTGGAGCTGCAATGGTTGCAAAAAAATCTCAATATCATCAGACATGCAGGCTGAAGTACAATGAAACGATGTGGAAAAGAACAAAAAAGCATGGATGCAGTGAAAGTCCTGATCAACAGTTAGGATTCAAACTCAGAAGGTCCTAGTCAAGCCAGACTCCTGAAATGAAACACGATGTCTTTCTCTTCTGCAGACAGCCTGCTGGCAATAAAAACCTTCAATTAGACAATCAGGTGCCTGCTGCTGCAGAGCTACTTCAAGACACAGAATTAATTGAGCGACTTAGTGCTGGGGACATGGTGGCACTTGAAGCTAAGTATCGCTCCAGATGACTTGAATGTCTTTATAATCGTACCAGAAAGGTTAAACTTGAAAATCTTGAAAGTAATGCCAAAGGGTAAGCAGCTTCAACCTTTGGTGTTGTGTTTGCTGAGTTGGTGATTTAATCGAGGAGACCAGATATGATTGCTTGGCACCAGTTTTTAAACTAGTGGAACTTTCACACCTCTACAAGTCACGAATGCAACAACTAGGAGTAGAGATTGATAGCAGAGTCAACTCTACACTGCTGAAAGAGAGACTACTTGCCGAGTTCCCGGATATGAGAGCTTACACCAAGGAAAGAGATAACCTGATGGCCTTTGAAGATGATATCGGCACTGCTCTTGCCAAAGCCTTTGAGCATGATAACAATGAATATGCTATGCACATTGCACGTGCTGCACAAATAGTATGCTGTCACATACTTGGTGAGGCCAAACCATTTAATGGTTTTCCTGAACGCTGCCAAGAGGACTCTTTGTCACAATGTTGCTTACCCTAGTGAACATGATACTAGAGGGACTGAGCATTAAAGATCAGATGGAAGAGGCAACATCTATTGCAGCACTTACGACTGCTCAATTGATTAAATTCAACAGTATTAAGTACAAGCGGGCACCAGAAACAGCTGCTTTTGTCAGACACAGTACTGCACAGGAGACACCAGTTCCATTTTATGTTGGACTGATGCTGCATGCCCACATATATATAAAAGGGAACTTGTTGATAAAATGGCACATCCTGTCTTGAGTGTATTCTATGATCGTGTTTTTCAGCTTTCAACTCAGCTGGGGAACAAAGTCTGCCAGCAGTTTCATAGAAAACTAGTGGTGTGCTTTCCACACTTGTGCAGTCATGTGTTTATCACTGTTGCTATTGACAATATTGATCATAATCCCAGTTCCACAAGGATTTTTTTCCATAACACAGTAATCTCTTTGATCCAGCATCCATCTTTTGTTAGTGAACGGACTGACCGTAGCCTCCTTGAACTCGTTGGGCCTGAGAGAGGATGTTCTAAAACCATTGACCGCTTGCCAGCATACTACACCGAGGTGCTCCCTGTAACAATCAATATCAAGGTCACACAGAAACCAGGCTATAATCACTCAGTCGAGATGGCATTAGCTAACATGCAAAGGTATAATACCAGTGGTTTGACAATGCAAGTGAGGACTGCATATTGAGATGGCGACATTGAAGATGTTGTGGAACTGGTTCGAAGAAAGCGGTTGGATTGAAGTACAAGTGCAAGCTGACATCTCATCTTCAGGTAAAGCTGAATCCTTCCTCAAAGCAGCCCATGTAACTCGCACCAGGAGAGCCAATCAAATTACAGCAACAGCTTTGTATACTCTGCAGCACCGAGCTTATGACAACTATTGTCAAATGCAAACAAGTGCCTCTTGCATTTTAATTTTGGTGCATCCGAAGAGCAGAAAACATCCCACAATTTCAATACTGGTCTATTGTTCTTCTCGTGCTTGTATTTATCCGGTCACTGGAAGAGGCATCTTTTTCCATGTACTTTGATGCACTAACAGAACTAGTCAAGTAGTTTCACGTAATGGATCATACCTATTATGCAAGATGGCTTCCAGTTCACTTGAGAGACATGGCTGAACTACCAAGGACAAACCTGAACGTAGCTCAAGCGTTCATGGAAGGCAAGTTCACTGTCCAGAAAACCAATAATGTGTTTTCCTCCATGGCAATTAATCAGGCTCATGAGTAGATGAATGCTTGCATCAAAGGAGATGGTGTTGCAGTGTGCCTCCCTGACAACCCATCTGCACTATTGTGATGGATGGTAACAGAGCCAGAAGTAGCCAGATGCATTCAAGAATTTAAGATCAGTTCCAAAAAATCAGATAACACACGTCACCATGATCCCATTCATTAAAGATGTACAGTCTTTAGTCAGTGCAATGGAACATTTTGGAAATCCATTTAAAGAGGAAAGCAAGAACCTGGTTGTTTTCCACTCAAAGGAAATTGTTGAACCTTTAGCCTATGAATAGGGCTATGACAACAGAATATTCTTTTCATTGTTTCGACTCTCGAGTATATACCCGACACAGTTAGACACAGTTAATCAACCGAGAACCACATCACTCTATATAAAAGCATTTAAGATATCAACAGATACACATTCGAGAGTCCAAATAATGAAGAGAATATGCTGTTGTCTTATCCCTACTCATGAGATAATCAGACAGGAGGGAAACAATTTGGAACATTAAGGAACGCTTTCTTGAGAGAACAAAACCAGTAGACGACACCATACCAAGAAATAAGCTGCTGGTGTGTGGTGCTTACACCAGGAACAGAGTGTCAAAACCGAAAGAAAAATTGGTTTCTCTCAAACAAGATATTACACCCTTTTCAAGAGTATTTATTGCTTGCCAGACAAGGAATGGAAACTTAGATTAATTCTTTCAACATGAGAACCAACCATATCCACCAGCTTTGTCTGATGGGGGAGGTCTCTGACTGGGACAGAGGAGTGATCTGCTTCTATGCCTGGAACAAGTTCACAGTGCATACTCGGAAAGTCCAAAGGTTACCTGTACGATTGTAGATGGGGCAGCCATCATCCAGATGCTGAGACCAAATTCAGTAAAAACACCTGATGACTATGTCCATATGACCTTCATTCCATATCAGAAAATTTGAAGGTGCGTCCAGGCTTGATCTGGTGTTGGACCGCTACTTGTCTGATTCTCTTAAAGCTGCTACAATATTATTAACGCTTAATTAATGTAAAAAAATGTATACCATCCTATTTTGTGTTCTAATGCATCGTCTCTATATAGAGACCTCCTCTTATATTCCATTCTCTTCTGGCTAACTCATTTAGAATGTAGAGACTTACCAAGTCAGTAACCTGTGCAGAGTCCAGGATCCATTAATATCAAAGTTAATTCTCTGTTTTTTTTTGTTTTTGTTTTTTGTTTTATTTTTCTAGTCCAGTGTTTATTAGCATATTTCTTCTGGCTCATTTTACTATGTCAATTTCTAGTTTTGTAATATTAGTTTCATCTTTCACAAGAATGCTTTATCTAACAATTTAGGAGAAATTGATGGGTAATACAAATCGATGTCGAATATGATAAATTTACTATATATAAACAAAAGAATTAAATTCCATTTAAAATTATTTATTCTTTTTATTCTAGGTTCACAAACTATATTTACTTCAATAAACTGGTAAAAATTTGGTGTTTTCTCTCTCTTCCCCCATTTATGCTGATGAGGGGACGATATCCAGAAATATTTTACTTGTTTCTCAATTGTTTTATTTGTAAATATCGAATGAATAAAAGGATGTCATCTCCGAAACGATCGTACATATAAATATGGTTTTGTTTAGTTTCCTCCAATGAAGACTTTATTGATAATTTCACAATTATTAATCTCTCACCATTTCTACATATATATATATATGTGTGGGGGGGGTGTATGTGTGTGTGTGTGTGTGTGATCGTCTAGTGTTGTGATTGTATATGAGTGTCTATACGTGTGCTCGTCTAGCACCGTTGTGTCCTTTAATCTATCTAAAGTTTGTTGGGGATGTATATACATTCAAATACAGTTTATGATGGGACAATATGAGACAGTTATTTTACAAAAGACGGAAATATTTGTCTGGTTCAACATCAGACGAAGGGATGCATACCTTCTTTAATAGTTGCAACTTATTTAACGCGTTGTTCTGCAATTTAAGACACTTTTCCTCTGAAGAGACTCATAACGACCAACTTATATTTTACTAACAAGGAGATCAGACGTTGCCAGGGATTGAAGGATGATTAACAAACGTCTCACACTCTTATATTTTTATTGTCATCGAAATTGGTGAAATCGCCCATTTTTCAATCAAATCAATTGATTGCCTGCTCTAGTTGGGGACACATTACGGTGCACCGGGAGGAAGCTTCACATGTCTCCCCGCAGTGAATAAGTTCACAATACATTGTAGTCTACATTGCACTGTAGAGAACCTACTGCTGATTTTATAAAATTATTTTATATATAACAGCTTGAATTTAAGTGTAAAATGCAAAAATCAAGTATCATGTTTCAATTTTGCTCTAAACAGAAACATTTATTTCAGACGCGCCCCTGTCATATCAAAGAACCTATTGCAGATTTTATATGCCTGACCTTACTGATTGTGGGGGGATAATGGTTTGAATTTAAATTTTAAATGCAAAAGTCAAGTATCATGCTTCAGTTGTGCTTTAAACAGAAATATTCATTTCGAATGCACCCCTGTCATATCAAAGAAGCTACTGTTGATTTTATATGCCGGGTCTTTCTGCTTGTGTAGTTATAAAACTTCTCAAATGCATTTGTGATGTCAGGCTGTGTAAGGTGTTAACTGTTCCTTCTTTCATCGGATTATTTCGACTATCGATTATCGATACTTATTAAAGACATTCCAATGCAAAACCTATCTAAAAGCACTGCTAGATACATCAAGTACATATGTGTAAAATTTCATGAAAATCAGTTCAGCCGTTACAGAGTCTATAGAGAAGTCTGTCTGTCTGTCTCTTTCTCTCTCTGTCTCTCACTCACCCACATACAATGGTCCTGGATATGGCCTTAAACTATATCCGATGGTGAGGCCCCAGCTTGCAGGCCTTAGGGAGTGTGGAGCCACCCTTTAATTGCTATTGCTCCCAGGTCCACTCTGACCCGGAGTGGTAGTATCTGTTAGAGTCCCAACTATGGGTTAAATAGAATACAACTTAAAAAACAAATACACTATATTAAAAAAAATCGTTCTTCAAAATCACCAGATTCGGCATTAAATAACCTGAAAAGGGTTGATATGCCGTAAAACAAAACAACCAACCAACCACCCACATACAAACAGACACACACACACACACAGTTCCTTACATATAATAGTAGAGATATATTACTTTTATTTCGATGGTTACAAATTCTTCTGCCTCTCAGATCGCACACCTCTATTTCTTTTGTTATAACATCTTCTCTAATTCCCCAGCTGGACGCTTCCCGACTGACAAAGCCAAAATCCTCTCGGGGACGGTTTCCAACTCTTTGTCTTTAACTAACAGATTCTGACTAAACTGCCTAGTCTATCTCGTGAATATATCTAACATCCTATCTTTTATTACTTTAATTCTCTGACGTCAGATCAAGGTGAGTCATTATTGTCCTGGTCCTCCAATTGTTTTGATAACTAAATTCCAAAATTTCCTATCAACACTGTTTATGAACTAAAATCCATACGTATTTATTGATAAATATTTAACTGTAAATATGTTCCTCGATACATTTTTCTTGTTGCTATGGAAACATGCTTGATCAATACTTTCTTTTCTGTTACTGAAATATTTTCTACTTAATAAACATTTTTTTTTACATGAAGTTCACCACTTATCAAGGCCCAATGGCCACTCAGGGATAAGGGTTATTGTGTGTACAGTAATCAAAGAGATAGTGTAGCAATAGTATTGGAGAATTGGTAAGGTGTCATTACTTGGGGGGGGGCTGTTCATCAGGAATTTGTTTGTGTTGGACTTGAAGACATCCAGGTTGAAGTCGGGAGGGAAACAGGCAAGCGGAACAGGGTTCCACAGGCGTGCAGTTCTAAGAAAGAAGCTTTGTTCATGGTATCTACATTTTGATTTAGGCACAGATAGGGAGTGGGGAAAATTATTGACGGTGGTTTCAGCTAGTCGAGTGTTTTTTGGAGAAAGATTGGCGAGGGGGGGCAGAGAATGGAGCTCAGACGAGCACCTGCCATGGAAATAACGATAGAACAATGACAGGCTCGCTACGTCTCTTCTGTGGTAAAGAGGTTGCAAGGTAGAGAAAGGGGCATCCCCCACTAAGCCACAGAGTCTATTTTGTACTCCGTCAAGGCAGGATAGGCAGCAGCCCCCGCCTAGATGTGGCAGCAGTACTCCATCTTTGGACGTACTTGGCTCTTATATAGATAGAGAATTGCATCATTAGTGAGATATCTTCTGGAGCAGTAGAAGGATCCCACCATTTTCCCAGCTACCTTGGCCACAGACTTGATGTATGTGTTCCATTTAAGATCAGGTGTAAAGGTCAAACCCAGGAGCTTATCAAATCCTCGGGTCTCCCTTAGACGAGAGCCATCCATTTCAATTGATGCCAGATGGGGACCAGAGCGTTTATGATGTAGAGATAGGAGCTTGGTCTTAGATGCATTAAAGGTAACCAGACACCTCTTTCCCCACTGTACCACGCGCTCAAGATCAGAGGAGAGAGAATCAGAGAGAACATCATTATTTACGGCCTTTGATGTGTTGCCATAGATGGTCGTGTCATCAGCAGAGATGTCAACGAAAGATTTTAGTATGTGTTTTGGGAGAACATTGATGTAGATCAGGAAGAGAGTTGGACCCAGTATGGACCCCTCGCAACCACTTTCGCTTCAATAAGGTAATTCAGCAGTGAGTTTTTTAGTTGGGAGTCACCATTTATCAAAGCCTGAAGGCCACTCAAGGATGAGGGTTAATGAATGTAAGGTGTTAGTTTAGTAATCACTAATGACGTAAATTGGGTAAAATTTGATTATTATAGGGACTTAATTACTTAATAGGAATTTGTTTACTTGTTGACGTGAAAACTCCTATGTTGTAGTCAACTGGGAAGCAGTCCAGTGGAACAGTGTTCCAAAGGCAGACAGTTCTGAGAAAGAAGCTTTGTTTATGGAATCTGCATTTAGATTTAGGCACAGATAGAGAGTCGTGAAAATCATATATAGTGGTTGTTGTTAGTCGAGTGTTTTTCCACAAGGGAGGACCATACCTTGGAGTTCAGTCGATCACTTGCTATGAAAATAGAGATAGAGTAGAGACAGGCTCGCAACGTCTTTTCTGTGGACAAGAGGCTGCAGGGAAGAGAAAATGGCATCATCCATTAAGTTTTGAAGCCAGTTTTGAACTCTATTAATGTAGGATAGGCCACGCTGAGTAGCTCCTGCCCAGATGTGACAATAGTAATCCATTTTAGGGCATATCTATCTCTTATACAGATACATGATTGCACCGCATTAAGCGGTAGAATGATCCAACCATCGCTCCAACGATCTTGGCAGCAGATTTGATATACATGTTCCGTTTCAGATTAGAAGTGAAGATCAGTTCTAGAAGCTTATCAAGACATGGGGCCAGTCATTTCAGTTGAGACGTGATGGGGATCAGAGCGATTATGCTGAAAAAAGAGAAGCTTGGTTTCGGTGCATTAATATTAACCAGCCACCCTTTCCCCCCATTGCACCACATTCTCCAGATTAGAAAAGAGGGAATCAGAAAGATCTTGGTCATTGATGGACTTTAAAGTGTCACCTGTATTTCTGGAATACCAATATTCAACATTTTTCTATAAATACTATTATGGCATGTGTGTGTGTTTTTTCCAGAATTGTCTGATCTATTCCCTGCTTCTTTTGTTCCGGCTCGTTTGACTCATTGGTCTAGTGAACTCCATCAATTTGATGTCTTGTTACATTATTGTAATACAGTTTCCTATTCCACAAGTCTCTTTCTAAAACTTCAGGTTCCCTTCCTGCTGGCAGTTTTCCCCCTACTTTTTTAACTTGACCTTTTTACGACTAAGGTCAATAGGAATCTTCTGTCTTTGTAATAATCATCCTCCGTTCTTTTCAGCTCCTTACATTAAGTGGCTACACGTTTTGTCCGGAGAGATTTCCACGAAAAAGGCTATTCAAATAAATGAATATTCAACTGAAGAATATTCAAATGAATGCTGTTCAAATGAATGCTATTCTAATGAAGGATATCCAAATACAAACTATTCAGACAAGACGATTCAAATGAAAATTATTTAAATAAAAGCTATTCAAAAGAAAACTATGCAAATAAAAATATTCAAATTAAAGGCTATTAAATGAAGACTATTTAAATGAATGTAATTCAAGTATAGTCTATTAAATGGAGACTATTAGACGAAAACTATTCAAATGACTAAAAGTTACTTAAATCAAGGCTATCAAAACAAATAATATTCACATGAGCACTAAACAAATGGTATTCAAATAAACAATGGTATTCAAATAAACAATGGTATTCAAATAAACAATGGTATTCAAATAAACAATGGTATTCAAATAAAAGCTAGTCAAATAAAGAATATTCAAATGAAGAATATTAAATGAAGGCTATTCAAATGAAAAGTGTTCATATGAAGACTATTCGAATGAAGGGTATTTAAATGGAGAATGTCCAATTAAAAACTGTTAAATAATCGATCGAAAGCTATTCAAATTAAGACTCTTAAAATGATGACTGTGCTATTTAACAGAGAACTATACAAATGAAGTTACTCAAATAATAATGATTCAAATCTAGACCAGTTCAAATGAAGGCTATTTAAATAAAAACTATTCAAATAGTGTCTATTAAAAAGAATATTAAAATTAGAGCGTTTCAAATTATAACTAACTAAATGAAGACTATTCAAATAAAAGACTAATCCAATGAAGAATATTCAAATCTAGGCTACTCATTCAAATGAGAGACTAATATAATTAATGATTTTCAAATGAAGACTTGAAATAAATACTGTTCAAATGAAACTTGATCAAATATAAACTATTCAAATGAAAACTATATTTAAATAATCACTATTCAAATAAAAGGCTAATCCAATTAATGGTTTACAAATGACGGCTATTCAAATTAAGGTTATTGAAATAAATCAAATTCAAATTAAAGCTATTTTAATGAACACTTTTCGAATAAAGACTATTTAAATTGAGGCTATTAAAAGACAATTCACATGAAACTATCTAAATGAATACTTTCAAATGAAGGTTGTTTAAATTGGCCCATGCAAAAAAGAAATAATTCTAATGAAATGATTTTGTAACCAGTATCTTTCCCATGTAATATGGTGTGATTTTTCAATTGAAAAGTTGATAAATATTCTTACATAATTGCATTAATTCCTTGCCGGTCTGATTTTGTCTGGTGCTCAAAATTTTCTATTTAAAATTGATTTTCCATGTCTTGTCTCTAATTATGCGGTAATTGATTTGGCATTCGCATAATATTTTGATAGTTTCAATTTATTTTTTAAGACAATATTTTACTTTCTCTTTTAATCGTGTTTCAACGCATAATAACGATTATACGACAATAAATGCGTTAATTTTACGTTTAATCTTACCTGATAACGTCTTCTCGTTTTTACGGACATTTTCAAGACATTTCAAATCGAGTTTGCGATCGCTGTGGTCAAGATTCTTCGATGCGTTTGTATGAGATAGTTTAACCCCATTTGTTAAACAACTATTATTAACAATCAGAAAAGAATTCGTTTTTTTATTATTATTATTTTGATACTACTCGAAAACGGACGAGGATCTATGCGTATTTCTTGTCCTGGCTCTGAATCCTATATTACCATTTTGTCTAATTTAAGTGATTTTCAATTTCCAAGTTACAAATAAAATATATAAAAGTTTTGAACAGAAAGTAACTTGCATTTATAGCTTAGATTTAACGGCTTTTATTATTAACCATTAAAAGGCACAAGCCTAAAGATGGCTAACAATATCCTGTTGAACGAAATGATAGGCAATTGATTCAGTGAGAGAAAAAGAGATAGGTTGAGAGAGAGGAAGAAGGAGAAAAATACTTACGAGGCCAAAATATCATAATATAATTCGCTTTAATAAAAAGGGGGTATTTTTACAAAACGTAACTACCTCGATGATGAACGTCAGAAGGCAAAGAGAGAGAGAGAAAAATAATGAAAGAAAAGTCACCCAGGATCGTCATACCGAAACAGGGTAATGACGTCAATGACAAAAAATATCAACTTGTTATTGAAATGGCAACCATATCCTGAACAGCAGCAGAGACAGCGGCGGCGGCGGCGGCGGCGGCGGTCATCTTTTCAATTTACCCCTTACATCACAACTGAGGCGGTACATTAGGAGACGCTGAAATCTGCTTTATATGTTTTTCCTCCTCCAATATTTACTATTGCACTGGTTTAAATGTATGCACTAGTTGCGACCTTCGACGTGAAGAGCGGTAAAACGGGCTTCATTGAGCAATGGATACCAACGAGATGTCCTTGAGTTTCCAGTGTAAACAAGGACGCCGGCGCCAGTCCAATACATTGTAGATAATAATAAGCCATTCTTTCTTTCTTTTTAAAGTTAAAAGACAAAATATTACAACTGGTATTTACTTAAGAAAACACTTGAGTCACATTTAAAACAATTTGAAAAAAATATGATTATATATCACAAGTATAAACCTCTTTCCCAATTTTAATTGTTTTTTTTTTTTAATGAAAGTTTCCATGATTTGGAAATCATTAAGAAGGAAAACCGTTCAAATTAAAATTTACTTTCGAAATCAATCGAGTTCCTCGGGTCATTGCATTTCCTTTTGCCTAGATATTTGTTGCACGTTGTGTTCATGTTTTGATTTTGTTCCTTTCAACATTTTAGCGTTTTTATTTGGACTCCTCATATCGCAGTCTATCATTCCATCTTCCTGGTTTGTAGTTAAATAGAATTTATCACTATAAACGACGTAGAATACTCGTAATATTGATGTTTTAATTCAGTTAAACAAACTCTCTGATCGGCTGCTTGCTGTTTGCATTCATAGCGACATTCAACGTGTAGTTCTCTTATTCAATCTTGTGTGAGCCCTTTCTAGTCTAGCACAAAAACATGCGTTCACATCTCAACCCATATTTCTTGTACTATACATACGCGCAAACAAACATACACGCGCACGTATACACACATAGATATATTCACGTTCGCGTACATACACTTACATTCACGTGCATACACACACGCTAACGTACACACATGTACTCACATATACGCACACATACGGGCACACAGACGCACACATGGGTAACGTCACTTCCCCTTTAAAGGAAATCCACACATGCGCAAAAGACCACCGGAAATAACTATAAAAGCAAGAGCAATAAGCTGCTTCTTCCTTTTCGAACCAGCTTCCGACCTAAACGGTCGACGAACCAACGGACCCGTTTCGGGGCGCGCGCGCCCGCGCGCCTCACACCACCTGCTACTGTGTAGGGCAAGAGTTAACAGACAGTACGTACACTTTATACGCTTTCTCCCTCCATGAACTGGATTGACTTTCTCTCTCTTTTTCCCCTTTTGCTTTGGTCCATCAACCAGACAAGTTAGCGTCCACAGCTAGTGGCCTGAAGACATTTCCACGTGGACAAGTGCCAACATGTGCGCGCAGCTTTACTGATGGCAACCCTCTATCTTTTTCTTTGTCTACACGCTGGACTGTCATTCCCACTACTCACTCCTTTTCCCACGCGTGGACAAACGATGGTGACCCCGTTATTTTAAAATGAAATGGATGTGTTTGAACGAAACACTCATACATACACACTCTCTCTCTCTCTCTCTCTCTCTCTCTCTCTCTCACTCTCTCTCTCTCTATCTCTCTCTCCCTCTCTCTACAGCAATAGACTTTCCTTCTCACCAGCTAACTAAACACGTGATGTACCCTTTTCTTTAATTTGTTTCTTCACGAAATAAATCCTAGTTCGTTTAATTCAATAAACGCGTCGTTCGTTCCTTCCTCAAAGCAACCCATTTTTTCCTATTTTGCGCACCTCAACAAATTGGTGACACCCGAACGCGAGAGGAACACGCATTTCCTTCTATAACCACAAGCCCACAACAAACCGGCGACCGACCGATGTGAAACGAATACGCATGGTGACTCTACCTTTTTGGAATTAATTGTTTTGAGCGAGACGCGCGTTTTATTTGATAAACAAAGGAAAACAAGTGAACTACTACCGACAAGAATCTCAACAAACAACAATGATGAAACCCCTCGTCAGACTCGGCAGAAAAATAAACACGGAGCTGTCGACTTCATACCGAATATAAAGAAAAATTCGATATCGACAAACATTTTTCACGGTTTCCTGACATTACCCTGCAACAAACGCGAGGAGCAAAATCACATAGGCCTATACACATTCTCTCCCGCACAGCAGACGCAACAACAAAGAAACAATTACAGAACATCCCTATCAACACATAGGAAGAAGTTGAATCAACAATACGAGTTGAGATGCACCACGCACGCTAATAAACTAACAACTGGACGTTTCGTTGACAGCCGGCAACCACACCTCCGTTCAACACGAACGAATGTGCAACTAGCACTCGTACAGTGTACACACACTACTGCAGACTAACTTGCGAAGACACAGTCAACTGGACACATCGCGTCAGCACTAACAAGATTTTCCTTCCAAACGAACAATTCACTTCACTGTCCAAGCAACTCGTTGCACATGTCGACACACAACAAAAAACCAAACAAATGTCACCCTAAAAAAAGAGTAAACGCCTTTTCCACGCGTAAGTAAATACTTTTTTTATACGAACACACTCCGTTTTTGACGTTTTTTTAAACAACCACACCAACAGCAAAAAAAAAAAAACAGGACGAACAGTCAACTGCCCAAAACATTACCTTAAAAAAAAAAAAAAAATATATATATATATATATATATATATATATATATATATATATATATATATATATATATATATATACACTGCATATTTTTTTTCCTGGGAAGGGGAGTATTGTGCGAGCCCTTTCTAGTCTAGTGCAAAAACACACGTTCACACCTCAAGCCATATTTCTTGTACTATACATACGCGCAAACAAACATACGCGCGCACGTACACACACATAGACATATTTACGTTCGCGTACATACACTCACATTCACGTGCATACACACACACGCTAACGTTCACACATATACTCACATATACGCACACATACGCGCACACGCACGCACACATGGCAACGTCACTTCCCCTTTAAAGGAAATCCACACATACGCAAAAGACCACTGGAAACAACTATAAAAGCAAGAGCAATAAGCTGCTTCTTCCTTTTCGAACCAGCTTCCGACCTAAACGGTCGACGAATCAACTGTGTAGGGCAAGAGCTAACAGACAGTACGTACACTTTATACGCTTTCTCCCTCCATGAACTGGATTGACTTTCTCACTATTTTTCCCCTTTTGCTTTGGTACATCAACCAGACAAGTTCGCGTCCACAGCTAGTGGCCTGAAGACACGTGGACAAGTGCCAACATGTGCGCGCAGCTTTACTGATGGCAACCCTCTATCTTTTTCTTTGTCTACACGCTGGACTGTCATTCCCATTTCCACTACATTACTCACTCCTTTTTCCACGCGCGGACATGAACACGTGTTACACCTAAAACATTCATTTTTCAACATGAAATAAACGACATGTTTATTTTATCTAGCAATTGAGTTTTGTTTCCTTCTTTCCGTTCGTTTCATTATTTTCTTTTGTAGCGAGTTAGGATATTTATATCCTGGCCCGCAACAATCTCTTACCCATTATTGAGCTTCGTGTCTCGCTTTAAATGGGCCACTATTTTAAAGCTCTTTTACCTTTACTTATCACGTGATTTACTTGGATAATAACGGTTACGTATTTATTACCTCCCCATACTTACTCTTTAACTCTATTTCAAGAGTTCAAATATTCGTATAGTTTCATTGCACCAAAAGTTGTAATCATTAAGGTCTGTCTACTAGTCAATGTATAAATAAAATGAATGAAAACATCTAAAAACGATGAAAAACATGAACGCAGACTACACAATACTGTTATACTCTCTTTGATCTCAATGAAATATACTTCTCCAAATATTGAGATAGTATTTTCCGAGTCTATCCGTGTAATCCTCAACTGATTGTCATGCATGTCTGTGATGCGCAAAGCACAGACTCTCCAGGGTCAATAACTGTTCATCCACTTAACGAAATTCGCCTGTTAATATATATGTGTGTGTGTGTGTGTGTGTGTGTGTGTGTGTGTGTGTGTGTGTGTGTGTGTGTGTGTGTGTGTGTGTGTGTGTAGAAGACAGAATAGGTCGGATCTAGAGGAGTAAAACTACAAATCTTTCTGTTCTTACGAGTCGTAGTTTTTTTGTGGGCAACACTTGACATGAAAATGTGCCGGCGTTGTCGTGAAAGATCATTCGTGACAACAAGAAGGTGAAACGTCTGTGTGAGCTGAGAACCGGAAAGTGCTGGGGAGTTATATATTTATCCAGTCGTGAGGATGCATTTAGCAAATACTCGGATCCAACATTCTAAACCGCACAACGATACAGTCGACCTAGAGCAGACTGTTGGTCTTAAGCAGTCGGTGAAACTTTAACGAGTATATGGATGGATGTGTTGGGTAATATAGTTTTAGAATATATATGAAAAAGGGGGGGGTTACCTCCAAAACCTTGAATTGGGGGGGGGGCAAGTAAAAAAAAACGGGTTCTACAACTTTTTGTATTTCATTAAGGATTGTTTTTTGTTTTGTTTTCCGATTTTTGCCAAGTGATTGCACAGTTTTTTTAATTAAAAAGTGATTGAAAAATGAGTTTTCAATAATACATTATTGGGTTTCATACTAAGTGTATGTGACGCTATTTCTAAATCGCTTTATTTTTAAGTGTTTACAATCGACAATTTCAAAAGAGCAAGTGCTAAGTACTTGTTGCATGCTTATGATTGTAAACTATGAATATTTAGGATTGTCTTCTTGTAGCATTTCTCTGAGGCGTTTGATTTATGTTGAAAGTGTCAACTCGCGGTTGTTCCCAGTTTCCACTTTAACGAAGGTCTATTCAATTGAAGCGATTTCGACGATGATTTAAAGATAAAAAAAACAATTTATTCAAGTGGACAGATCCTCCGTTTTATCACAAGTAATGACGAAACATAATAACAAATGGCAGAACTGGAAAAGCAAGAATATCAAGTTTTAGTACAACAACAACAACACGCGGCCATTATCTGCTTCTTCTCTTTTCGCAAGTGCATTTCACATAATACTTTTATCTAACATCAGGTACATACATCTATTTATATAAAGTTACATAATCATGTATTTCTAAGTACATATTCACTCCTAAACTAATTAACCGATCATTCTGAATTTTGGAAGAACGCTGAGAAATGCTAAATGGCCGTATTGTAGACTATATTTAGTTTTATACAAAGGGAGCCAAAAGGGAGTAGTTAGAAGGCAACGAGAATTGCTATTTCAAGATGATATAGCCGCAAGTTTGATTAAAAGTTAAGTCGATGTGGTTTTCGGCCTTCTTAAGATGCGTTCAATTCAATATCATAGTTGTCGATTGTTCATTTATAGTCGATGTTTCTTACGCACATGTATCCACCATCCGATGAACTGATGTTCAAAGTTCCATTGCAAAACTTGCAAAGAGTGGCATATGGAAATGCGTGGAGCGTGTCTCACGACAGCGATTTATTTTAGATGCTTGCAGACTAAGAGTGAAACGTTATTCATTCAATATACACGGATACGAACGCGGTAAATAGACATCCTTATTATTAATAATAATGAAAACTGCAGTCAGAGGACTAAAATGAACGAACCGATAATCCCCGTAGCGAGCTATGCTAGCTTCCTTTAAAGAAGGAAGTTTACAGGGAAGATTAAATTTACAAGAGGTCTTGAACCGGATGTATATCTCAGTCATGGGAAGATCACATATGACGCCTAGCATTCCTAGATAGTCACCCATCTGGTACTGGCCATGCTTCATCTCGTTATGCTTCGATGATGTAAAGAGAATCGGTTTTTCAATGCAATTTTGCCGGATAATATCGACCTAGAAAATATAATATTGATTATTTTCCGTTGCTGATAAATTGGAAAATTACTGGCTTAACAATGGACAGTGAATCAAATTACGAGGTTTTTGGCGACTTGGCGTTGATTAAGTTAAAGTTAACATTCACCTATCATATGACTCCTTTAAAAAAACTATAAGTATTCTATTACTTCATTGGATGGTGTTATGCTTAAATCGTGTATATTATAGTTATATTTATATCCGAAACATAAAAAATGTAAATTAGCATAAAGTTATCGATATCTCAAACTATTACTCTGTTTTGTAGGGTTCTTGGTGCTAGTCGTTCTAAACATGTATGAAATATTCTTGTGAGGTGTTTATTTTAATTCTTTCATGCCAGTATAAACTATGTTGCACTAACCAACTTTCTGCGAACTATTTGCAAATATCTCGCTGAAATGATACCAATGTGAAAATATCTGCTAGCAAATTTACTGAATGACAAAACTGAAAAATGTAAAAAAAAAAAAAAAAATTTTTAATGTAACATCTGATATATTTCTTTCACAACATCTACTTGGAGTAGCGCAATTAAAAGTAGAACTGAAAAATTGTCAGCTGAATAACGTCAAGCTGAATGTGCGAGAAATATGTGGATTCGTTTAAAAAAAAAAGACATTTTTTGCATCCAAAGATGTTATTCCCTTGAGTTATATCGTCATCATGGTTTACAACATCGAGTTGGCAACTCTGCGAACTTATTAATAGTATTGCGTCATCAATTATATCACTATGGTGTATTAGTAGTGAAAGGAATGGAATAAATGTTGGTGGTGATAAATGCAAAAAGAAAATAAGTCACACTCTCTTTGTTTCCAACAGTTGTTCTTGTGGGAGTTTTTCTTATACTCGTGTTGCTGTCAATGATGATGATTATTACGATGATAATGATGGTGATGATGTAGTTATCTACTTCACTTATAAGAACGGTTTCAAGGAAAGGAATGCGAAATGCGATAACAAAAAAATGAAAAAGTGTACTAGGAAGAGAATGATGAAAGTAGTTATATAAACAGCTCACACACAGACACACACACACACACAGAGGCACACACACACAGACACACACACACACACAAACACACATATGTGCGTGGTTGTTTGTGTGTGTGTGTGTGTGTGTGTGTGTGTGTGTGTGTGTGTGTGTGTGTGTGTGTGTGTATTCTTCCTCGTCTTTTTATTTTTTATTATTATCTGTAGTGATAGTGGAGGGGGCGATGGTAAAGATGGTGGTGACCATAGCGAATTCGAGTAATTCTTTTAATCCATTTCGTCACCGATTAATTGAGGTGGATTTGTGTCCCCTATCACAACGACATTCCAACCCGTAATTCTAACTGATTTGAGTTATAGACTAACACGATACATTGCATCGTTGAATGTCTGCCGCGTTTCCGTTATTAGCGGCTGACACACACACACACATATTTTCCTTGATAGGTTTATATTTTATATTTTTATCTTTTATTTTTATCTAATTTTTATTTTTGTTTTCTTATCCTCCCTGTCCTTTACTTCCTTAAGGTATTTATGCCTTTTCTCTATTTCAGTACAAACCTTAATCCTCCAACCCTTTTTCAGTCTTCCTTCAATATATAAATTTTTTTATTTTTATATTTATATTTTAAATAACATGTAATTTATATTTTAAATAACATGTAATTTGACCTCCTGATAATGATTTCTTGTGGCTTTGAACGATTTTTATTACGGACTAAGATTTAGTATAAGCTATATTGCCTGAGGAGGTCTCTAGCTGACCGAAACCTCCTCATGAATCTGGAGCGACATAACAAATAAAAAAGTGTATATATATACTCACAGCGAGACCCGATGTTGCTCGGGAAGAATTGAACGAGAATCAACGAATGTTCTACACTCCCAATACGTGAAGTCGCCCATTTTTAAAATCAAATCGATTGATTGGCTGTTTTAGTCGGGGACCCATCGCGGTGGAACGGTAAAAAGCTTCACATGCCTTTCTGCAGTGACTTAATTCGCGATACACTTTTTTGTGGCGGTAATTTCTCTTGTGATGGTTTACGAGTGGAAAACCATAGCAACATCTATCTATGCTCACACATACACACATCCATGTAAACAAATACATTTAATTATAACTATATTTATTGGTTGTCTTATTTGTCTGCGTAGATTGATTTATTATCATAATCATATTTTATTGTTTTTAGATATTTTTATCTAGATATTTTTTATTGTATTGAGATTTAATATTACTGTATTGTTATTTAATAGGAGGGGGTGGTATTGCATGGTCAAGTTCGTTGGTTGTTTTTGTTTTACGGCATGTCAACCCCTTTCAGTTTACTTAATGCCGAATCCAAAGATTTCGAAGAAAAACTTTTTAATAGAATATATTTGTTGTTTTCAAATCGGTTTCTATTTAACCCATAGTTGAGACCCTAATAGGTACTACCACTCCGGGTCAGAGTGGACCTGAGAGTAATGGTAATTAAAGGGTGGTTCCACACTCCCCACGCCCGCAAGCTGGGCCCTCACCAGTGGATATAGTTTAAGGTCAAAAGATTTAAGTATGTCAATGAGTTGTGAAGTCAATAATGGTGTAAGTTATATGGTGAGCCAAGTTCTGATCTGTTATTGATTTTAGGACGTAACTTGGAAATGAGCAGGGCTTCTTTTATGCGGAGATTCCCGGCGTTTCGTTCTGTGGTCAAACTGTATCCGTTAATCATAATTAAATGTATTTGTTTACATGGATGTGCGCATGTGTGAGCATAGATACATGCTGATGTGGTTTTCCACTGCTACACCCTCATAAGAGAAATTACCCGCACAAAAAATTGTGTTTTAAATAAATTAAAATAAGTAAATACATAAATGAAGACAAACGATTTGAGAAAATAAATGTAACCAACGACTACATTAATACTAACACCATTCCAAATCATAAAATATTAATTAATTAAAAATAAATAAAAATATATATTAAAGATATCATATTACATTAGACAAAATGTTAAAAGATAATACATAAATAGATGAATAAAAAGAAAATAAGTCAAATAATAATAATAATAATAATAATAATAATAATAATAATAATAATAATAATAATAATAATAATATTAATAAATTAATATTATTCATTGGGATAAAAATAATAAAAAAGAATCCTGTACTATCCCCACACATTATCAGTAATTTCAACGAGGAAAATGTGAGTACATGTGCGTTGTATATGTGTGTGTATTACGTCGCCTCGATTCCATTTTCGGCAACGCTACGTCCCGAACCTTTTATCGCAATAAATAAATAAAAATAAACAAAAAATAAGTCAATTAACAGTACAGATAAATCAATTATTAAATAGGTAATAATGATTTCGAATAATAATAATAATAATAATAATAATAATAATAATAATAATAATAATAATAATAATAATAATAATAATAGTAATAATAATAATTAAAATACATTAAATAAAAAAATTAATTTAATAAATAAATCTTTATATATATATATATATATATATATATATATATATATATATATATATATATATATAATTAACACAAAATTAGTAATAAATAAGTAATATTGGCTTCAATAAGGATATATTGAAAAAATTAATTTAATACATATATGTATGTATATATATACATACTACTATTACTACTACTACTACTACTAATAATAATAATAATAATAATAATAATAATAATAATAATAATAATAATTTCTCCAGCTTTCTCGTGTGCATTTCCATGCAGTTTGTAACTTTGTGCAAATTTTAATTGTATGTTTTATTTTACTCACCAGAGTAAATACTGACTGGTAGAAACCTTCCCCTGGAATACGAAGAATTTAATTTCACAATGAAAGAAGCACACCAAAGAGCAAAACGGCAGAAACATTGTGAACATAACAACCAGAAATAAATTTGGTGATTTTGCATAAGAGGACGTTTATTCTGTTGTGGCGTATAGGTCGATGTTTTCGTAAGTAGGTCATCTTTGCTCTTTTGAACAGTTTAGCTCGCGACTAAAGTCGGAATGCGTTTAAATGTGCGGTTTCTATTACAACTCGTTGAACGCCTAAACATGTAACAGCAGTTTGAATATGTTTTCGTATCTCTTTTATCTCAACTGACGTGTATAGTTTTTCTTTCCGTTTTATATATATATATATATATATATATATATATATATATGATTACGATGATTATATAAATATGATTACGAAAAGGGAGCATTGTAAAAAAAAAACTTGTTTCACATCCTGACTCACAATTTTATTCATACCAATCTGCCAACATACCAACAGAGGTCGTAACGAGCAGACTTGCGATACCTAAGAAGCGAAGTTAGATAGAAAGCAGCAACGTTTCTCTGCGCAAGATCTGAAATAGCTTGGGATTCTGCCAAAAAACGTGTATCTGCTATCTCTTTCAGCAATTACGCTTAGTTCCCATGGTTACCATCGCGTGACTGGAATTTGCAGACGATTAATAATCTTGTGTTTTACTTCATCTTCGAATGCATATGCATCCTTAGCGCTGTTCATTTCCGCGTTCGGCTCGCCATTCCTGTTGTCTTCGGCAAGTGGCCTCGTTAGACCTAACACCGACTTCCTGTTTTCCGTTACTTCTTACCAAAAGTGGTGAACGTCGAACTGTAAATCTGACACCCAGCTATTGGAAAATACTAAAATTTAAATGATTATGTGAGGAAAATGTTAATATTTAGATAGTTATGTGTAGAAAGTTTTAATATTTAGATCGTTATGTGTAAAAAAAAAATGCTAATAATTAGATGGTTAAAAATAGAAAATGCTACTGGTTAGTAGATGGTTGTATGCAGAAAGTGCAGAAGAAGGTTTATAAGCAGAAAATGCAAATATTTAGATGGTTATGTGCAGAAATTTAGATGGTTGTGTACGGAAAATGCGAATATTTAGATGGTTATATGCAGAAAATGCTACCATTTAGATGATTATAGAAAGTGTTTATATTTGAATGGTTATATGTAAAAAGTGCTTATATTTAGATGGGTATGTGCAGAGATGAAATGTAAATTTTGTTGATTCTTTTACACGTGGAATGAAAAGTTTTTGTTTACTAATTGACAGAAAAATTGATGATGACCAATACAAAATTTTCCGCTATGACACCTTTATTATCATATCTCTGATAGGGAAACTGCTTCTTCTGTCATAAAACTCATAGTTTTATTCTGTACAAAACGGCAAATGAATGTAAGAATGACGGAGAAAAGCAGAATATGTAAATTATGATACATAGAGTAACGTGATCTTGTCAAAAGTGTCGGTAAATGTCGAGTTTGGAATGCGCCTATGATTGTTGTGATAATTTAAAGGTTGGGGCGAGGATTGAAAGCATAAACATTTTTATGTTCAAGTGTGCCGATTGAGAAGAATTGCATAATTACGTCATCGATCAAGAGAAGAATTTGAAAAACATTGATGATATTTCCTCATTTGTCTCTAACGGCTAGGGGAATTGACTGCATCTATAAAGTAAAAAATGGGGGGGGGATAACGTTACACTAATACACACGCACATCTAAATACATACGAATGCGAAAAATTAAATTTGTAAGTTGAACTATTTATTCAAATCTCGTTAAGACCACACAATTTTCATTTAGTTGAGGATTTTTTCATCGAAGATAAATTCATGTTTAATCTTTAAAATGGATGCTTTTGTTAGATGAAAACGTTCACCGTAAATAACTGAAGATGGTTGACTATTAAATCGAAAGTAGGAAAGAACATTTTACATTTAGAATACTTAAAAACAGAAGAAAAAAATAGAAGACCTGTGCAACAGTTGAAAAATAATAATAAGGCAAAAATATAATCGTAAATGAAGAAATATACACCGAGAAGATCGAAGATCACATCTACCAAAATGGTGAAGGAAATAAAAATATCAATATTGATGAAGATAACAATTATCCAAAAAATAATTAAGTGAAATTGAAGTTAATTACGGGAAGAAAAAAATAATTTAAATATTGATAATCTCTAACTTTTAAAATAAAAAAAAATCATTTACATATTGATAATCTCTAACTTTTAAAATAAAAAAATGATCGAACTGATTTCTGTTGCTTGAGTGTTCTATTGATCCTCAGACAGACAGACAGACAGACAGACAGGCATATAGCCTTTTTATATATTAGATAAGTAAGTATATAAGTATTATAAATAGTATTTGTTGTTGGGTTTTACGGCATATCAAAGGCTGTTGAGTGTTGCGAAATCTAATATATAAAAGCTTATATGTCTGCTTGTCTGTCTCAATATTTTCAAACTCTATCTCTTCCGAAACTAAAAGTCGCAGAACGGCGCTAGAGGTCACAAATGATTGGATTTTTATGGACCGTTATTTTATGTTTCTTTTTTTAAAGGGTCAGAAATGGGTCAAAAAAAATTTTTAAATCGTTATACATTTTTTTTTTAAATCGTTGTACATTCATTTTTGTCTATTTTTAATCTTTTATTTTTCATTTTTAATTTTTATTTTTTATTTTTTATTTTTTATTTTTAAGTTTTTATTTTTTATTTTTATTTTTAATTTTAATTTTAATCAGTTCATATGCGTCTCACGTTGGTACAGAAGATTTGAATTCTAGAATTTTGCTTTCGGTTTTGCTTCTAGCTGAATTACTATTTTTTACGACCCTATAACAATGAATATGAAATCTGTACAAATTAAAATATCATATTTAAGCGTATTTTACGACGAGGCAAAGCCGAGCGGCCACTGCTCACTTGCTAGTCATACATATAATTGCTTTAAATATTTCTTTGCTTTACTTTCGTGGGACACTTTTACAATAATAAATAAATGCATTTTTCTTTCTGTTCGTTAATTTCTCTTGCTTCAAAAGTGTTCATCTTGTGTGGAATGTGCTACATCTTTTTGTTGCGCCCTGTCATGTACTGTTGTACGTTACGGGACGCAGCAAAAGATGTAGACTCTTTCGTCTCAATAGAAAAAAATGCATTCTCCCTTCGTTTTTGTTTTGCTTCGTGGAATAATCAACACGAAGAGATGGTGACAATACCATAACTAGGCTTAAAGTCTCCTTGGACAAACATTCAAACAACACATACATATATACATTTTCTAACTGTTCTTTTATATGACTTATTATAAATTGCTATACACTTGTCAATAAATTTGATTTGATTGAAACGTAATTGTGAGAAGACTATGCATTTGCAACGTGCATTGTTCCGCTGCGAACACGATATAGGAAGTCTAAAAAAGATGCTACGACATTTTTTTTTTTTTTTTGCTACGTTTACTTTGTTAGCTGTTCGGTATCCGCCCTTCTTTCCTCGATTCAGAGTTTCTTTTGTTAAAACGGTTTCATTTTATATTAGATTTGATATGAGATAACAAATAGAAAAATAAAATGAAGTAGAATCTTAAGATCAGCATCTTGTTTCACTCTTGGAAGTCAAGTATCTTTGACGAAAAAATAGCAAACTACAAATGCACGTTCAAGTTACTCTTAAGTGATTGGAGGTGTTGATATATTTTGTGTATTATTTTGTCCACACTTGTTCCGATTTTATCTACGTGATTATTCAACATTGCTTAGTAAACGTTAAAGAAGCGCAGAGTACTGATCGGTATAGAAGTAAGAATAACGATGATTATATGATTATCCTGGAAAGATGATGAATTGCGAAGCAAAGGTTGCGCAATTATTAACCAATCCTTTTTTGAATCAGGCATGAATAATTAAGGTGGCAAAGAAACAATACCGAGATAAACGAAGATCACATACAGCACATGGTATTCTCAAATAGCCACCAATCGTCAAATGTACTGACCAGTCTCAACAATGTTTAACTTTGGGGATCTAACAGGAACCGGTGTTTCAACGTAGTTATGCCGTGTGTGTGTGTGTGTGTGTGTGTGTGTGTGTGTGTGTGTGTGTGTGTGTGTGTGTGTGTGTGCGTGTGTGTGTGTGTATGCGTGTGTGTGTGTGTGTGTGTGTGTGTGTTTACTTGGATTACTAGCATATAAAACTGTAATTCACGGACATGCGTTTCGCGAAGTTGATAAATGTTTTATATATTAATACAAGTAAATAAATAAAAAGAACGAATATGTATATATATATATATATATGTATATATATATATATATATACATGTGTGTGTGTTTGTTTGTGTGTGTGCTTATATATACGCTTATATGTGTGTGTGCTTATATATATATATATATATATATATATATATATATATATACATACATATATATTTGTGTGTGTATTTGTGAACGTGAAAAAAAATTCGGTGACATTTCATTTCAAAGAACGACTACTCCTTCTACCTCCCAGGAGATATAAATCAATACTGAATTTAATTATCGCTAATAAAAAACAAGGCCGATAGCCATTAGTCGCGTGTTCTCGTGTAATGAATGAATGCGTGAATGTAGGATTGACATGAAATTCTTAAAGATAAACAAAAATGACCGAAAATGGGCTGAAATGACTTAAACAAATAAAAAGTAAATGACTTTAATGAACTTAAGGATAAATTAAATGACCTTAAGAATGATTGAATGCTTAAAAAATAACTTGAATCCTTCAAAAACAACGTGAATGATCTGGAGAATGACTTGAATGGCTTTGAGAGTGACTGGTTGTAAATTGGGTGATCATTTTACATTAAATTAATACAGAAAAATGATCTCCCACTTTATATCACAAAGTTACAAACATAAGTGCAGCATGTAGTAAGACAGATACTACACTTTGATCTTTGCCAAAAGGCCAAGAAAAACTGTATTTATTTGATCCCCCACCGAGCAAATTAGGCACAAGGCCGATTTTTAATGTGAGGAGTGAAGGGGAAATGGGGACAAACTTCCCGGGAAGTAGGGGAGCCGGGTAGTGACAATTAGTATGAAGGGTCGCTCCTACATTGACCAAGGTCTTATATGTGAGGCTGTCCCTACATATGGTCTTTGCTTGCAGTATCTGCCGAAACAGATATTACGAAGAGGAATTCAGCAGTACACAAAGGTCAAAGTGTACAAAGCAGTGGTCCTGACATCTCTTCTATATGGTTGTGAAACGTGGGTCCTCTACAGACGTCACGAAAAACAACTAAACCACTTCCATCTTCGATGTCTTCGGAACATCTTGAACATTCGCTGGCAAGACAAGATCCCAGACACTGATGTTCTCGAGAGGTCCAAGCTCCCAAGCGTCATCACTACGATCCGCAAAGCGCAAACCTGCTGGGTAGGCCACGTGTATCGGATGACAGACTCGCGCATAATAAAACAACTGCTCTATGGTGAACTCCAGCGCGGAATGAGAAGAGCTGGTGGACAGCGCAAACGGTTCAAAGACACTCTGATGTCCTATATGAAAGACTTCAACATTGACGTGAACTCATGGGAAAGCAGTGCTTCCGACAGGCCAACCTGGCGCCGCTTGGTACACAATGGCTCTCTGCTCGCGGAGGCAAGACGAACTGAATCTGCGCGAAAAGCCCGAGATGCTGAAGTGGCCGTCTTCAGCCACTGGTGTCCAACATGTGGCAGGGGCTTCCGCGCCCGAATTGGACTGATCAGCCACCTGCGGACACACAACTAGTTGTCTATGGTCATAATCGACTCCGATTGACGAGCACACACACACATATGTGGGGCTGTCCCTACATATGGTCTTTGCTTGCAGTATCAGCCGGAACAGATACTAAACTTTGATTTCGGCCAAAAGGCCAAGAAAAGCTTAAAAAGCTAAGAACAGCATATCTTAACAACAGACCTTTGATCTTAACCAAAAAGACCAAGCACAAAAGTGTTACCGACAGACCGACCGACTGACCGACGAACCGACCAAGTGACTTATAGAGTCGCTTGCACGCGACTAACAACAAGCATACACACACGTGTGTGCGCGCGCGCACACACACACACACACACACACACACACACACACACACATATATATATATACATATATATATATATATATATATTTATATATATACGCACATATATATACATATACACACATATACCGTACTAATAAGACGCGTCGAAATCAGAGTTTGCTAGTTCATTGAACGGAGCCAGGTTTGAATTCCTGTTAAAAATTACCAAAATGATGTGCATTCAACTTTTTTTTTCATTCAAGACAGAAAAAAAACAATAAAGCGGCCGTTACTTCCACTTGACCGCGCTTTATCGATCGAATAACGCCTTATATATTAAGACTCAAGATGAGAGAGGAGTTCATGTCATGTTTGCCTAACGAACAACTTGGATTTTCTCAGTTTTTGTTGCAATATTTGGTTTTGTGTATTTACTTTCGGCATACCAACCCCTTTTGTGTTATTTACTATCGAAACTTATTATCTATAGTAAACGATACATTTTAGAGGATTAGTTGAACACAAGTTGCTATGTTTGCTAAAGTCTGTGGGAATGCTGCAATCATTTTTTTTTCGTGAATATAGTTGTCTGCTTGAACACCATAAAATTTGAACTAAGCATATCAGATTCCACACATGTCACACGGACACGCCTTCAAATATAAAAAAATGTTGTTTAAAAAAAAGAGAAGACACTTACAAAGAACTTATTTCAATCTTGGAGGTGTGTGCGTGAGGTGGAGGGGGTGAACAAAGATTAAGCGAACAAATAACTCTGTTTAAATATAAAAAATAAAAACAATGTTAAACTTCTGTAAAATATCAGCAAAACTAAAACAAAAAAACAGCGAATAAACGTAAAACTTCTTTAAAAAAGAAATCGGAATCAGGGGAAAAGATGATGGGCGTGTTCTGAAGAACGAAAACAAAAAAAAGCGAAAAAAAGAAAAAAATGGCATAAATAACCCTTCGATTCACTTAAATCCAATGGTGCGTTTCACTCGGTCCATTCCAGTTTTTTTTTAATCAACTACAAAACGAAATGCAGAAAAAATATAGGAATCCGCGATTATCGAGGAAGTGTAGAGGTAATAGGCCTATAACACACCTCAGATAATGTGCTGCAGTTTGTGCATATTACATTTGCATGAAATATCTTTATTTTCAATCCTATTAAGGTCAAAATCAGAGGGGAAAAATGAGTTCATTATATATGTATATGGATAGGGATTATTATATCTTTACATGTTATATGTGCAAAGATATAAAGGTATATATGTATAACAAGAAAATATGATAAAGAAAATAACACTTGAATAAATTCCAATATTAATTAATCCATCAAAAATTGAAAAAATATTGAAAAAAATTATTAAAAAGATTATTATCATCTCTTTCATTTGGAATTTGGTCTATTATTTATTTCAGCATTATTTGTTGTTTTTTATTTTGAATTTTATCTAGTATATGAAACTTTCTATTATCTCGATAGGTTTTATTGTAATTTTAATTATATTTATTACTTTGCCTGGGTAAGAGTCAGCTACGTTCAAAGTTTGAATACTGCTGCCATATCTACGGAGTTGCTGTACAGAGCACTCTTATTCTTAATTGTCAGGCGTGTTCAGTAAGCATTATTAACAAAGGCGATGGATAACTCGTGTTTTGTCCTCTCTTAGCTTGTCTGGGTACAATAAACAACCATTGTCATAAAACCTATTTGAATGACAACACTTGATAAGTCGATAAAAAAACACTAATTTCATTGGTCAATATATATGATGACTCATCGGATTAAAACAATATTGAATAACTGCACAGTCGTTTATAAACTGTATAATTTCACAAACTTATGTCCCTTACTCCAGCCCAGCGGTATGCAGATTGGCATTTTATTGATAAAAACTAGGTTAGTATGAAAATATGTGATCTGATGCTTACTGAACACGCCTGACAATTAAGAGTAAGAGTGCTCTGTACAGCAACTCCGTAGATATGGCAGCAGTGTTCAAATTTTGAACGTATCTCCCCTCTCTTATTTTTATAAATAAAGTAAATTTCACAGTGTACAAATATTATTTCATACTGGAGATATTCATAATCGGACCCTATTTCCAAAAGAAGGAAGATATAACATATGAGAAATATTTCGAATCAAGTTTCTTCTTGCTGTTATTTCAGATCATTTGAAACCATAGCAGTAAGTTTTAGTCTTCCCTCCATCAAGAGCAGATGTTTTTGGAATATATATATATATATATATATATATATATATATATATATATATATATATATATATATATATATATATATATATATATATATATATAAGAAAACCGGTAATTAATATAAACCTGAGCAAATATATATTTTTTTATATTAACGTTTTATCTGTTTTAGTTACACATTTTTCTGCTACCGGATCGTATTTGCGATCCAGCAAGTTCGTGAGTTCGTCAGACTTAAACAGAAGTGGTTATTATGATTTGGAAAGACAATATTAGAAGAAGACGATGAAAAAAAAGGTGGGAATCTCAATCAAAATTGAGATCCCCGATCCCCGCTTTTTTTTTTTTTTTTCATCGCCTTCTTCTAATATTGTCTATCCAAATCATAATAACCACTTCTGTTCAAGTCTGACGAAGTTGCTGGGTCGCAAATACAGTCCGGTAGTAGAAACATGCATAGCTAAAACAGATAAAACGGTAATAAAATAGATAGATAGATAGATAGATAGATAGGTAATTATTAGATACCTACAGACACTAGTGATACAAAAATTAAGGATGGAATTTTTATTTATAAAATGTTTTATAAAAGAAACTCTTTCCCTATTCAAATAGTTCGTATGCCGCATGAAAATGGTATTTGCCCTAAGTGTATGTTTTACGGGAACATTATGTCCGAGTTTTTAACAATAGCTCGCATTACTTTAAAATTAATAGATTATATGCCCTCGGTTTCTAGCTTAGTAATAAGAATGATTAAACAAAGTTGTGATAAAAATAAAAGTGAAATAAAGCATTTGCTTAATGTCCTGATGTTTTTAAATAAAACTAATCAAAGTAAATTAATAGAGTAAACTCAAAAAATGCATTAATAATGAATAATGTATACAAATATCCCTTGAAAATATTTTTATTTTTAATTTTCATATATATTTACAAACTAGCAAACGAAGAGATTACGAGTAAATAAGAATGTAAATATATAAATAAAATGTTAATAACAAAAAATGGGGGTCATAAGTAACATAATGGATTTATTCGAACCATATTAATATAGCAGATTTGTAAATAAAAATATTTTCTTTTTTGGGGACAAGAACGAATGACAAAGATCAGAAACACTTTTTATAACACGATATAAGTTAGTCTAATTAATCTGGAACAAAAAAAACAGATCCAATATCCTAAACATTTTTGTTCTTTTATTTAGGGGGTGTTTGGTGAACATTTCTGGGGGGGCCATGGTTTAATATACTGTTTTGCTTTTAAATGCCCGAAATAGTGTTTCATTTTAAATCCGTGAATACTGTAGACTATTGTGAATTCGAGAAAGCAAGTTTATTCAGCAATTGCAGATTAGTTGACTTACCGACAAAATAATTTTCCAACGAACAACTAATTTTTGTTTTATTAATATATATACGTACTAGCAGTTCAGCCCGGCTTTTCTCGGGTCCTATGTACTGTTCATAACTTTATGTGCATATGTATATACATATGTATTAAAGAGTGTGACTCATACTCAGGTAACCCACATTTAATATTTCAAGTGTTTGGACTCAAAATTAGCGGAGAAGTTTGGTAGAGTCTGAAAAGGTCAATTCTTTCAACTTTGACCTCTTGCCAACCAAATTTTCGCCCAAAAACTTATTAAAACGTTTGCTGCATGTATGTACAATTATGTACAATTTCAAATGTTTAGACCCAAAATTGGCTGAATAGTTTGCTAGAGACCGCAAAGGTCAAATCTTTTGAACTTTGACCAATAACCGATTAAAAGGCTTTCCCTAATATCTGAATACACTTTATGTAAAATTTCAAATGTTTAGACACAAAAATTGGCTGTGTAATTTGGTAGAGATCGCAGAGGTGAATTTTTTTTCAACTTTGACCCTAATTTTGACACCTTAACAATTATTGTTTTAGGCTCATATCAAATTAAAAGGTTTGGTCCATATACAAGTAACCTACATCTAAAATTTCAAGTGTTTAGACCCAAAATTAGTGGAGGATGTTGGTAGAGTTTTCAAAAGTCAAATCGTTGAACTTTGACCCCGTGACAGCCCAATTTCTGGCCGACAACAGATTACGAAGATTTCCCCAAATCTCAATACCCCTTATGTCAAATGTCGAGTCTGTAGACTGAAAATTGACAAAGTAGTAATTCGGTAAGGAAATGTACACGCACAGACACACACACACGCAACCAACAATTTTTCTTATATATATATATATATATATATATATATATATATATATATATATATATATAATTATGTAATCAAAAAGTAAAATCTTTAATAAAGCAAAACTTATCGAGATAAGAAAAGCGCAACACGATTAAGAGGGGCAATCAATAATGTTAAATGAAAGATGAGGAATATAAGTTATATATATAATTTTATTATATCATCAGAACAATAAGGAATTTTTTTAGAGAAAAATTGAAGAAAAAAAACTTCTTTAAGCCATAGCGTTTCGAAGCTAAATGCTTCTCATCAGAAGAGGAGAAGAGACAGGAGTATAAAAAGAGCAAATATAAAAAGATACTGGCTTAATGACATTAAGAAATGAAATCAGAATGAAGGAATAGGATTAAATAGTAATTAAAAGTAATATATGCTGTATCTACTTGTAATTACTATTTACCATATTATCCTATTAATAATTGTACCAACAAGTAAAACTCTGAATCTAAAGTATGACGTTCAAGTTAATACTAAAATAAATACATATTATATAATAGGGCTATGGGAAAGAATAAGAGAAAAACAACAATAGGTCAAGTAACAATACAACTGAAATCGAATTATCTAATGATATTATTCACTGTGAAAATTCTGGACCACCTAATGCAAGCAATAAAACAAAGAAAAACAGGAAACGATCTGCAATATGGTTTAATCCACCTTATAGTAAGCATATTCTCTCGAATATTCCAACAATCTTTTATAGCATCATTGATAGGCATTTTCCTGTAGATAGTAAATTGTGTAAACTCTTTGATAAATATATATATATATATATATATATATAACAAAAAAAGAAGGGATAAGAGAAGAAAGTGAAAAAAGGAAATATATATATGTGTGTATATGTGTATGTATGTACGCGTATATATATGTATGTGTGTATGTATATGCATATATATATGTGTGTGTATATATATATATATATTAAAAGACATTGTTAAAGACAACAGAAAGCTTGTTTTGTAATATCTTTTTTATTTTTTCAATTGTTCCTACTTATCAATTTTTCCTACTCATTTACGCATTTTCAGGAATCTGTGCGAGAGGCTCGCTGGGAATTATGGGTAGATTTATGTAAATAGTAGTTGGGTTGCGACCGAACAACGGTGAGGGTCACTGGGTCTGCTGGAAACGGTGGGGTAGTATCATCGGGAATGAGAGAGCATGTCAGTTCTAGGGTCAGTTGCAGAAATGGTTGGGTGTGAGGGGGGAATTATCCAAGGCGTGTAAGTGTGTTGGTACTTTTTCTGAATGTGACCTGATTAAGGGTAGGTTTTTGCGTTTTTATATAAATAGCTTCAAGGATTTTTAGCTTCTTAACACTTGTTTCGTGGTTTAGTATTTTTGTGTTGTTGATTAAAATTTCTCTGGAATTCGAGTGAGGTAGGGCAGTGATGTATTTTATGTAAGAGTTGGAATATGGCACTATTCGACATTATGGCGGGTAAAGCGACGAGATAAAGTGGTAGTGTTATGTCCGACGTAACTATTTGTTACATTGTTGTTATAGGAGTTACATTCTCCCAAAGGGCATTTAAACTGATAGATGACGTGAATGCGTTCAAGCGGTCTTAGAGGAGAGGGGTTGTTTTCAAAGTTAAGTTTTGGGTTTTCAATTTTTTTGTCGTAAATTATGAATCTAATGTTATTGCTGTCAACGAGGAAGATGTATCTATGGATGATGTTTTTATAGCGATTTTTTCTAACTTAGAGCCGGGATACATTTGATTGAAGTAGAATTGGTTGATTGTTATGATGTTGTGGTATATTACTGTTAGTGTGGGTGTTGTTTCACTTTTGGAGCGTGGAGTTTATGTGTTGGTCAACCATATAATTTGGATTCCGTTTTTGATGAGGACTTGTTTAATATGTTTTTAGTTCGATGAGTAATATTTTTTGTTGGTAGAGAAAGGTTTTGCTCGATTGAGGAAGTTTTTGATGGTGGCTATTTTGTAACGGTGGGGGCATCCGCTCTTGGAATTTAAAAGGTAAGAATTATAGCAGGTAGGGTTTTTTTGTAGTTGGAGGTGCTAAAGGCGTTTTTGGAAGTGTGAAAAGGACGTCGATGGAAAGAATTTTGTTATTAACATTTAATTCCACTGTAAATTTGAGTACAGGGTTGTCTTGGAAAAGCTCCTTATGTGAAAGGAGTTGTTGGTTGTTATTAGCAAGGACGATATCTTCTACATACCTTACATAAACGGAGACTTTATTGATTCTGTTGAGTATCAGGTTTTCGAGGTGTGGATGTGTGTGTGCGTGTGTGTGTGTGCGTGTGTGTGTGCGTGTGTGTGTTTGTAAATATGAGTTCAGTTTTATTCATTTATGTATTATTTCTGTATAGATACCTAATAAGATAAAGAAAATAGACATATCTATCTATATATCTATAAAAGTGAACGTGTCTGTGTATCTGTGTATCTGTGTATTTGTGTGTCTGCGTGTCTGTGTACATTTCCCTACGCAATAACTCTGTCAATTGTTAGTCTACAGACTCGAAATTTGATATACAGGGTACTGAGATTTGGGAAAATCGATTTGATCGGCTTTTGGCCAGAAATTTGGCGATTAAGGGGTCAAAGTTCAACGATTTGATCTTTGAGAACTCTACCAAACTCTTCCGACAATTTTGGGTCTACGCACTTGAAATTTTAGATATAGGTTCCTTGGACATGGATCTAACTTAATAACTTGATTTGAACCCAAAACAATAAAATTTAAGGGGTCATAATAGGGGTCAAAGTTTTTTAAAAAGTGACCTCTGCGGTCTCTTCCAAATTACTCAGACAATTTCTGGTCTAAATATTTGAAATTTTACATAAAGTGTATTCAGAGATAGGGCAAGCTTTTTCATCAGTTTGGGTCGAAAATTTTTAGTTACCAATATATAAATGTATGTATGTATGTATGTTTGCATGTCTGTCTTAAACTTTCAATAATAGCGACGGATTTTACCAAGATCAGTATCGTTTTAAAGTTCGACCTTTCATACAACAAATATCGAAAACTTGGCTAAAAACATTAATATCTTCCCCTTCAACTAGGCACTTTTCTACAGAGGGGGGTCACTTTTTTCGTCGATATTTTTTGAAGTTATCCTGTCCAGCCTTACTTTTAAAAAATGTCGCTTCCGGTTTGGCGGTGGTCGTGACAGCATGAAGGTTAGGTTTTACCCCGTTCTTTTCCTCCTTTGCGGTACGGGTTCGAGCCTGCCTTCCTACTACCACTTTTTTTTTTTTGCTCAACATACACATCTAAACACCCTGGCAACGCCGGGCTAAAATGCTAGTATATATATATATATATATATATATATATATATATATATATATATATATATATATATATATATATATAGTGTGTGTGTGATAACTTTAACATAATTACATGATATGAATGTTAATTAATTTTTCTCCTATTAAATTGATATGTAATGTATTTTCTAATGAAATATATCGGTAAATATATATAAATTATTTTAGAGCTAAATTTATTTTAGCTAATAAGCCATGTAAAAACTAGGGGATAATTTGAATCTAAATTATTAGATAAACGGAACACAACTCGAGACAAATTGAGTTAGATGCTATAATTTATCGTTTGTAATAGGGAAAAATATTAAATTTGCCGAGGCTAACCAAGAATTAGTAAATTAATTTACGTTGCTTGGAATTAATTAACTAAAGAATAAATTTAATAATATTTGGGCAATAAGCATTCATAAGTCCACTTTAATGCTAAAATCTAATATCTATTATTATTATTATTATTATTATTATTATTATTATTATTATTACGTTAGTGCCAGATAATTTCGTGAGTTTGTTTAAGTGTTACGAAATTCGATCAATATAGCAAATTTAGCTTGATTAAATATGATAACCCTTTTTATTAACATTGTATGAATAATATCCTCTAAATTTTTAATAATTTTCTGCCTTTAGTTTTGGAAACTAAAATTTGTAAGCCGGCTATAATTATAGAGGATTAAATGTAGCACTTTAAATATTGTTATATCCTTGTGGGCTTAAAATTACATCGGCTTTTTTTCCGAAGGGTCCCAATATATTTTTAATAAGTAAATTTTTATGAATTTTATCATTTTTAAGGATTTCTATTTTTTTTTATCACGTGTATTCCTCTTAAGTTCAAGGAAATAATCAACTGTTTGTTTTTCACGAGGAACATATAAACTGTCTCTGATGAGTTGATTGGTGTTTTCCACTTTTGAAAGAAACACGTGTAAGACACTAAATGTTATGAAAGAAAAAATAAATATATATTTGGTTTTAAATATTTACTACTATGGGAAAAATTATACGAAAAGAGAATGGGCTGTCCATTATCGGAAGGAGTACAATGTCCTTCGGGGTTATAAATCCAGGTAGGCAGAAAATAGGTCCAGGGGAGAATGTAATATTCCCATATAGCAAAAGCGTATTGCGCCTTATTGATTTTTCGAAAGGTATACGGGGCAGCCGTATTCGTTGGTGTTGAGTGTGTGTTGGTTGATGTAGTCCAAAAGTTTTCTCGGTGTTGACAAAGTGTATCCGATGTTGGGTAGATATACCATTCCATTGTAATTATCCCCGTGAATAATAGAATTTGAGCATTGAATTATGTATGCAATGGATCTAGAAATCAATAGTATGGGTAGCAAAATAGCAAAATAATCCGGGAGATGATATTCTGAACGGTGCGTTGGACGATTAAAGAAGTATAAAGACGTTTTCATCGAGCTTAATTATGTTAATTAGAAACATTTTTATATATATATTATAGGTATATATTTTTATACGCGAAAGCATATATATATATATATATATATATATATATATATATATATATGGGTGGGTGTCTATGTGTGTGTATATGTGTACACGTACATATCTCTTAAAGATATCACTTTACAAGTAACACACTCGTTTTTGTTGTTATTTTCAAAATGTTAGGCTTTTTTAGTAACCACGTATGTACAGCTGAATGTTGACATACAAGAATATAATAGTTCATTTATTATAACTCTGCACAACTGAACAAGCTCATCAGCGCATAGGAAAAACAATTTTCCAAAAAGTTTACATTCTATACACAGGACTCTTTTAGTAACATGGCAGGTATTCACTTTTTTATCTACAACATATACGTAACTCCACTAAATGTTGCATATTGATCTTTATTTTTGTGCCCACGTTGATGAGAGTATATCTTAAAAAACATGTATTTTTGTGCGTTTGTATGTATTGGTTAATATAACAATTTTTAATTATTAAAATAAATCACCTACAAGTTTTTTAAAGTTAAAATGTTTTGGATATTTTGCTTGCCATTAAAACAGATTTGATATGATTGACTTTTTCATGAAATTCAGTTACAAGTCAATTACAAACTTCAAAAAGTTTAAAAATATATTTAAACAATTGTCTAAAACAGCATGTTCTTTCTTCTAAATAAGTTGCAAAGATTATGTGAACATCTTTAATTATCTGATTTTTAATTCAATTTTATATAAATTCAACAAGATTTTTAATTTTTTGCTGCTGAATAGATTCAAATGATGCGTTTCTTTTTTATGATTTTATTTTATTTTTTATTTTTTTATACAAGGTAAATAAGTTGAAACAATATTTCTCAACTACAATATAATGAAGAACAGAATACAATTTTACATTTCCCCAAAATATGTTTAATACAAACATTTTGCCCAAGGAATTTAATTTTTATTAGGATTTGGGGCATGTTTTCATAATGTTTAAGTTTAGTGATTCCCAGCAATATTGTATATTTTGTATTTTG
>NC_136492.1:99178233-99465733 GCF_053919585.1 Euprymna scolopes
TAAACTTCTGCAATTAACACAACTAAGGAAGCAGATAGCAAGAAGAAAGTTCCAAAGTCTAGGTCTTCGAGGAAAGAAACTTAGAATAGAAAACTGTCTGGCATTTAGGGACCTCGACAGTACAAGGGTGAGATTTTATTGCTAAGTGTGTTTTTTTTTGGCGGGGTACGTTGGGAGTTTTCAATTTAATATGTCTATCTTTGTCAACTAAGCTCCAACCCCTGTCCCATCACCGCAATGTTGCATCTCTGTGTCTGTTTTACAAATATTTTAATGGAATGTGGTCTGATGAACTTGTTGCACTTGTGCCCCCTCGACGTAATTCTAGCTGATGACACCCAAATACTTTTTCTTTCTTAATTTTGAAATCACGACTTTATAATACTGGATGGTCCACTTAAAAGTAGCCCGATTTTTCTAATCTTTCTCTTAACGACAAACTGACACCACAAGATAAAATGCAATTCTTTTTCCAACAAGATGGAGCTACATACTACACGTCTCAGAGATCACTGACACGAGTTCATAACATGTTTCCGAAAAAGAGAACATTAGACAAAGGATTATGGCCACCACGTTCCTCGGATTTGTCACCATGTGATTTTTATCTTTGGGGGACTTTAAAACAAAAAGTTTATGTAAATAATTACAGTGCGGGCTTTATGGGCAAAATATCGAACTTCGCTCAGTTTTATTCTGCTATTATTGATCATTACCATCGGGTCTTTCGTTTTTTTGGTAAATCTTTTAGAAGAGGTATTAGGATACTGCTCAATTCATCCGAATTCATCTTCAAGTGCTCAATTCATCCGAATTCATCTTCGAGTGTTTCCCCCGGTACATCAAGCTTACCACTTTTTGATTGCACGAAAAATTTATTTTCAAAAGCATAAGAATTTGTGTTGGAATGGTTTACGTGCCAGGTGCTTTTTCTTTCGATGTTTTCTGTTTTTTAGCCCTGGAGATCACCAGAATCCTTTTCTGAATATCATCTATGATATTCTGAATTTCCAACCTTTCATGATCTGGAGCGTCTTTTAATCGACGCCTCAGCAATCTCTGTTCCGATCTTAACTTTCCTTTCAGTAACGGTTGTTGTTGTCGTTGTTGTTGTTGTTGATGTTGTTTTTTATCTTTATGTGTTACTGTACCATACAAACGTCATATATAATCCAGTGAAATCTGTCGTTTGTTGATCAATGGGACCCTTAAGGTGGGTGGTGAGCAAAAAAGAACGCTCCTGGTCTACTCTCATCAATGTAGCTATCTGATTACCCTTGAACAACTAAATTCTTGACCGCTGTTGCTCAGCAATTGGATCCTGAATACTGTGGGGTTGTTCCTTTCGCCCGAAATCTAAGACGCGCATTCTGTGCGTACATACTTGTTATTGTGGACAATAGATTTTTTGTGTCTCTTGGGTGAGTATTTCCAGGATATTCATCTGATATTAGCAAGAGCACAAAAATAACAACTTCTACATTTTGGTATATAAAATGAAAGATATATATCAGGAAGGACATACCATATATAAAATGAAAGATATAAACCAGGAAAGTCATATCATATATAAAATGACAGATACAGACCAGGAAGGACATCATATATAAAATGAGAGATATAGACCAGTAAAGACATATCATATATAAAATGAAAGATATAGACCAGGAAGGACATCATATATAAAATGAAAGATATAGACCAGTAAAGCATTATCATATATATAAAATGAAAGATATAGACCAGGAAGGGCATATCATATATAAAATTAAAGATATAGACCAGGAAGGAGATATCATTTATATAATGAAAGATGTAGACCAGTAAAGACATACCAACATGGACTATAAGTGGCAGAGTTTGAGAGAAGTTAAATTTGGGGACTTAATAATGAAAGATATAAACCAGTAAAAACATATCATATATAAAATGAAAGATATAGACCAGGAAAGACATACCATATATAAAATGAAAGATATAGACCAGGAAAGACATATCAAATATAAAATGAAAGATATAGACTAGTAAAGACATATCAACGTTTCTAATGTTGTCTATGCAAGTGAAACATAAACTATAAGTGGCAGAGTTTGAGAGGAATTAAATTTTGAAGACTTATCCTTTGCGAGACTAAGAAATGCAGATATGAGAAATAGGCTTAAAATAGTATATTATCTTATGTGCATTTCTTAGTCTATCTCGCAAAGGATGGTTCTTAAAAATCTAATGTTTCTCAAGCCATTCCACAATAGAGCTATCAACAATGTTATTAAAAAAGAGATTGACGTGTTATAGACCTTTTTCCCGGCTTTCTTTTCCCAGTTTTATAAAAAAAAAATCCTTTCAACAAATTTTGGATTCAAGAAGATTGAGAAGATGGCATCCAAAAAGATGGACCGACCAGATAATGATTGAGGTTGATAGGTCGCTTATGTTAGCCAGAAGACGGATCTACGACCGTGATACTGAATTTTGTTCGTTTGCGAGTCTTTGGGGGGGGTAAGTAAGGCATCATTGGTACACTTGACGTTATTTTTAGAACTTAATGTTTAGAATTGATATTGAACCAAGAATTGTGTGTCAATGAAAGTCATTCTACCGTTTTGCGTTGCTTTGGTTTTTAAGATCTACGACTTCTTTCAAACCATCTAGAGGCGAGGTGAACGCGATTCTTCACTACGCGTGATTGCATACTCACAGAGAGATTGAATCATAACGTTTAGTAAGCAACACGTTTAATTCGTTTGGGAGTGGAGCTAGAAACATATCTCTATCTGTTTGGTAATCGGATTAGTTTTGTCTCGACAACTAAGCGAATGTCATGCTCATTCAAAAAAGCGTCAATATCGGAAACTTACACAAGTCAAATTAAATGTGAAAAATCAAAGTTTAGTAGATAATTCTTTTTATTACTTATAGTTCGAAGTTTAATTAATGCAAGGTGAAGAAATTAGTAACTAATCAATCGTAAGAAAAGTGTCTTCGAATGAAATCGATCAAACTTTTCTGCACACATACCTTGAAAGAAATGATACTTTTTCAAAGATGTTCTTTAAAAGATGTGATTGAAATATCTGATTAAAAACGGCTAGTTTACGCATATTATTGATGAATAAGTATAGTTTAAATCTTAATCATCAGCTAAACTAAGTTTCTGATTATAAAGTTTTATAAGTTAAGAGAGTTAAGGTACAAACAGTTGATTCTAAATATTACGAATGAAGCAAATGGCGCCATCCAGTTCAATTATCTGACATTAGTGCCAAAATCAAAATGTTTTATCCATCATTTATGAATAAAATTTACTTAAGCCATAGAGTAAATGTGGTATTGTTGTGACAGATGAAATGAAATCGATAGATAATGGTGTAAGTTCTTTACGAATAGATAAATTGCGTTTACTTAAAAGTACAAGAAACAGGTCGCTTCATACGCATATTTTATATGGTTTTGTGCCTCATTTGTAAAGTTTGCTTGCGTTTTTATTTATTTATTTTATTTATTTATCTATTTTCAAATAAATTCTTCAAAGTGTTCTCAAACATCTGTTTTGTATTCGGATTAGTTTTGTTTCGACAATAAAGTGAATATCACGTTCAGATATTCTTCGTTATTATATCAACAATCCATCTCATTGACCTTTAACCTCCAATGGATGTTGACCTTGATAAACGGTGACTCATCAATACAAGAATATTCCGGGATTTTTCATTTTTTGTTTTGTTTTCCAATCGTTGTAGATATTTTAATCGTTGTCATATTTTCATTAACTTTTTTGTTAGTTGGATTTCAGTTTCCACATGTACCTGCCGACTCTTCTTATTCTTTGATTCGTTACGACCAGCAAGAATTTTTCTCTTTTGTGTTTGATTCCTATCTTACGATTGTTAAAAAAAAACATCCATTTTCCGCCTTCCTGTGTCTCTTGGATGAGTATTTCCTATCTTTCTTAACCTTTACTCACAATCTTGATTTCCATCAAATAATTTCGAAGCATTAATTTTGGTAATGCAGTATATTTTAATAAATATTGTCATATATTACCATCACAGAATTTATTCCCACGTGTTCGTTGGAAAAATGGAATAGATCACGGAATACAGAAACACGTGGACTTGACCTCGAGGTTATTGATAGAAACTGTGACAACAGAAATATTCTTTGATTGTATCGGAATTAGCGAGTCAGTTCGGTATGATTAATTATGTCATGAGGCCAGTACAATAGACTGTCTTTTATCAACTCAGCAAGAAACTGTTAAGGAAACTCATGCGCACCTAATGAATACAACTATCAGCTCAAGTATGTGCAAAGCCCGTACGGACTGTATACCTTTGGACCATTTCGGTGGCCTTTTATCCGTCGGACTGAGGCAAATATTCTGGGTAACTCTAGCAGGTCAACTCTCACAGGCCTTGCCTCTCAGCTTTCGGAAGAAGCAAGTTTATCGCTTATTATCTGAGGTGCCATTGCCGAGGAATGCCGACGAGGCTAACCAGATTTATTTTTGCTAAACGTGAGTACTCCTCCTTTAAGTGCGCTGACCTATTCAACTTCCGATCTTGTGTCACATCCTTTCATGGTGGGAGAAAGATAAATAGTGGGCCACCGTGAGTAACAAAGTCAGTCAAATCGAGGGCGAGAGAAAGTACTTGTCCCCCGGGTTATTTATGTACAACATGGTCACCTTCAATTCTGCCAAGACTAAACTTGTTTCCTTCAATAATTACAAGAAACCTTCCCTACCGCCAATAGCAATAATCAATGACTTTTTATCTGAAAGTACATCTTTTAAACTCCTCGGCCTAACGTTCACAGGAAACATGAGTTGGAACAATTACATTGAGAACATTGCCAGGACCGCTGCGAAGAATGTGGGTTCCCTCTACCGTGCTAGAAAGCTATTAACGCCTGAAAGTATCCTATACCTCTATAAGGCAACTATTCGCCCATGTATGGAGTATTGTTGTCATATTTGGACTGGTGCATCTGCCACTAGTCTCTCGCTTCTAGACAAGGTTCAAAAGAGGATCGCCAATCGTGAACTGAAGGTCCTGAACTGTCAGCTAAACTTCAGCCTCTGTCCCATCGACGAAACGTTGCATCCCTTTGCCTGTTCTCCAAGTACTTTAACTGTGAATGCTCTGACGAACTGCAAGCACTTGTGCCCCCTCGACGTAAATACCTCCGACAAACCCGACAAGCAGCTAAATCCCACCCCTTCACAGTAGAGATCCCTAGATGCAAGAGAGCCTTTTACTCCAGTAGTTTCTTCCCCAGAACAGCTAGACTTTGGAATTCCCTTCGTGGTCCCTGCTTCTCCGACTGTACTGACATGCAGAAGTTCAAGTGCAACATGAACCGACATCTTGCTGCCCAACTTCCTAAACAGTACCCCTGATGCTTATGTCCCTGATAGTAGCCCCCTACAACAAAATGGCAATGTGCCTTGTTTGGGGTGAAAATGTAATTAAAAAAAAATTTAAAAAAAACAAAACATTTTTACCAAGAATATATAATTCAACTTGATATCAGCACCTGTGTTATTCTTTCATTAACCTTGACCATAGCGACTTTCGTACGAGGATTCGAGAACTCACGATGGAAATTAGAATATAAAATACTACAGTGTTCTTATAACAACTTGTGAAGAAAAAGTGTTCCACATAGCATTGCGAAAAAGAATTGAAAGATTCGGATTATTAGAAGAAAAAAAACGAAAATACTAAAAGTGTAAGACTTTCTTTCGACAGCAATTTATCGTTCTTCAATCAACCAGACACACAAAATAAAAATTACTAAACAGTAAAAGAAGATTTTTTTTATTAGAGAGAAGAACTTAGTCTTCACTTACCCAATCATGAAAAAAAAAAAATGGTTTACTAGACTTTATACTTGTTAAATCGATCAGAAGACTGTTAAATATCAGTACGTTTTATAAAATGCTATTTTATAGAACCGCTCCCGTCTCCAATCAGGTGATTTTATTAGTTTCTCTGTGTATCCTGAGAATCATTTTAACATTGAAAACCGCCGCAAATAACTAGTTGGGCGTTAAGTCATATGATGTTACAGGAGTGAAAGAAAGGACCAAAACATATGCAAAAATTTTAAGACTTGTTTGTATGTTACAAATGCATACGTTTACCCGTGACCGTGTTTGAAAAAATATCCTTAAATTCTGTTTTATCTCTTAAAGACGGACATATTTGAAGACATTATGGAAGATTTTAAGGCAGTTTTCGTATAAATAATGAGGGCGCAGCTTGAGGACTAACTGAAAATTGAGGAACGGAGGATAAAAATTACTACCGGAACAGTAGTAGAAACTCGCTATGAAGCAAGCGAACAGCAGAAGATGTTGTATTTGAGAGAAACAGCTTACCTTATAGGCTTGTATATACTGATGTTTTTTAGCTGTTTTCTTTTAATGTCAAGAGAGAGATAAAGCGCCTTCCTAGAGCTTTCTTCGTCTAAGTTTTATAGGATGGTGCTTTTGAGGGGGTATTTCATAGAATATCTTTTAAAACTCTATGTAGTTATGGTGTGGGGGTATTTTGTCTTATAGATAATATTGGGTCATCAGGAGAGAATAAGCACCGTTTCGGGGCATTCCTCTCTACGGCTTGTCCGCGTATCGGCCCCCTCACTGATGTGAGGCCCAATTATTTGCTCAATACAGTTAAAAGAAAAGACGTTTGATAATTAAACGGCTCTTGTTACGAGCAAAGGCTTTGCGCATGTCATTCAATGTTCAAAGGCTACGTCTCACATATTTGTTGGGACGTGCACATATCGAAGAAAATAATGATAATATTAGTAATAATAATAAACAATAATAATAACAACAATAATAATAAAAGTACTATATATATGTATATATATATATATATAACTAAAGGTATATATATACATAACATATGTATATAACTAAAGGTATATCTATACATAAAATATGGAACGTATGTTACTGAAACAACAAATGTTGGACGATAAAGCCCGAAATACGGCATAATCACGTTGACACACCGGTTCTCGTCAGATCACCGAAGTTAAGCAACTGGTAAGTACTAAATCGGTGACAATTTGGAACTTCTAGGCGCTGTATGTGCTCTCCGCTTATCTCGAGATTATTTCCAGACGTCCTGGACTTCTCCTTGTCGCTGAACTTAAACAGGAGAGGTGTGATTGCGGGTTGTGCAATCCTTGCCTCACAATTACATGTGCAGCTGCGTCTATAGAGGGTATCCTTTGTCTTTCGAGACTACACGAAGGCATTGAAAGCACAAAGATTTGAAACTTTTTATAGAAGCTTTCTATAGAAGAAATGGAGATCTGTTTACGGCATACCGCGAGGATTAGTCGGATGCTTAAAAGGTTCGCTTATTTTAAGGAAATTGAGAATAACAGAGAATAGTAAGTTTGTCGACTATATTCTACCGAAGAAAACAAGCGAATTACACTTCTATGAAGCAATTAAACTTTTGTCGGGGATATTTAACCCAAATACAACTCTATTTCACAAAAGATAGAAGTGTTTAAACGTGAAAATAAGATGACAACGACTATCTTACATTTGCGTCCATTGTCAAAATTATCAGCCAACGATTTCAAATGCTTAATATTCGCTAAAAACAACGGAGATAAGGCGTAGAGTTTTATGGAGACTAGAAAATGAACCAGGTCTCACTCTACAAAAACTAAAATCAAGCGATTCCAGAAATATCGAAATCACTCTCACGGAAAAAGAGAGAAAAATAGTTGTTCTTTTCGAAAACTAAATTTACCCCCAAACCGATACAGTCAATGCGGTGGATAACATTACGTGAGAGATGATTTATATTGAAACAAGACATGTAACAATTGTAAAAAAAAATTAATCACAAAGCAGTATAGAAACAGAAGAAACAACAGAAGCAGTCAGACAAGTAGTGAAAAAGCAGATAAAATCTGCGAAAATACGTCGTAGTCAACATTTTAAATAAAGAAGTTAACGGCAACTAGACTCGGATCATTTATATTGACGCATAGAGAAAATTTAAAAAAAAAAAAACATCGATGAAAAAGACAGACAAAACATCTCGTGCACTAATGGGAGACAAAATAAAGATGCGAACTGAAAGAAAACTCTCATCCCGTATTCAAAAGGAATTTTTTAAATCCTATTTGCTTCAGTAGAAAAAAAACAATGAAGCGTTAGACCGACTGGAAAATGCCGATATACTGTCCAAAGTGAGTTCCAGCGAATGGACTGTCTCCACTGTATATGTAAGGAAAGTGCCAACTAAATTCGCGTTTGTGCGCATTTTTCGACGGGATTTAACACGATTCTAAAGAATTACCACTATCTCCTCCCCACACCGGAAGAGGTATTTAATAAAATGAATTGTTGTGTAATTTTTCTAAGGTAGACTTACGTGGTGCTTATCTTCGGATCACTGTTGAAGAGGAGGGCGCACAACTCATATGTATCAATACCCACTGAGACTTATATAATTTTGATGGCATGTTATTCGGTGTTAAGATTGCGCCTGCTATATTCCAGCAGGTCATGCTGAACTTAGCGTGTACCTACTTGGCTGACATTGTAGCAGCAAGCAAATCTATTGAGGAACAACGTATATGATATCTAGACGAGGTTTTTGAGAGAATACATAATGTCAGATTTAAGATAAAAGTAGCAAAATGCGATATTTTATTAATGAAATAAGGTATCTCGAACATATCATTGGCAAGAACGGAAGACGAGCATATCATTGGCAAGAGTGGACAGAAACTATCAAAAATATGCTTCCCCAAGAAATGTCACCGAACTGCCAAGTGTTCTTGGACTAGCTTGCGATTACCAAATATTCATAAAGAACGGGCATGGACCACGCACGCCTTTGAATGTATTACTAAAAAAAAAGATAAAAACTAGAATCAGACAACTGAGTGTCAGTCAGCTTTTGAAAAAATAAAAACATTAACATCAGAACTATTTCTGACTCATTTCAATTCCAAATTAGATATCATTGTCGTCTGCGATGCTAGTTCGCATGGTACTGGAGCGTGCATATTACATCTCATGCTTGACGTAGTAAAACACTTATTGCACACGCTTCGAGGGTGTTATTTCCTGCAGAAAAGGCGTAAGCCAATTTAAAAGAGAAGCTTTCAGTATAATTTGTGCTGTAACGAAATTTCATAGATATCTACATGGAAGGTTTGTTAATCTGCAACGGACCATAGGCCATTATTAACAATATTTGGCTCGAAAAAGGCACGATCAGTCTATACGACAAACAGACTTTTGAGACGGAGTACTCTCTTTCTTTTGATGCGGAGTACTATCCTTCTCAATTTTAAATTGGAGTATTTGTCGATTAATAGATTTGGCCATGTAGATGATCTATCCAAACAAATCGCTAATCAAAGCCAGCAACTAGAATACTCTATGATAGCAACTCTTCTGTCGGATTGTGAAAGATACTGCATCAAACTACACACAAAATGAAAATTACAAAACAGTAAAGAAGATTTTTTTACAATGGAAAAATATTAGAGAGAAGTATTCTGTCTTCACTACCTAATTAATAATAATAATAATAATAATAATAATAATAATAATAATAATAATAATAATAATAGCGAATACCTTTCAGAATTTACTTGTAACCTTGTCATGAATAAAAAGCGATGCGCTTGAAAACGATTTTATTTGCGAATTAAAACAAAACAATCGCAACAAAAGATAAAGTTTCGGAGGTCTACCTACTATGTAACAGCATTTTATTATACAGCAATTCTGGAAAACTGCAAACGCGAATCTTTTCATTTCAACATAGGACACCTGAGGAATTGTATCTACAATAGACAGAGACATAATAGAAATTATTAACGCATTCAAAAGATGCACTTTGGTGGCGAAAGCATTAACTATTACTTTTATAACTTCACTAAAAACGGACGAGTAATGGTCACAAATACATATTACTTTTCTTGGCCCGCTTGACCAGCTCATCGTGGCAAGAGGTCCTAAGGTGCAGGAGGCCGACAATGGCTGTAACAACGTGGCTCCTACATGAGATGTTTGCTAGATTGTGAATACTAGATTGCGTTGTTAGTGACAATGGCATAAAGTTTACGTCGACAGAATCTAAGAAATCTTGCGGCACTTTCCAAGTTAAGCACATCAGTACGCCACAATAACAGCAGAGATCTAAGTCAAGTAGAGAGGTCTGTGGATACGCTGAGAAGAACATCCAAAAAATCTCAAGGAACACCTACCGACAGAGCACTACATCAGTTCTTACACGTCTATCGTATAACGCCGAACCCAAATACCCAATCAACTCAGCGGTAGAAACCATGTTTGTTAGAAAAGTGAGATTCGTGTTTAACAAATTAATTCCCAAACATTGAAAAACAAGCCACAGTGAAAATTGTCAATAAAACGATTTTAACCAAGTCATAAAATCTTTTTTAAAAATTAAAAAAGAAATATGCCGTACTGGAAAGAGGGCAAGATCATTATGAGGATCGGCCGGATGGTATACATATAATCCAGGGGCAAAGACATACCCATGAGAGATATATCAACCAATTATAAAATGGTATGAAATGGATCTCATCAATAAACAGGATGAAATAGAGAAACTTTTAGAGATCATCTACGACACGTTTAAACTCAACCCCGTCAACATACGCTCCAACAATGAAAGTCGGGGAGAAAGAAAAAAATTACAGAGCCCTTAACAATTAATCCCAAAAAGAGAAGATATTAATAGGAAATAAGGAACCTTTTTATAAAGTAACAGGCTTGTGAGGAGGTGTTAGGGGAACCTACTTACGAGTGAAATCGTCCACGCCGAATTTATACGGCTATCAGCTTGGAGCGAGGGGAGGGCACAATGAGTAACTAAGTCAGTAAAAGCGAGGCTGAGGGAAAAGCACGTTTTACCCAAGAATATACTCTTTGGCTTGATATTATCGCCCTTGTTATTTTTTCATTAACTATTGACCATAGCACGCTATCAATTATGAACTCTGTACAATTAACTTTTGTATTTGGCTACCGACCACACTTTGATTCACGTGCCTTTTGAAACCCCTTATCTATATCCCCTTTGTTTGTTTGTTTTAATTATAAATCCTTCATTTTTCTGTTTTTCTATCTTCTTTTTTTACTATATTTAATATAATGCACGCATGCTCATAATAAAATGTATTTATTTCATGTTATATTTGTTGAAGTGCCCGTTGCCATTGAAGAGATATGTAACAACTTATACAAATCTTAAAATGAACACCTCAGGCGTCTATCCTTGGACCTCTATTATTCCTGATATTCATAAATAACCTCCCTGATAAAATTGTTTCGGAGATGGGTATATTTGCCGATGACACCACTCTCTATAACAGATATGAGGGGAAAACAAATGAACACATATCCAAGGAAATGACAGAAACACTAGATGATGACCTCCAATCTGTAGTGGCATGGGGACAAAAATGGATGGTCACATTCAATGCTGCTAAGACTAAGCTTGTTTCCTTCAATAACTACAAGAAACCTTCTCTACCACCAATAGCAATGACCAAGAACACATTGCCTAAAAGTACTTCTTTTAAACTCCTCGGCCTAACGTTTACAGGGAATATGAACTGGAATAGATACACTGAGAGCATTGCCAAGGCTGCTGCAAGGAAGGTTGGCTCCCTCTATCGTGCTAGAAAACTACTTACGCTTGACAGTATCCTGTACCTCTATAAGGCCACCATTCGCCCATGTATGGAGTACTGTTGTCACATCTGGGCTGGTGCATCTGCTGATTGTCTCTCGCTCCTGGACATGGTTCAAAAGAGAGTCGCCAACCTGATAGGTCCTGAACTGTCATCTAGGCTTCAGCCTCTGTCCCATCGACGAAATGTTGTATCCCTCTGCCTGTTCTACAAATACTTTAATGGTGAATGCTCTGACGAACTGCAAACACTTGTATCTCCCTGACGTAACTACCCACGACAAACCCGACAAGCTAGTAAGTCTCATCCCTTTACAGTAGAGATCTCTAGGTGCAAGAAAGCCTTTTACTCCAATAGTTTCTTCCCCAGAACTACAGGTCTTTAGAACTCCCTTCCGGGATTCTGCTTTCCCAACTGTATTGATATGCAGAAGTTCAAGTGTAATGTAAACAAATATCTTTCTACTCATCTCCCTTCATAATGGCCATGCTAATTAAGTCCCTGATAGTAGCCCCCTGCTTCAAAGTGGCACTGTGCCTTGTTTGGGGTGAAAATTGAATAATAAAAAAAAAAAGATCAATCATATAGAGACACAGGAATTGTCATACAATCATAATACAATAAACATGCGTGTAACATATGAAATAGGTTTATATAAGGCGTTATAGTACATTATATAGATATAATATAGGATATTATATGGATGTAATATAGTATATTATATAGATATAATATTGAACATTATATAGATATAATATAGTATATTTCAGTAATAAAAGAAATTATATAGATGTGATATAATGTACTATATAGATGTAAGTACATTATATGGATATAATAAAGTACATTACATAGATATAATAAAGTACATTATATAGATATAATATAGGACATTATATATATAATATAAGATTATATAGATATAATATAGGACATTATATAGATATAATATAAAACAATATATAGATAGTATATAGGACATTATATAGATATAATATAAGACATTGTATAGATATAATATAGGGCATTATATAGATGTAATATAAAACAATATATAGATAGTATATAGGACATTATATAGAGATAATATAAGACTGTATAGATATAATATAGGGCATTATATAGATGTAATATAGTACATTATATAGATATCATATATGACATTATATAAACATAATATAGGACATTATATAGATATAGTATAAGATATTATATAGATATAATATAGTACATTATATAGATATAATATAATACATTATATACATGTAATATAGGACATTATATGGATATAATGTAGCATATTATATAGATATAAGACATCATATAGCTATAAAAAAGTACATTATATGGATATAATATAAGACATTATTATAGAAGTAATAAAAACGATGCGTTCTATGTTCCTAAATTTTTTAGATGAAGATTGATAATTCATATTATTTGAATTATTCGAACTACTTTTGTCATCTTCAGTTCGGCAGACTGATTTCTTAGTTCGACTAGATATATCTGAAAACGATCGGAGGTTACATCGGCTGAAACGTCATGAAAATATAATAGGATACTATATGACTAATACAAATAAAGTGCTCTTTCTCAGAAAAAGGATATTTTGGGATATGATGAGCCTGTTGAAGTCTTAATTTGAATGGATAAATTCATAAATTAGTCATAAACGTCTATTGATACCCTTATTTGCTTGCCTCCACACGGGGACTGAGTTAAATACATGACCGATTTTTAATGTGAGAAAAATACTAAAAAAAATCCGAGGAATATCTACAAATTGTTGATTTATACTTATTTTTTTTAATTCCTTTTTTAATTAAATATAAATCATAGAAGCTTTTCTAACAAATTCATAATGATCGGATAGTTAGTTTAGGTGTGAATCGTGTACGTATAAATAGACATAACCGTATACAAATAGATGGAGGACATTATACGACTGTTGAAAGTAGTTTATTTTCGCACACACACACACACATACACACACACAAAAAAAAGAAGAAATTTAGACATGTTACAGTGAATGCTTTAATTTGCATACGGTACATACGATAAATTGATGGTAAGCACCTACCCATCATGTTTCTTATTAATAAAACAGTCCATTCTTTTGAATCTACGCCATCAGTATCTGACATAAAAATATCCTAGTGTTCAAATGGAACGATCCTACTACCAACCAAGGAGTCAGAGGCCGCACAAACCAACAGGTAGTGCCGCCAATTTTCTGCAAACAACGTCTAGGCTGACCTGCACATGCTTTAAGATTGACCCCAGAGAAAATTGCCAACCAAATGCTCCAATGAATCTTCAATGGAAAAAGAAGAGGGAGGGAAGAACAAAAATGAACTGGAAGCAGAAAATCGAGAGAAAATTGATTGTAACAGTAAGAAAGTGAAGGGACGCTGACTGCCTCATGCGTCACAATGTGTGTGAGTTTCTAAGTAAGATTTTCTTTTTACAAAGGAATCACCGCTTATCAATGTCTGAAGGCCACTCGAGGATAAGGGTTAATGATTGTAAAGTGGCAGTGTAGTAATCGTTAATGGTGTAGATTGAGTAGAATCTGGATTATTTAATGGGACGACTCAAAAAGAACTTGTTTACATTGGACTTGAAGACTATCTTATTGTAACCGGTCATGAAGCAGGTCAGCGGAACAATGTTACACGAGCAGGCAGTTCTAGGAAAGAAGCTCTGTTCCTGTATGCATATATGCGGAGGTGCATGCATGTTTCATCAAGGTAAAAGTGATGAATATAGAAATGGATATCTGTAATCAGTAACTCAAACATTTTTTCATGGTTGTTTCTGCCATTTTGAAATCGAGTATAATATGAGGATGTTTTTGTCTTTTTTGTAAATGTTACAAGGAAAAAAGGAGGAGAAAAGTGTAAAAATAGAGGGAGGGAAAAGGGGATGATTACCACAACACGGGAGAAAAACAAACCTGTAAAAGAGGAAGAGAGATTTTTTTAAAAAAAAAGCTATTCACAAAAAACAAAAAAGAATCAACATTATGCTTGAAAAACAAATTCAAACCTATTAAAATCATGTTAATATGAAGGAAATGTTGATTATTGATAATGTTACAATCAATTCAAAGTTATTAAAATGAATACAATAAATGAATCTTGTCAAAATTTAAAAAAAAAATATGCGAGCAAAACTGTTTAAAAACGAAAATAAAAATGACAAAATATTGCTTCCAACTGTATTGATTGATAATGGATGATAATACTTGTCAGCATTCGCATCAATCATAATCGAAGAAAATGTCTCTCTTGTCAAAACGTTATGATTCTTTCTGGCGATTAGGAATAACGATTATGTAACGAATGTATCGTCTGCAAATCGATCTGATGTTCTTTCCACTTTTTACTTTGCATTTTTATTTATCTTCAAATTAGATTTTCTACAATTTATCTCTTTCTTTTAACAATCGCCTTCTTCTCTTTTCCCTCATTCCTTCCCTTTCTTTCATTCTTCTAGTTTTTTTTTTTTCTATGATTGCTAGATTAGTGTAATGGATACGGTTGTGAACTACAGAATCGGATCTACTGCGATCAAATTAAGTACTTATAAGGTTTAAAAATAATTGTCACGAACTATGAGTAAAATAGAAACTTCTGTTCAATAACCAATGCATCGTTTCAAATATATAAATTGGGTTTTAGTATGAAATGCCGAACAACGGATGGGTGTATAGCAACGCAGAAGATCCAACAAATTTTACGGTTCTGATTTTTATTTTATTTTTTTATTTTTTGTATAGATGAGACTTGATTATTAGTATTATTTGGATTCTTCAGACTACTGCTCTCATCTGGGTTGTTATTTTCACATTTTGATTTGTGTAAACTTCGAACTTCTTCAGGACTATCTTGTCGAATTTAGAAATCTTTCTGTCAAACGCGAGAATTCACACAAAATTTGGGACGGAAAATTTTATTTGATCCACAAGGGGCAGCATGCTCTCATTCCGTTAGCCATGATTAAGTAGAAGTCCTAAGAAATTCGCAATTATATTTTAAGCGTCGCTCGAACTGAGGGTTGAATCTTCAACCTCCAAAAGATTTCAACTTTACAACTGAATTTTACTAAGTATTTTATCCACTACGTCTCATTGACTGAAGCAGATGGTTGTTTGTAATGTAACTGTTTGCCTTCGAATAAATATTATATATATATATATATATATATATATATATATATATATATATATATTTGTCATAAATACGGGCCCGTTTAATAATAGTACTGAAATTGTCAGTGATAATAGATTGATATATATATATATATATATATATATCAATCTATATATATATATATATATATATATATATATATATCAATCTATAGATTGATATATATATATCAATCTATTATCACTGACAATCAATCTATTATCACTGACAATTTCAGTACTATTATTAAACGGGCCCGTATTTATGACAAATGAGGTTAAAATTTACCTCAGCCTCCAAAATCATCAAAGGCTATTGTTGAAATGGCTCTTTTTTTTTTTTTTTTGTCCTATTGGCTAAGAATAGCTGATTGGTCATGTGCTGTAATAGGATGTCCATCCTCTATGGCTTTGTCTCCTATCTTTCTGTGGGGTGGTTGGGGGTGGGGGTGTAAGTTATTTGTTTGTTGCATAAAGCACCCTGACTAAACCAGAATATTACTCGTTTAGGGGCACTCGCTTGATACTCCCCACATTTCGAAGTGTGGGAAGGAACTAAATAATTTCTTTTTCTTAATCATATGCTGACACATCATATTTCTAATCTGTTGTCTATCCGTAGAGCGAAAACAGTTGAGAAGTCCGCTACTTCATCTGGACAATTGCATGGAAAATCAGTTGAAGTTTGAAATCTAAAAAAAAAAAAAAATCATCGCTGTCTGTTTCATTTTGAATGTAATCTAAGAAAAATCAAAAACAAATTTAATCGGACCAAATTTTGCCATTTATTTGTTTCGGCGGTCATTTAAAAGATCTGAATTGATAACGGTTGACTGAAAATGTTAATTTTTTATCAGCAAATCTTCGAGAAAGGTTTCTAATTACAACATCCAATGCATGAGGAACATTCAATGTAAATTCCACGTCGCGTTGGAAAATCTGCTACGTTCGATAAAGTCGCGTCGACCCAGACTCGTTTAACTTTCGTCTTATCTTTTAACGAGATTAGCCGTAAGGAAGCAGAAAAGGTAATAAAAATGTTGATACGAATTTGATAACTTATAATAGCTCTGACGCATACGACGACGAGAAGTTGTTTTGTTGTGACGATTGGCAATTCAAATATGAGTTCAATATTAGAATGCAGTTCTCAGCCGCTGTTGAAAGTCAAAATCTGTTTTAACGGATTGTGATTTATGGAAATCTGTAATGAAATTGTCAAACAAACAGTCGGTTTTGTTGATTAATAAAAATAAATGAATTTTCATACATAGGATAAGACGATCAGAAACATTTTGAACGGATAGCGAGTTCGTCCCTCGTTTTGCTTTCTTAGTGAAGAAGAAGACGAAGAAAATGAAGAAGAAGACGAAGAAAATGAAGAAGAAGGTTAGTCACGAAGAACAAAGAATGTAAATAACAATCGAACAATGAATAAATAATGATTTTAAAAATTAATATATAAACAATGAAAAGAATAATAAATAAATAATATATATAGTAATATAAATGATGTAAGCGACAAAAATAAATATTGTCAATAACAATAAATAAATAATGAAAATAATGATAAATACAGAATGTAAATCAATATAAATAAATTTAAAATTTACATTGAATAGATAAAGAGAAAACAACGAATAAATAGAGAGAAAACAATGAATGAATAAAAGCCAATAAATAATGAAAATAAAAACATAATATAAATTATCATCATATAATAATGTAAATCGAGTAAAATAAATAATATCAATGACTATAACTAATGAAGATAAAAATGAATAAACAATATAAATGAGAATAAATGTTAACGAGCATCTCTCCCCCCCCCTCTGGCTTTCTTACTCTTTCTATTTTCTCTCTCTGTGTCTCTATAAGAGAATAGAGAGGGAGAGAGGGAGAGAGAGGGAAAGAGAGAGAGAGGTGAGTAAACGTGGAGGTAGACACGTTTACCAGAACCAAAGGTCAGCTGACCAAATTACGTATGTGTGACGTGGTTGGCTAGATCTGTGAGATTTGATTTGAGCTTTGAAGAAGACGGACGTTCTTCCGTGGTCTCCTCCTCTTAACTGGGGAGGGGGGAGACGAACGCTGACGTGTGTGAAGAAGAACTAACACAAGCCGATTTCACTTCCACTTCTGCAGAACCTCTGGGGAAAGTGAAATAAAAAACTATAAAACCATTTCATCGTCTTGGAGTGATAAATCTTCGTCAAACAGGTATCAAGTCTCCCTCCAGGATGAGAAATTGCCAGATGGTTCAACAGCGAGAACAGAGGTAGGTTCAGAAATTACATGTCACACACACGATTCCCTTTATGATAATCAAACACACAACCATTTATATTAGAGACAATCACACGGAATCTTTCTTATGTTATATAGAAAACGTAAAATGTGCCCCTAAATGAAGAACTTTATATAACATATTCAAATGTAACGAAAGCTCAAATTGGTACCCCTCAAGGATAACCTAGATGATAACGAATATATAACATAAATATATTATAAATAATAATAAATAAATAATGAAAATTATAAAATAACAAGAAAAAGTATGAAAATTGCAATAACATTGATAATAACGAAAAATACATAATGAAAATAAGATATATAATGTAAATAGCAATAAATAAATAATGAAATAACAATAAATAAATAATGAAATAACAATAAATAAATACTGTAAATAATAATAATAAATAATGAAATTACAATCAATAAATAATGAAATAACAATCATTAAATAATGAAATAACAATTAATAAAAAATGTAAATAACAATCAATAAATAATGAAATAACAATCAATAAATAAATTATGAAATAACAATCATTAAATAATGAAATAACAATTAATAAAAAATGTAAATAACAATCAATAAATAATGAAATAACAATCAATAAATAAATAATGAAATAACAATCAATAAATAAATTATGAAATAACAATCAATAAATAAATAATGAAATAAGACTCTGGAATTCCATTCCAGGTCCCTGCTTCCCCAACAGTACTGACGTGCAGAAGTTCAAGTGTAACGTGAACCGACACCTTGCTGCCCAAATCCCTACATAGTACCCCAGTAGTTGTTGCCCCTGATAGTAGCCCCCTACACCAAAGTGGCAATTTGCCTTGTTTGGGGTGAAAATGTAATAAAAAAAAAAAAAAAAAAAAAAAACAATCAATAAATAAATTATGAAATAACAATCAATAAATAAATTATGAAATAACAATCAATAAATAAATTATGAAATAACAATCAATAAATAAATTATGAAATAACAATCAATAAATAAATTATGAAATAACAATCAATAAATAAATTATGAAATAACAATCAATAAATAAATTATGAAATAACAATCAATAAATAAATTATGAAATAACAATCAATAAATAAATTATGAAATAACAATCAATAAATAAATAATGAAATAACAATCAATAAATAAATAATGAAATAACAATCAATAAATAAATTATGAAATAACAATCAATAAATAAATAATGAAATAACAATCAATAAATAAATTATGAAATAACAATCAATAAATAAATTATGAAATAACAATCAATAAATAAATTATGAAATAACAATCAATAAATAAATTATGAAATAACAATCAATAAATAAATTATGAAATAACAATCAATAAATAAATAATGAAATAACAATCAATAAATAAATAATGAAATAACAATCAATAAATAAATTATGAAATAACAATCAATAAATAAATTATGAAATAACAATCAATAAATAAATTATGAATTAACAATCAATAAATAATGAAATAACAATCAATAAATAAATTATGAAATAACAATCAATAAATAAATTATGAAATAACAATCAATAAATAAATTATGAAATAACAATCAATAAATAAATTATGAAATAACAATCAATAAATAAATTATGAAATAACAATCAATAAATAAATTATGAAATAACAATCAATAAATAAATTATGAAATAACAATCAATAAATAAATTATGAAATAACAATCAATAAATAAATTATGAAATAAATCATGAAATAACAATCAATAAATAAATTATGAAATAACAATCAATAAATAAATTATGAAATAACAATCAATAAATAAATAATGAAATAACAATCAATAAATAAATTATGAAATAACAATCAATAAATAAATTATGAAATAACAATCAATAAACAAATTATGAAATAACAATCAATAAATAAATTATGAAATAACAATCAATAAATAAATTATGAAATAACAATCAATAAATAAATTATGAAATAACAATCAATAAATAATGAAATAACAATCAATAAATAAATTATGAAATAACAATCAATAAATAAATTATGAAATAACAATCAATAAATAAATTATGAAGTAACAATCAATGAATAATGAAATAACAATTAATAAATAATGAATAACAATAAATATATATGTAAATAACAATAAATAGGTAATGAAATAACAATAAGTAAATAATGAAAATAACAATAAATAAGTAATTAAATAACAATAAATAAATAATGTAAATAACAATTAATAAATAATGAAATAACAATAAATAAATAACGAAATACCAATAAATGATGTAAATAACAATAAAAAATAATGAAATAACAATGAATAAATAATAAAATAACAATAAATTAATAATGAAATAACAATGAACAAATAATGAAATAAAAATCAATAAATAATAAATAACAATAAATAAATAATGAAATAACAATCAATAAATAATGAAATAACAATAAATAAATAACGAAATAACAATAAATAATATAAATAACAATAAATAAATAATGAAATAACAATAAATAATGAAATAACCGGTAATAAATAATAAAATAACAATAGATAAAATAACAATAAATATATAATGTTAATAACAATAATTAATTAATAAAATAACAATAACAAAGTAATGTAAATGACAATAAATAAATAATGAAATAACAATAAATAAATAATAATATAACAATAAATAAATTATGTAAATAACAATAAATAAATAATGTAAATAACAAGAAATAAATAGTGTAAATAAAAATAAATAAATAATGTAAATAAAAAGAAAAAATAGTGTAAATAAAAATAAATAAATAATGTAAATAACAAGAAATAAATAATGTAAATAACAATAAATAAATAGTGTAAATAAAAATAAATAAATAATGAAATAACAATAAATAGTGTAAATAAAAATAATGAAATAACAATAAACAAACAATGTAAATAACAATAAATGAATAATGAAATAACAATAAATAAATAATGAAATAATATCGTGAAATATTCCATAGATAACATTCTCAGTTTTAGACGGAAACATTTGGATGCGACACTGTAATCAATAAATTGACGAGCAACGATTAAATAAAAAAGAAGTAAACAAAAAAACGGGAAAATTGAGAATCACTGAAACAAAAATCATGTCTAATATTGTAATGGCGTCTTTCTTTTTGAAAAACAACATAATAAACATTTTATGCGAATTTGTCCATTCTAATAGCATTCGAATAGCAACAGACAGCCAACTTATACCATTTTGACCATGGTTAGCAACATTTGTGTTAACCAGTTAAATTCGGGTCACTACTTTGCCACAGTGGAACCGATAATGAAACGATCAACCAAATTCTTTTAGTCTCATTCATTCGCAAACAAAATACAACTACGGAGGACGATTCTTCTTTTATGCTGAAATAGTCTTTAGATATCCAATCTTTCAACCATGTTTGCTGATTTTTTAAACGAAAATCCAAGAGATTTCATATGTGTAACGGAGAAAGCAGTTTATGACACACAATCTACTTTTAGATAGGATGCATGAGTGGACTAAAACACACCGTTATGTATTATAGACCTTTTTTTTTAATTCTATATGGCGATGCCCGAATGTCAATTAGGAAACGTATAAGCCAACAATTTCAACTTCCTGTTATGGATAGAATAGCAATTTGTGTTCAATGTCATTGTATAGACAGTTAAACCTATTATTATATTAAGACGATTTACAATTTAAAAAATATAATCGCATATTGAATGAAGAACTTATAAACTTTGCTTCTAGCATAAAGTTAAATAATGTTATTCCTACGTGCTCTTCATAAAAGTTCAGATTGCCAATCATAGCTGGATTTACTTTATTGGAACAAATCTGTTTCTCTTTTACTACGTCCGCCAAGTATTTTATTTAATGGTTTGGTCATTTGCTTATGTACAGTCTTGTGTACAAATCGCTTGATCATAAATCGTCGTCAAACTTGGTCAAATATCATTCATGGTTTAGCTTCAAAATTATTGAAGTTGAGGATATTTAGGTTAAATGTCATTCTGAAGTAAGTAAAAATGTAAAAGTCAAACTTTTGATGATAACTTCGGTTTCGATCCTCGTAAGGACACAATATTTGGCCCATATTGTAGTCAATGAAGTCCCGTTGAACGTTCCGTGTAATTTCCACGTAAAAGTTTTCTAGATTTTATCTATGGATCTGATGCTCCATGATAATAGTAACTGCTATGCAATATTTCAGACTAATAACTAAAATTAGTTATCAACATTTCCATGGCATAAACTTTTCCATGGGATAAACTTTTCCATGACATCAACTTTTCCATGATATCAACTTTTCCATATCAACTTTTCCATGGCATCACCTTTTCCATGATATAAACTTTTCAATGATATCAACTTTTCCATGGCATCAACTTTTCCATGATATCAACTTTTCCATGGAAACAACTTTCCCATGGCATCAACTTTTCCATGACATCAACTCTCCAATGATATCAACTTTCCATGATCAACCTTTCAATGGCATCAACTTTTCAATGATATCAACTTTTACATGACATCAAGTTTTACATGATATCAACTTTTCCATGATATAACTCCTCCATGATATCAACCTTTCCATGGCGTCAACTTTTCCATGATATCAACTTTTACATGACATCAACTTTTCCATGATATAAACTTTTCCATGGCATCAACTTTTCCATGATATAAACTTTTCCATGGCATCAACTTTTCCATGATATCAACTTTTCCATGATATCAACTTTCCCATGGTATCAACTTTTGCATATCAACCTTTCCATGATTTCAACTTTTCCATAACATCAACTTTTCCATGATATCAAATTTTCCATGATATCAACTTTTCTTTATCAACTTTTCCATGGCATCAACTTTTCCATGATATCAACTTTTCCATGACATCAACTTTTCCATGGCATAAACTTTTCCATGACATCAACTTTTTCATGATATCAACTTTTCCATGACATCAACTTTTCCATGGAAACAACTTTCCCATGGCATCAACTTTTCCATGGCATAAACTTTTCCATGATATCAACTTTTCAATGGCATCAATTTTTCCATGATATCAACTTTTCCATGATATCAACTTTTCAATGGTATCAACTTTTCAATGATATCAACTTTTTCATGACATCAACTTTTTCATGACATCAACTTTTCCATGATATCAACTTTTCCATGATATCAACTTTCCTTATCAACTTTTCCATGGCATCAACTTTTCCATGATATCAACTTTTCCATGATATCAATTTTTCCATATCAACTTTTCCACATCAACTTTTCCATGATATCAACTTTTCAATGGCATCAACTTTTCCATGATATCAACTTTTCCATGATATCAACTTTTCAATGGTATCAACTTTTCAATGATATCAACTTTTTCATGACATCAACTTTTTCATGACATCAACTTTTTCATGACATCAACTTTTCCATGATATCAACTTTTCCATGATATCAATTTTTCCATATCAACTTTTCCACATCAACTTTTCCATAACATCAACTTTTCCATGATATCAATTTTCCATGATATCAACTTTTCCATGGCATCAACTTTTCCATGGCATCAACTTTTCAATGATATCAAATTTTCCATGGCATCAACTTTTCAATGGCATCAACTTTTCCATGGCATCAAATTTTCCATGACATCAACTTTTCAATGGCATCAACTTTTCCATGATATCAAATTTTCCATGATATCAAATTTTCCATGACATCAACTTTTCGATGATATCATTTTTTCCATGATATCAACTTTTCAATGGTATCAACTTTTCCATGATATCAACTTTTCCATGGCATCAACTTTTCCATGGCATCAACTTTTCCAGTTTGAGAATATTCCATAGAATATTATGAAATAAGGCGCATTCTTACGTTGTCAGGTGGATACATGCTGTCCCATGACTGATTATGTTCTTATTTTCCTATCGCTCATCCATTTCAACGAACTGCGATTCGGTGTTTCCAATTATTAAATCATTTATTTTATCCAGTTCTGCTATGTTTAAAAGCTTCCTAACTTTTGTGTTTATATTTTATTTAAGAAAGTAGATATTTTATTTCGCATTGCAAAATTTTCAGGACTTTTTCCATGCATTCCCTCTAACATCACCTGGAATTGTCAAAAAGAAAAATAATTTGATGCTGTAAAAACTTATTAGAACCAGTTTTAAAAACAAGTCAGTATTAACTGATTGTCATTTTTCCTTCTAATTTTTGGTTCCTTGAAATCAAAAAATGAAAAACTGAAAGCGTTTACATGTCAGTAAGTTGCAATTACATAATTTTGACTGGATTTTGACGAGGGTCACTTTTAATGCATGTCACGGTGGCCTATCTACAAATAGAATTATACCCAGAGACGGATGAAGTGATTTGAAGTAAGTGACAAAGGTCAAAGTTCGTAGTCGAGACAGTGGTACAATAACGAGGATGTAACGAATGAGTCACGTTTTCAAGCAAAAGAAAACTAAGGGATTCGGCTCAATCTCGCTTTGGAAGCCGTGCAGATGGGACATGGTCCAACATTGTAGAATAATCTCAGACAAATGTCACTTCGATGTCTGCTTGTCTGTGTTTCCTGAGTTAAAAACTAAGTTAAAAAGGAAATAATTTTAATTATCTCCTTCTCTCTGATAAAACCTTGAAGAACTCAGTGAACGTCTTCTTTGTATTGATGCATCAGTTTATTCGAACACCAACCACTAGACCACACGACCATTCATGAAACGACGACGACGAAAAGACAGCGACAATGCAAAGAATAAGAAAGAAAGAGAGAGAGACAGATACGGGAAATGCTCATTACCCTGGGGTTCCGATTTCGAATCTCGCTATATTCAGCCACTCTGATGAGTCGTAGACGACGAAAAACGTGTCAATGGATAATTATATTTTAAAAATATATATATATATATAAATCCGTAATCCTGTATGTGTGTTTGTTATTTTGTTTGTTCACAATTTGATTAATATATACAAAACTTCCTGCTGAAAACGGTTATCTATATACATTTTATTTACTATAAGATTTACTATATAAATAAATAGCATCACGATCAATATATATACACTATATTGAAGGCAATGTACATAATAGAACTAATCTAATTTGCATATTATATTAAAGAAAATCTTTTTAAATAATTCGCTCAATTAAAATTACTGATTATAGTAATGTAATTGATGTAATTGTTCTATTTCAGAGTATTATTTAAAGTTAATTTATTTAAATTATTTTAATTCAAGTTATTTTGTACTATTTGCTAAACTGGCACATTTTAAGTAATTTTCACTGACATTTCACTTCCGGTTATGAACGGATATAGTTTTTAACCAAATCGAGAGATATGGTGATAAAATGATTTGTTTTAATTATTTATTTTCTATAAATGTAAAAGTTACAAATATTGATAAAAAAAATAAATAATTAGGCTAAGGATGAATTTATTTTTCGACGAAATATTTTTAATCGTTAGCCCTCTATTAAAGTCTCGGCTATAAATGACGATTCATTATGAGCACGTTTACCAAAAGGGTAAAATTTATTTCCTACGGACGATTTTAAAATCATTTTTCAACTATTCACTTGACTGTCTGAATTTTATTATCGTTTCCATAATACTTTGAAAAAGAAACAAGGTAAAGTAATGCGTTTTATATCAGATATATTCCTACGCGCTTTTTTTTTTTCACTTTTTTTTCTTCGATTTTCTTTTGAGAAAGATCTTATGTTTTCCTGTCTGGGTAATTGATTTAGTTGATAATATATATTTGTGTGGGGAAGTTTCGACGTAATTATGGTTTTTTTTCGAGGGGAGGGGGTGTCGCTTTATGTCTCAGCGTCACTCAAAGAAAAATAATTGCAGAAGTACAAAAATGCGGGTGTTTTTATCTGTTTAGTACTTCTGCAGTTTACGAACCGTGCTATTTTTTAGATATGATTTACAAGTGTAATTCAATTTTTGCCGTATCTTTTGTTTATTAAATTTTTATGTGAAAGTCCTTCCTTTATTAAAAATGGGGTACTTTTTATATACACAACCAAGCATAGTTTATCCGCAAAAATCCTAATTTACATTTTTGGGAGCAACACAAACAGAAAACGGACCAGTACAGTTTTTTTTCTATGTAATGCAGAACTTTCGTTTACATTTTTACCAGTGGTACAAGAAATGTCGTTTACCCAGAAGTTTTGGTTTCGAACCTGTAATTACATAAATATTAAAAGAATGCCAATTAGTATTGTGTAATACAAATATATCCGTAGCAAAGCTCGGGTAAATCGGCTAGTATATATATATATTCACACAAATACATGTATATGCAGTTCCATAATTTTCTTTATTTATACAAACATCGTTGGCTACATATGTGCATACATGTTTCAGCTGCGATTTCTTTCGAAATCAAGTCATTAAGCAACTAATCACAACTGGTTTTAAATGTGAGTGAAAGGAACTACAGCTGAAACATATATGTATATATGTAGCCATTGGTGTTTCTATAAATTAACAAATAAAATTATATAATAATACAGTTTTCTTTGATTTATGTACTTTTTTAAAATCCAAGAAGTTTCATTAGATTTTCATTCTAGGAAACCATAAGGCAATAGTTATACGTGTGTGTGTGTGTGTGTGTGTGTGTGTGTGTGTGTGTGTGGAGAGAGAGAGAATGAGTGTCGGAAAGACAGAGAGGAAGATAGCTCTGTGATCTTCTCTCTTTCACAGTCTCGAGAATTGCTCAAACAGTCGTAAATATAAAAAAAATATTCGCAATTCAAAAAATAATGTCATTAAAAAATTTTGGTGAGGAATACTTTAACTTTAAGTGGAGGCTAAAAGCCCGCACAGATCAAAACGCAGGAGGCTAGGTTATTTGCTATGACACCGTCAAACGAACACCACGTGACCTAAGTTTTTCCAAGCTGAAAACAAGGCTCGAATTTCCTCTGTGATATTTGCACCCGACAGTTTTTTATTTAATCTTCAAACTTTTTTAAAATTTCCACCACGAGATGAAGTAGAAAGTTGCAAAGCCACTAAATTTGAGAAAATTGACAAAAATTACTAACAAGTTGGACAACTGTATAATCATTACTGTTAACGCTCTCCGCTGGACCTCATCCTGCGCCGAGAAGCATCTTTATCAATTTTCTCGACAGTTAGGAATTAATTGTGCCCACAAAACAACTTAACATTTATATGGCGAAATGAATTCGTAAAAATTAATTTTTCTTTGTTTTTTTTTTTTTTAATTTTCTTCTGATAATCGAAAAATTATTATTGTTTAGCTAGTAATCATAAAATATTAAAATAAGAACTGCGGTCAAAGATTAAACTTACGACGTTTAGTGTCGTAAAACCTCTACTATGAGTATACGTGTGACCACTTTGTTTTCTTTTTTTCTACACACAGATATCTTTTCTAGGAAAAGAATGTATTGCGACTTTTGTTAAATTGCGTGCATAAGAACGTGAGAGAGCATTTGATCGACACATTGCTCGCAACACATTGCTCGCAACACATTGCTGGGCAGACGACACATGACTACAGATGACGCTGTTTTGAAGATTTTCGTACCTTTTTCCATTATCTTTTAACACACAGAGATTGATTTGAAAAAATTCATTTTCGCACCTCGACTTGAAAGGACTGAGTGACAAAGATGCATAATAGAGACTGTGCAGCGTTAAACAAACTACAACTGGATATTGGTGAACTGCCTTATCGAACGTATTGGAATCAGCCATCCATTTTAGGCGCGTGTGTTGCAGTTGATCTACAATTCCTGGTTTAGAAATAAGTTTATTCCTAATTTCTTTATTAAGATTGTGGTAAAGTTTCACTTGAAAACGACAAAAATGGTGAGGATGGGATTAGTAATTATTGCTGCTTAATTATGTTAAACACAAATTAACGATTTGAGCCAAGGTCGTAACTCTAAATTTACAGGCTGCCCTAACTAGTTAGATTGTACCGAACATACTTATGTAGCATGACAAATAGGAGATAATCTTAATTTGGTGCGCTGGATCATAGAGTAGGTCGACACAGATGCCAAACTGATCAATTTAGCTCAGTCGAAAGCATTAGGGTGGACCATAGTTCAATGTAGGTTGCCTCTGAATATGACAGTTATAGCAATCAATTTTGCTCAAGGATTCGCCTTTTGTATTCATTCTCCAGTGCTATGGAAGATATAACTGGTGGAAGAAGATTAAAATCTTCGTGGCTGTCCATTCCGAAGCAATCTAAAGCCAAATTCGCCCATAGGCGGTATTATCGTGTTGAGTGCTAGCATTTCGGTAAAGTACACTGTCAATACCGACAAAATGAATGTACCTGTAACAAGCAATGCAGAGGTAGACGTCCTCGGCGTTAAAAAAAAAAAAAGATGATATTAATGGTAACAAAGGCCGATATCAACTCATGTTTGGGTTCTTTCCTCCCGCGCAGTTCAGCTGAACGGACGGGACGTACAAGTTACTCGCCATCTGGTATCGCCTTGACTTTCTTCATCAAAATTGGTTGAAGGTATTGGTATTTTTTTATAATGTATTTTTTTTTTTTTTTTTTTGTCTTTTATGATGTTCTGACGATGGATACGCTTGAAGTATATGTTTAATGCATGCGTTGTGAATTAAAATAATGTATATCCCAGCACCTCATTTTACCATCAAGTGCGTCCCAAACATAACCAATCCAAACAAAATTAGATTTTTAGTAGTGCTTTATTTTAATTATATTTCATGTTTTTAAATATAAGCAATATTTTTAGCAAGAACCGTATTTACCGATATAAACTTCTATGAAAATATTTTACAATCTACTTTTGAAAGGAAGTTGTAACACATGTCAACACTAGAGATCATATAACTCCCAGATAGATCCCCATATGCTTGGAGACTACTCTTAACAAACAATACGCCCCTTTTTTTTCGGTTGTAACCAACAAAATTCAAAATTCTCCCATTTAAATGAAATTTTCAGAATGCATTCAATAAATGATATTTCATAAAGAATACATGTTTGCAAATTTAAAATCATAACTATTTTCAACACAATTTAACAGTTGGCCAGATTATCATGTATGTGCAGTAAGATCAACATTAGGAACTTACATCAAATGGATTCATACTATGTCTATGTACGAGGGGCGTGCAATAAGTAATGCCCCTGACCCACTTCCAGTTGTCAGATCTAGCTGAAATTTTGCATGTGCAATGATTTATATCTCTACGGGTTATGTGACAAATTACACTAATTGTAGTTTCTGTTTTACAGGTGTTTGAACTGAGTCAGGTGTGAAATGGAGCCTGTTGAATGTCGAGCAGTGATCCGGTTTTTGTATTTGAAAGGACGCACACCACAGGAGACTTTTGATGAAATGAAAGAAACTTATGGTGATAATGCCCCATCATATAACCTTGTAAAACGCTGGCATCATGAATTCAAACATGGCCGGAAGTCTGTAGAAACACCTCCCAGACCTGATCGCCCCCTTCTGCCATTGATGAGGCATCTGTCCGTTAAGTTGAGGCTGCCATTTTGGAAGATCGGCGCATTACTATTCGCCAAATAGCCCAAGATGTCAAGATTAGTACAGGGTCTGTGGAAACTATCATTCATGACCATTTGTATATGCATAAGTTGTCTGCCAGATGGATTCCCATGTTGCTCACACCATTCCAGAAGCGAGAACGCGTCGAGTGCTCGAGGATGAATTTGGAGATGTGCCAAGAAGATGAGTCAAAGTTTTTCAAAAGACTGATTACACAGGATGAAACCTGGGTCCATCACTATGATCCAGAGACCAAAGCCCAGTCAATGCAGTGGAAGCACTTGGACTCACCACCTCCAAAGAAGACAAGGGTCCAGCCCTCCGCTGGCAAGGTCATGCTCACAGTCTTCTGGTACCAGGACGGAGTAATGATGACAGATTTCCTGGCAAAGGGTACCACAATTACAGGAGTCTATTATGCTTCACTTTTGAGGAAATTAAGGGAAGCTATCAAAATCAAGAGGCGGGGCAAGATCAGCAAAGGTACCCTCCTCCTGCAGGACAACGCTCCGGTCCACAACTCGCATGTCACCAGATCCGAAGCACGGGCGTGATGTTATGAAATCCTTTCCCATCCTCCCTACTCTCCTGACCTTGCACCCTCTGACTTTCACCTCTTCCCAGCCATGAAGTTGTTTTTGAAAGGAAAGCGTTTCCCAGGTGATGCAGTCTTGATTTCTGAAGTCACGTCGTGGTTGGAGGACCAACCCGGAGTGTTCTACAAAAACGGTCTTCAGAGCTGCATCAAACGATGGGAGAAATGCATAACTTTGGATGGTTCCTATGTAGAGAAAGACTAATAACTGTGCCAAGTTTCGTTGCTCTACTGCTATGGGAAGTGGGTCAGGGGCATTACTTATTGCATGCCCCTCGTATTTCTAAAAAATATTCAAGTAAAAGATTAGAAATAAAACTTTGGTTCCACAGTTCTGCTAAAACTACCCGTTTCTCAATTCCTCATCAGATTTATCTGTGAAAGATGTTTATCAGATGTAGTAAAACCCAGTGAATTTATTTGTTTTCAGTTTTTTTTATCGTTTTAACATTCATATGTTAAAAATTCAATGTTTTTAGACTCAGTCCTGTTTGTGTAAAACAGTCTTTGCTTTTATCCTTTCGATATTTTTTCATAATCGTCATTATCGTGAAAGTTATCCAAATAAAATAGGAAAAAAGCTGCATTTAAAACCTGCTGTTTTACAAACTGAGGAAAAGAACGTTAAAAGGGGAGGAAATATTAACAGTTCAGAAAGAATATTCAATTACGAATAGAAAAATGATTCACGCAGAGAGAGAGAGGATCAATCACAGGAAGATGACGGGCAGAGAAGGAGTCTCTTGTTCCACCTGGGTGGTTGCTACCCGTCACTGGGGAGAACGAGGAGAAAAAACGCGATGAAACGAAAGATATTTGCTGCAAATTACGAACCGGAAATAGACTGTGAAAACATTGCTAAACATTGGTGTCATGTTAATTTCGCAAACAAATTCAACTTGCGTCAAGATCAGCTTTCAACAATCTGTTCAATTTTCGCGCCTCTTTTCTCTTCTACTTTGATTTGTATGAATGTGATAGATTGAAACTTTAGGTAAAGAAGCTTCTAAAATTTATTAGAAAATATTGGTGTTGATATCAATAAATAGTATGAATTAATAAATGGTATGAATCAATAATTGGTATGATATTAATAAATGGTATGATATTATTATTGATAGTATGATATTAATAAATGGTATGAATTATTATTATTGATAGTATGATATTATTATTGATAGTATGATATTAATAAATGGTATGAATAAATAAATTATTGATAGTATGATATTAATAAATGGTATGAATCAATAAATGGTATGATATTAATAAATGCTATGATATTATTATTGATAGTATGATATTAATAAATGGTATGAAATATTATTATTGATAGTATGATATTATTGTTGATAGTATGATATTAATTATTGATAGTATGATATTATGAATTATTATTATTGATAGTATGATATTAATAAATGGTATGAATTATTATGGTATGATATTAATAAATTGTATGATATTATTATTGATAGTATGATATTAATAAATGGTATGAATCAATAAATGGTATGATATTAATAAATAGTATGATATTAATAAATGGTATGAATTAATAAATAATATGAATTAATAAATGGTATGATATTAATAAATGGTATGAATTAATAAATAGTATAACAATCATTGTATGATATTAATAAATAGTATGAATTAATAAATGGTATGATATTAATAAATGGTATGATATTAATAAATAGTATGATATTAATAAATGGTATGAATTAATAAATGGTATGATATTAATAAATGGTATGATATTAATAAATTGTATGAATTAATAAATGGTATGATATTAATAAATGGTATGAATTAATAAATGGTATGATATTAATAAATGGTATGAATTATTATGGTATGATATTAATAAATTGTATGATATTATTATTGATAGTATGATATTAATAAATGGTATGAATCAATAAATGGTATGATATTAATAAATGGTATGAATTAATAAATAATATGAATTAATAAATGGTATGATATTAATAAATGGTATCCAAATAAAATAGGAAAAAAGCTGCATTTAAAACCTTGCACCCTCTGACTTTCACCTCTTCCCAGCCATGAAGTTGTTTTTGAAAGGAAAGCGTTTCCCAGGTGATGCAGTCTTGATTTCTGAAGTAATATGAATAATAAATGGTATGAATTAATAAATGGTATGAATTAATAAATGGTGTGGTATTAATAAATAGTATGATATTAATAAATGGTATGAATTAATAAATAGTATGAATTAATAAATGGTATGATATTAATAAATGGTATGATAAATATTAATAAATGGTATGATATTAATAAATGGTATGAATCAATAAATGGTATGAATTAATAAATGGTGTGGTATTAATAAATAGTATGATATTAATAAATGGTATGAATTAATAAATAGTATGAATTAATAAATGGTATGATATTAATAAATGGTATGATAAATATTAATAAATGGTATGATATTAATAAATGGTATGATATTAATAAATGGTATGAATCAATAAATGGTATGAATCAATAAATGGTATGAGTTAATAAATAGTATGATATTAATAAATGGTATGATATTAATAAATAGTATGATATTGATAAATAGTATGAATTAATAAATGGTATGAATTAATAAATGGTATGATATTAATAAATGGTATGATATTAATAAATGGTATGAATTAATAAATAGTATAAATTAATAAATGGTATGATAAATAGTATTAATTAATAAATGGTATGATATTAATAAATGGTATGATATTAATAAATTGTATGAATTAATAAATAGTATGATATTAATAAATGGTATGAATTAATAAATGGTATGCTATTAATAAATGGTATGATAAAACTGAAGTTCATTTTTAAAAATAAGGATGTTGAAATGAATGCTTATAGGCACTAGGGTAACTTTAACATCAAAAGTGTTTATTTTATAGAGTCTACTACTCTCTTCCCTGCAACCTCTCTCCCACAGAAGAGACGTTGCGAGCCTGTCTTTGTTTTGTTGTTATTTCCATGGCAAGTGCTCGTCTGAGCTCCAATCTATGGTCCCCTCCTCACCAATCTTTCACGAAAAACACCCGTCTAGCTGAAACCACTGTCAATAATTTTCTTTACTCTTTATCTGTGCCTAAATCCAAACGTAGATTCCATGAACAAAGCTTCTTTCTTAGAAGTGCATGCTTGTGGAACTCTCTTCCGTTTGCCTGTTTCCCACCTAACTACAACTTGGATGTCTTCAAGTCCAACATAAATAAATTCCTGATAAACCGCCCCCTTAAGTAAGACACTTTATCAAATCTCCATTACTAACGATTGCTACGATATTATCCCATTGATTACTGTACAAACAATAACCCTTATCCTCGTGTGGCTTCCGGGCCTTGATAAGTGGTGACTCCCATGTAAAAAAAAACAAAAAAAAACTCAAGTATCAAAAGTGTCTAGATTGTAGAGACCTCTTGTGCAAGACGAGCATCAGAAATGCTGGTTTTACAGGGACTACTGGTGTAAATATAACATCAACAAACCGTTTACATTCACTTTTTTAATTCTAAATTAAAATTTTAAATTTGCCGATCATTTTAGCGAAAAGGTAATCATTAGGATTTCGTATAAATGTCGGGAAGTGCTTAACTAAAAAGTGAAAAATCCATGAAGTTTGATTTTATCGAAAATTAAGTCATAGAAAAAGAGATGTTAAAATGTTTTAATATTTGAAAAATTTACTGCATTTTGTTAAAAGTTAAGTATTAATCACAGACAAAATTAAATTTTAAAAGAATCTGCAAAAAAAAAATACTATCAGTTAATGTTGCTGGAAGTAAGAAAAACTCTTTAAATAGAGTTTTATAACTTAAGAAAATACCTTTATTTTTATATTTCATATTATTTCTTCCGTCATGAAATTTATATAAAAACCAAGATTGAAGTTAAAATAATGAATTGAAATTAAGTTTAATGTTGATTTGTTTATGCTTGTTTTTTTTTGTTGTTTGTTTTTTTTTTTTGGTGGGGGGGGGGCAAAATTTGCAAGATTGTATCCATTTTGGAAGTTTTTACAAATCGGGCGTTGAAGAATTTATCAATCTTTATCTATCTCTTCTTAGTTTGTGACATGAACAGTGACATTACAACGCAATAGTAATTCACCTATTATGCTGTTTACCGTTTCAGTTATTTGTTCTTAGAGTCTATATTTACTGTTTTTTAATCTTTTTTTTTTATCTTAGCGTTTATCTAGTTGGTTTTAATCACAATGTTTAGTGCGACTGCCAATGGCGATTCCGTTTCTATTTTTCATACATGACTTCTGCACTTTTTTCTTCCCTCTCTTTCTTTTTCTCCTCCTCCCTCCTCCCCTCTCTCTCTCTCTCTTTCTTCCGCCTTCTAACTCTCTTTCGCTCTCTCTCTCTTTTTCTTTATCAATCATTATATATGCATCTTTAGTTTCTCTTTCTTTTACTTGAACTTCTCTTACTCTTTTTAAAGTCGAATATAAGTTAGTCCGTTTAAGTACATAAATCAGAACAAACGGTTTTCTTTCTCTCTCCGCATAATACAGATACCAGCCCATATAGAGATGGTGTGTTGGTTATAATTGATTCCAACACGGTCCAACGTGAAAAACTTCAAGAGTTATACTTATAGAAATCAAAAAATGGGCTACTGGTAGTAAAATATAAAATTGCACAAGGGCAATATTTAAAGGATAACTTAAACCTAATACACGTGAACCTAAATCCCTTCTACAGATCAGAAAACACATTTTAAAGTCAATCGAACTATTTTAAAAACAGCTCTAGCAACAAAAATATATTTAAGAAGTCAAGCAAAATTTACAACGCCGCTCAAAAATAGTCGAGGTGAAATCTAAGCAAGAAAATACCAATGATTATAATAGAACAAAAATAGAAGGAAGAGAAATATAATCTGGTTTACGCTACTTTATAATCCTATACAAACAATTAAACTTGATAAGTAATTTTTAAATCTCATCCAGAAAACACTTTTCTGTTACTAATCCTTTGCAGAAAGGACCCAATAATTTTCAAACTGTCCTTCAGTGGATGCAAAAACTTAAAAAATGTTAATTTAAGTGCACAATAACAAAAACATAAACAAGAGTATTAAACGAAAAAGTAAAAACAAAATTAATAAGTATAGCAACAATAAAAATACTAAGAACAATAATATAACTACTAGAAATAGTAAGACGCAATCAACTTCTGGCGTATATTGCCACTTTGATGTAGGGAGTTACTATCAGGGACATAAGCTACAGGGATACTAAGTAGGGAGTTGGGCAGCAAGATGTCGGTCCACGTTACACTTGAACTTCTGCACGTCAGTACAGTTGGGGAAGCAGGGACCTGGAATGGAATTCCAAAGTCTAGCGGTTCTGGGGAAGAAACTACTGGAGTAAAAAGATATTTTACATCTAGGGATCTCTACTGTGTGTGGCTGGGATTTAGCTGCCTGTCGGATTTGTCGAGGGTGTTTACGTCATGGGGGCACAAGTGCTTGCAGTTCGTCAGAGCATTCACCATTAAAATACATGTAGAACAGGCAGAGGGATGCAACATTTCGTTAATGGGACAGAGGCTGAAGCTTAGATGACAGTTCAGGACCTATCAGGTTGGCGACTCTCTTTTGAACCTTGTCTAGGAGCGAGAGACTAGTAGCAGATGCACCAGTCCAAATATGACAATACTCTATACGTGGGAGAGTTGTGGCCTTATAGAGGTACAGGATACTTTCGAGCGTTAGTAGCGTTCTAGCACGGTAGAGAGAACCTACCTTTTTCGCATCGGTCCTGGCAATGCTCTCAATGTAATTGTTCCAACTCATGTTTCCTGTGAACGTTAGGCCGAGGAGTTTAAAAGAAGTATTTTCAGATAAAGAGTCTTTGGCCATTGCTATTAGTGGTAGAGAAGGTTTCTTGTCATTGAAGGAAACAAGTTTAGTCTTGGCAGCATTGAATGTGACCATCCATTTTTGTCCCCATTCCACTACAGATTGGAGGTCATCCTCCAGTGTTTCGGCTTTTTCCTTAGATATGTGTTCATTTGTTTTCCCGTCGTGTCTGTTATAGAGCGTGGTGTCATCAGCATATATACCCATCTCAAAGACAATTTTGTCAGGGAGGTAATTTATGAATATTAGGAATAATAGAGGTCCAAGGATAGACCCCTAAAACCCCTAGACTCCCGCATTTATATCATATTGTTTAGATGTACGACCGTCGAGGACAACCTGGATTTTTTCTTGTCTAAAAATGATTTGATTATGTTAAGTATTCGTCCATTGATACTGTATGATCTGATTTTCCTGAGAAGACCTTCATGCCATACCCTGTCAAAAGCCTTAGATATATCTAGAGATACCGCTCTACCCTCCCCTGCTTTGTCCAGTGAATCGTATATACGTTCAGAGATTACAGTTAGGATGTCTGCTGTGGAACGGGCTTAAGTCCATATTGTTGGTCGGTGAGAAGTTTAGCATTTGTAAGGTGATGGACTAGAGCTTGGTTAATTATGGACTCAAATATTTTGGTGAAAATGGGAGGAGGCTAATGGGGCGATAATTTAATGGGTCAGTTCTTTCGCCAGAATTCTTGAGAACTGGTATCACAGAGGCAGTTTTCCGGCAGTCAGGAAAGCAAGATTCATTAAGGTATTTGTTGTAAAGTTTGGAGAGAACTGAAGCTACTTTGGCGGAGCACTTTTTTAATAGCACAGCCGAGATAAGATCAGGTTCACATGCTTTTGAAGTGTCAAGATTTTTATGATAGCATGCACTTGAGAAGGGGTGATTTTCCTATCGTCTTCTGTGGCGTCTGTCCGCAAAGAAAAGTCCGGGAAAGAGTGGTTAGCAGGGTCCAGTGTGGAGTTGAAGGCAAACCGACTGGCAAGTATGTTAGCCTTCTCGGTTGCTGAGCAAACAACCTCATGATTGTTGGATAGTGGGGGAATTGTTGATTGCCCATTATTTACTACACTGTTGTAGATTTTCCAGAAATCACGGGTTTCTAATTTCTGTGCTTTAATGCGTTTTCTTTTTTTTTTTGTATTTTTTTTTTTTGTGGTTTCAGTAAATTCTCTCTTAGCTGTTGCTATTTCTGTTACTTCTGGTTTCTATATACTTCTGTCTGTTTGAACTGAACTTATGTCGGTTAAATCTACGGTACGCATGCTGCCTTTGCGCAAAGACGCTTTCTTGCTCGATTCTCCTTACGTTTACAGGTTCAGCATATTGGTTATTCCCTGCTTGCAGTGGGCTCATCAAACCCATATCGAAGGTCCCATGCCCTTTCTTCTCCATCTGCCTGCCAATCTTCCCCAACCCTTGCTTTAGTTTTGGTATTTGGACTTCCTTTGCTCCCCACTTTTTCTTCCACTTTGAGCACGAATCTGCTCCTCACATTTCAACATTCGGTCCCGTAACCAAACATGCAGCATATAGGCTTCCTCTAAGGTGCGTGGACTATTCCTTAAGGCCTCTATCTTGTCGTCCTATCCCACAGTGAATCTATCATCGCATCAACCAGTATGGCCTGTACCACAATTGTGTTATAATACTCTGCTTTTTAGGAATGTGAGGAGTGCTAATCCCGGAACGTGCTTGGCCAGCTCATCAATGTTTTCCCCGCCAGCCATTTTTAATCGAAACAGCTCCCATGCGGCCTCCCATAACTGTATGCAGTTATTTCGCTGGCATATTCTTTTTTTAACCACCCGCAAAGTTCAGACCAGGTTATTCCTGCTTATTCCTGAACTATCTTTATAAATGGTGCAAATAAACTCGAAAACTGGTCCCATCGCCGATTCATAGGTCAACGTGACCATTTCACAGCCCGTAGACTAATTCTTTTTCTTTTCTATCGTCGTCGGTCAGTCCTTCAGACCAGCAGCACTTATGTTTATTCTCCATATCGGTTTTTCCATTTCCACTGGAACTTTCTTTACCCCCTCTCATCTTTCTTTATGACATATTCTACAACCTCATCTTGGGAGCCCATCATTTTATCCGACTACTGCTAGTATTACCACCCGTATTACATAAGTACTCTGTGCAAAGTTAAATACAAAATTAAAACCATATATAGATAGAGCACAAAACTGCAAAGTGAAGAAGGGAACCAAAAATTAACCTACTGCCTTCTTGGTTGTCTACTCCCTTTGCTATCTTCTGGTGCTTTTGGCGAGCTAGCATTTGACCATATAATCAATTACCTAATGTCAGTGGTCTGACTATGCTCTCAAAGTCTCTTGAAAACAGAAATATTTTTCTTTCTCCCTTTTTCTTTCTTTTTTTTTTCTTTCTTTGGAAAAAAACAATTCATCGAAGAAAAAAAGCAATGTCTGTCGTATCCTGGTCAAATGTACCACAAGATTGTGGTATCCTGGATGTAACGGCACCAAAAAAGCACCCTCATCATTCAACAATATCCAATGAGTGACGTCATCGGATTCGACCGTTCTGGGTCCCTTGTTGCTCGGCGCTCGCTCTGGCGAAGGCTCCGAGTGTTGAAAGTACTGTCCGGCAAATTACCACTTCTCCTACGGTGCGAAAAGATCGAAGGAGCAAATCCTCTGGCATTGACCACTAAAGTTTGTATAACTGGGGAGGAAAAGTCATTTTAGCTAAAAGAAGATAGAATAATACTTCGACGATTGGTCTTTTGGGATAAAGTAACAATTATTCGTTGAAAAATCATTCACTCTGATTCTTCACAAGTCTTAACTAAAGCTCTTAATATTCGTATCTGAACGGCACTCTTTGTGTTGATTTTCAAGTTTAGCGATTTAAACCCTAAGTCTGAAGGTCATTTATTTAACGGCGTGGAGTCGGCATAAACAAAGAAATACCTCGGCTCGGTCCAGTTTAGTCTTTCTGCCCCCAAAGCTCCCGATGTACCGGCTTATATTGAGCCTGGAAGTCATTACTCCGCCCCTCTCCCAACATAATTAAATTCAACAACACCCAGCCGTCTACAATTACCAGCACAAATCCCGATTCTGCAAAACTATGAATGGTCAACAGGTATTTAAGTTTGTCGCTTTTTTTTTTTCTATTTTTCACTTCGTCATGCTATCATGAAATGAAGATTCTTCCGCGCTTTTTGAGGTGGTTCCCGAAACGAGAAATGTAGTTCCTTAATTTGTATTAAAACAAGTTTTATTTATTACCTTGTAAACGTGAATCATGAGAAAGATTCAGGTAATTCAGTTATCATTCCGCTTTATCCTCTCAGTTTTGACAAGCAATTCTCACTTTCAGAGAACTTGATCAACGGCGTCTTGTTTCCAATATCGGTCAAAGACCATAATATTCTGATTATAACAATAATAAAAAGCAGATATTCAAATCTTCCCCTGAGATTACAAGGCCACCTTTATTGAATAAATTTAACGTGGCTGAATAAAAAGCAATCATATTTTTTACCAACATCAGACAATTTTTATGTCACAAATCTCCGACAGTGAATTTATTAACAAATCAATATTTCTCTTCCTTTTTCTATATGCCAGAATAACTATAAAAAAAAAAGACCCCTGGGGGAAAAACAGAATGTTTCGTTATCAATCCCAGTTTTTATGACTTCTATATGCATTTAACACAGTTTCAACTTATTCTTTCCTTCTTTTTTCTGCCTTTTCATTCCTTCCTTTTCCATTGTCCGAATCTAGATATTTGTCTCTCGGATATGATAGCAACCTTTTGTCTCGTGAGACAGTGGCGTTCTGCAACTAATCTAGTGCGCTGCGGTATCTGCTGTGGTTATACAGTTTAAACCCAAGATGCAAGCCTAGACATGTGATAAGAGGATCTAGGTTTATCCAGTTACCAGAGTCCTCCACGAGGCGTTTCAGGTAAAGTCCGATGGAAAGGTAATCCAATACAGTCGTGGTCGCCGGAAAGGTGTTGCTATGATTCACCATCCACTTATCGGGAATCTAAACAAGATGTTTGTCAAGTTTTACTCTTTTGTCTTTTCGAAGGTATTTGCCCATATCTAGTGAAAATTTGAAAATATCTCCAATTATGACGAAAAAAAAAACGGAGCTCGTCACCGTAGTTATGGTTGTAACATATAAACCCTTCTTAACCCGTCAAAATCACCACATTTAGAGCACAACTGAACCATAACAGTTGACTTTTGCATTTTAAAATTTTCTTCAAGCCGTTATATATAAAAATAATTTTATAAAATTAACAGTAAACTCTCTACAGTGCAATGTAGACTACTGTATATTGCAGACTAAGTTACTGCAGGGAGACATGTAAAGCTTTCTCTCGGTACACCATGGTGGGCCGCCCACTAGAGTAAATAATCAATCGATTTGATTGAAAAATGGATGAGTTTATCAATTTCGATGACAATAAAAGTATAGGATTGTCGAACGTTCATTGACTTTCATTTAACCCTGGGAACCGTGGGGTCTCCTTGCTAGTTTATGATAATAACATTATTATTAATAATAAGAAGAAGAAGGAGAAGAAGAAGAAGAAGAAGAAGAAGAAGAAGAAGAAGAATACTATTTGTATAATTATTAAAACCTACCTTTTTCTATTCTATTTATGATTATACATCATAATATAATCTTTCTCTGTCTGTCTGTCTGTCTCTCTCTCTCTCTCCCTCTCTCTTTCTCATATATATATATATATATATATATATATATATATATAAGTTATGGGTGTACGCTAGGTATATGCAAAAATGAATGACTGACCAATGTCCAAAACATGTAAACATTTTTACCCCTCGTTTCACATTAAAATGCGCCAAAATTCAGGAAATTTTCAGTATTTATTAATGATCACGGAATATAATGAACCCATTCTTCTTTTTTATCTTATTGGAAATCTATTAAATTGTGTAAAAAAAAAAACACTTTTACTAAAGTTATAGCTTTAAATACTAAAATAATGCATGCATTTGTTTTGTTTTTTTTTTGTTTTGTTTTTTTTTTGTTTTTGGGGGTTTCTTTTGTTTTTGTTTTGTGAAAATAAAGCATTGTAGATTTGATTTAAAGAAAAATATTTATTTTTTCAGGAACATTACGAAAAAAGCTTCTAAAGTTTATGTCAATAATATCGTTATAACTCGAAGAAAAATTAATTTTCTTAAACTAACAATAATATCATCGAATTAATTATTGTGTATTCAATATGTTTACCAAAAAAGTAATAATTGCAAAAAGTATTTCATGACATTAATAAGGTAACATTTTATGCGTAAATTTTACATATAATATTTCAATGATTTCCGTGCACGCATGAACGTGTAAACATCAGCGTAATGTTTTTTTTCCCCATAATCTTGCAAAAAAAAAATGCATCATGGCACACAAAAATATTAATTTAAAAAATGGGAAAATTTGAGACAACAGACCTCATTTGTTGATGCACAGTTTTGGCTTACTCATCCCATTTCAAGAAAGATCTTCAGAGAAAAATAAAGAAATTCTTACTTTTATTCATTTTATTCTAATTAAATAAGCTTTTCCTGTTTTATTACAGAAAAAATAAACGAAGTTATTCCGCTTATTGTGATCCGTAGTTTGGTGAAAATCAGCGCCATTTATAACGGGACTTTTTATTTGTTTGTTTTGTTTTTTGGGGGGTTTTTTTTGGGGGGGATGACATGCCGTAAATTTCTTTTTGGGTTTATTATGCATATTTTTTTTTTTTAATTTGGTATCTTTTAAGTTTAATTTACTAATTATAGTTGAAATAGTGTAAGAAAACCGAGAATTATTTTTCCAGAGATTTTTTTAAAATTGATTTATTCGAACATGAAATTCGAACAAAATATCGTGTTTTTTTTTTGGGGGGGGGGGCAACATTTTTCACTGTGATTTTCTTTTTTTAACATGTAAATATACATTTTTTCTTTTTTAATTTTAAAATAATTTTTTATGGTATTTATTTTAACGTTGTTTTATGGTTCTGAATATGATCAATGTAAAAAGACAGAACTGATACAAATTCTAAACTGGAACTCGTAGAAATCATACCAGCCTTTATGATTCACCCTCCCCCAAAGTTACAGAAACCATTTTAAGATATGCGAATGATTGTAACTTTAAGAATTGTTTGTGTGCACGTGCGATAGTGTGTGCTTAATAAATGTACCGTTTTAATGCATTCTACGAAGAACTTTGTGATTGAAACACGATTTAATTTGTCTTCTTCTTCTTATTATTATTATTATTATTATTATTATTATTATTATTATTATTATTATTATAATATAAAAAGTGGTTCTAGGAGAGGAAGTTGCTGCAGAATGCCGGATATGTCAGAGTCAATTACGCACCTTGCAGCAGAGTGTAGTGGACTGGACCAGAGAGAGTGTCGCAAAAGACACGATCGCATGGGACTCCGGATATATTGGGAGGTGTGTAAGAGGGTAGGAGTAAAGTGTGCTGGAAAATGGTTTGAGGAGGTGCCTCATGAAGTGAGAACAAGTGAGGATGGCAAGGTAGAGATATGGTTGGACAAAAATGTCATAACGACCAAGCAACTGGAACATAATCGTCCGGATTTGGTCGACATTGACAAGGTCTCAAAAAACTGGCAGATTGTAGACTTCTCAGTACCCTGGGACAAGAATGTGAGAGAGAAGGAGAAGTGGATCAATTATGCTCCATTGGCCTTGGAGATAAGGCGTATACACGGGGTTAAAAAACAAATAATCCCAGTCATGGTTGGTACACTAGTCGTCTGGAAGGGCAATTGAAAAAGCTACAAATCTCCGATGTTTTAAGCGGCCTTCAGACCTCTGCAATTATAGGTACCACCAACATCCTTAGGAAAACCCTTGATCTTTGAAGCTCCTGGTTTGAAGCCAGGATTAAAGGAAATCCTCTGGAAATGAATCCCATCCCTTTCCAGAGAGACGATGATAAACGAAATCAGAATTATTATTATTATTATTATTATTATTATTATTATTATTATTATTATTATTATGATCGCTTACTATATACTGTGTAGTATTGAAATAAACACAGGAAAATATTCCCATAATAATTTGGAAGTGTGTGCGTGTGAACAGATTGTACTGCTTCTCACCAAATTAATAGAATGGCTTTTCCTTATGGGATTTCATTTAATTTTATTTGTATTGTGTTAGAATATCGCGGTCCATAAATACTGCTAACATAATGGCCAGCATGATCAGAATACCTATTTACAATGCCTCCCCACGGGACAGAGTTAGACACCAGGGTCGTTTTTTAACATGGAGAAAAGGAACAAAAATTAAAAATTATCTCAGTCGTGAAGTACTTCTCCACTTACAGAGAACAAGAAATTGAAGTGCAGCATCTGAAGAACAGATACTACACTGTGATCTCGGCCCAAAGATCTATTTTCAAACTGACGCACCGGCGTAGTAAAATATTTTAATCGTCTCTGTAATAAATTGTGTAATGTTTTAATAATTGCGTAATGTTTTAATAATTGTGTAATGTTTTAATAATTGTGTAATGTTTTAATAATTTTGTAATGTTTTAGCAATTGTATAATGTTTTAATAATTGTGTACTGTTTTAATAATTGTGTAATGTTTTAATAATTGTGTAATGTTTTAATAATTTTGTAATGTTTTAATAATTGTGTACTGTTTTAATAATTTTGTAATGTTTTAATAATTGAGTAATGTTTTTATAATTTTGTAATGTTTTAATAATTGTGTAATGTTTTAATAATTGTGTAATGTTTTAATAATTGTGTAATATTTTAATAATTGTGTAATGTTTTAATACTCATGTAATGTTTTAATACTCGTGTAATGTTTTAATAATTATCTAATGTTTTAATAATTGTGTAATGTTTTAATAATTGCGTAATGCTGTACTATACTTCAATATTCATGTAATACTGTAATAATTGTGTAATGCTGTAATAATTATGTAATACTTTAATCTCTCCTTCTTTCTCCTCTATCCGGACATTTGTAGTTTTGTTTTTATTTTTCGTGTGAATATGCTTAAATGATGACTTCAGTGAAAATAAGGAAGAGATTAAATCCTCATTTGAGTAATATCGTTGGTACCGGGCGTGGAGTGCTGCTAACGGTTTGTGGATGGGGGTCGCTTGGGTGTGGCACTCATTTGGGAAGGGCAAACTGAAATTGAGAGGATAATCTTCTTCGTGATTTCTAGCCTCGTTTGTTTCGTTAATGGAACAGATTTAATGCTCGTTTTAAATCGCACGTCCCTAATTAAAAAAATGGCCATCATGCTCTGGTTCAAAGATGAAGCAATTGGGTGTTAATATTTTCTGTGAGGAAGTGCAAACTTGGAGTTAAAACATATTTTGCTTCTTTTTTTTCTCAAGTTATTTGAGATTTTGTCTTACAAGTGTCAGAATAACATTTGTGACTTAGAGAAGGGGTCTTATCGAATCTCAAGTTAAATACAACGGGCAGAAATGGGTTCTTTTAAAATATATGCCTACATCAAGGTATACTCTTTGATGTAGTCAAGTGAAGGTTGGAATTAAATGAAAATATTGAATGTAGCAGCAAGTTCCGGGAGCATATACCAGAAAGAACAGTTGGAAATAAGTCATGCACCATCAACTATGACTATGTAGTTCCTACAACTATGTGCATGGGGAACGGGGCTATGAAATCTGACATAATGATATGGGACAATAAAGAGGAAAGAAGCAACCTTAGTAGAAGTTAGTGTCACCAATGATGGGTTAAACAGATTTGAGAGAGTAAGCATAACGAAATGCCAATGTTTTATGTGCGAGTAATGTTCAGGGAGGGTTGAGAACACGTTCAACTTTGAATTCATTGGATTGCCTACTGCCAAGGATGGATGAAGAGAAGATAAAACAGTTCAGAAATTCCATCACATTCAAAGATGGTCTCCTGTGGTGAAACTAATGAAAAACGTGACTTAGACAAACGACAGCGCCCCTGTCTATCCTGCCAGATGACGGAATCGAGAAAGGAAAGAGAAAATATGAAATTTAATCTATAGACATATATCAGCTTATTAATTTGCATGTGGCGTAAATTTGCACACAAGGACAATGACGGCTGTGAAAAGGACGAATGGGAAAGCGCAGATCAGTCTTTTTGGTGGGGCAGCTGTGAGAGTTAGAGAACATACGGTGACGATTACAGTTGAAGTCAGGAGTTTGGACGAATATATATTATAATTATTATTATTATTATTATTATTATTATTATTATTATTATTATTTGATCTTAGTTTTATTCATCATGTGAAACTTCAATGGTATGAAGATAAAGTAAAATAAATAACCACAATGCTGATCTCAAGAGGCTAAAGAAGGTCTTTAATAGACATGGGGAATAAATTTTTGAGCAGCAAGAAGACGAGGGTATTATCGAAGAAATTCCTGAACTATTTGGAGATTACATCTGGATTCCCCATCGATCGGTAGGAAAGCTGGTCGACCAAACTACTTCGAAGGTGAGACCTGTGTTCATTCATCTAAACATAAATACTCGATCTCATTAAACGACGCAGAATATCCTGAAGTAAATCTTATGATGAGCATGTAAGAACTGATGATTCGATTCACAACAAACAGATATGTCTTGTTACCTGACGTCAGAAATGCATTTCTTATAATTCACCTAGCGTCTAAAAAGGATCGTAGTCGGTTTTGTGTTGTTTTACTGAAGAACATTACATTGTTACCGGTACAAAACTATTATACGTGGCTTCAATGCAAACATCTTTATTTAAAACTGTGCACTAAAGTCTCACGCATCCAAATTCCTGGATAAATGTTCAGAAGCACTGAGCTTAAATTTTTATTTAGACAATCTTGTGAAAATCAGGAATGATGCAAAAGCCGTATCTGCTCTTAATACATCTGCAAGAGAGCGTCTTCAGACTGAAAATTTGGATTTATAGTCCTGTAATTCCAAATGTGCAAAGTTCCAAAAGAAAATGGAGGAAAATAAAACATTATCAGGATTCGATTTTGGTTTGGAAAAAGTGTTGGAATATCTGAATGCCCCTGTTCAATATTCCATGAAGATTCCTCACACTCATGCAATATTGAGGTGACAATTAGGAGGAAGATATTGTCTGCAATCTTTGAGGTACTTGATCCTTTGTCTCTTAATCTATTTGCGACGGTGCAAAGTCGTTGATGAGGGAACTGTGGAAATAAAACTGAGCTGAGATGATGTCGTTCCTCAAAGCATGCGCTCAGTTTGAAGAAAGATCTATTTGATAAATATTATTATTCTAAGCTTTGAAAATTTCAATAAAATTGGCAAATCGATTGAAAAGAATTCTATTCAGTGACGGTCATGTTTAGTTATTGTTTTGGGTTTGGAAGCAGATTTACATCGTTTTTAATAAATTCTCCTTGAAAAGATCAAGTGGAACGTCATTTCACATTCGTGAATTGTTTTCAAAACTTCAGGGAGCTTCATACTCCATGGAATAAATGTCAATCTCTGTACGATGTCTAGAAATTTTGAGACTGATGCTTAGATCGGCTTTGTTTCATATTTTATATTTCTCGAAGTTGGTGATGGAGGAGGAGGATGAAAAAGTTTAAATATGCAAACATCGATGTTAATTGTATTGCGCTTTTATTGCTATTTGTGTCGCTATTGTTGATGTTGATGAGCAATCACTGTCAACTGATCAAGGTAAAAGACATTCTTACGTGTCGACTCTGGTAGGCACAAATGAAAAGCAACAAATTTATTTTGCTTCGAATCGTCACAAGTTCATCGCTATTACTTCCCACATTCTGCAGTTTTTGGTGATTCAGAATATAAGAAATAATCTCCCCCGCCTCTTTCACACACACACACACAATCACACACACACACGCATATATATAATGACTTGTCCGTTTTTAAGCTAATCATACATTTCTATTTTATGATTGATAAAAACAACAGGAGCTGATTTCATATTTCAGATATATATTCATGCTTTTCAGATCGTACTAACTTGATACTATATGCAATTATATCGATGGGGATGACCCCATGCTGCTTCGGTTGCTAGGAGACTTTGATAGAAAGTAGCAGTCAAGAATCCGTTCTTGATAATCAGTCCAACAAGTTGGCGGGGCTCAGGAAATGACCCAGTACTTGTCGAACTGAGGTACTACTTAGGAGGTTCACCACCCTAGGCCTTGCCACCTGGCTTTCGGGTGAGGCAAGTTTGTCGCTTGTTGCTTGAGGCGCCTCTACCGGAGAATGCCGATGGGGATACCCAGGTAATTTTTGCTAGTGCCTCTCCTTTAGGGCCGCTGGCTTGACATTCCACTTTCCGATCTTGTGTCACACTTTCCTGAGGTGGTCAGCAAGTTAATGTCTACTATATGCAAATATATGTATATATATAATATCTACATTTTCCTAATTGACCAGTCTCTTTACATAAGTGTTAATTTGTTCAGAAAAAAAATGGCTGTCTTTCATCTTTCGAAACTTGACTAACAAAATCATTATAAAGGTTTTGTCACTTTCCTACTGAACAGTCATCTTTTCGAATATGCACTGAATTTCTAAAATGTTTATATGTCGATAATAGATTTAGATTTACTTAGTAAATTATAAAATTATCGATCATAGAAACCGATTACAATAATTGACATTCACCAGCCAATCATCTAATTAGTCAATTTTCAACAAGATTGACTTTCGTTTTCTCTTAATTTCTTTGAGTAATTATTTCAATTTTATAACTGGAAACTTTTCGTAAATATTGGACTTTTCAAAACTGCATTCAATAAACTTGGATTTCGGAAAATGTTTGCTGCCTCTGTCCAACGTAGCGTTACTCGATCATATCAAATCGGGAATGAGTACTTTAGTTTCAACTCTGTTTTTACGTTTACGTCATCAAGTAATACAAATCTGAAAGAACTTTTATCAGCAAAACAATAATCTATAATATTAATTATAAAGTTTAACAATAAAGTTATAAAATACTAACCTACAGTTAATAGGTTTAAAGTAAATTAAATAAAATTTTATCTCGGGGTTCTTTAGTTTTATAATTAAACTATAAAAACAATGACCAATTACGTGGGCCTTTTCTTTTTTTTTATAAAGAAATTATTCCAACTATCTAACTGACATCTTCAATTTATAACAAAATTTAAATGAATTACACTTTAAAGATGGACAAATATACAAGATCATTTCGATTTATTTTTTGTATTAATACAGAATTTAAAGTTATAATATTCAAAACCGATGTCATGTGTATTTTTCTTCAACTAAATAGAATCTTAATGAAAGCCAGAAAAAACTGCTGAATTCTCCAAATCCCATTGCACAGAAACATTTTATTACTTCCGATAGAAATTGTAAAATTTTCGAGTGCACATTTCAAATAAAGCCGTGAAATGCAAAGAAAAAATACGGAGAAAAAACTACGACGAATTGCGTGATATGAAAACAATTTTATTTCTACAACACATTTATAAAGAGATAAAAATTCGAGATGATCAGGTCGGTCGTTCTTAGAATAGTTCCATTGTTTCCGGTTTAAAAGTTCCGTATGTTAAACCATGCGACATTTTTCTCTCGTCTTCGTCTAATTTGAAGAGCATTTGTTGTCCAACTTTCAAGGTTAGTTCAAATATTAAACTCTGTTATTTTTGTTCCTTTTGCAAATGCTGTTTCTCTTCGTTTCTAAATTATAATCACACTAAGAAAAGTTCCATCTGAAGTTCTTGCAAAGTTAAATCTGTTACTTCTAAGCGTCCATTTGCTATTCCATTTGTATTTCTTTCGATTGAAAACTCTCTTCATGTATCATGGATTTGTGATCTACTTTCTTACGAGCTGTTGCTTACGTGATGCACTAAATATTTTTTACATAAATAATCATATGATATTCGCTGCTTCTTAACTGAGGTTTCAAAATGCTTGTCTCTTCAAAAACGTATTCTTGTGTCTTGTATAGATTCAAATCCAACCAAGCTGTTTTTTCAACATTGAAATTTATTAAAAACCAAATAAATTAAATATAGGAGATCAAATGTTTTCGTTTTGATCATCAAATTAAAAATTAAATTCCTTCAATAATTTTATCAAATAACTTTTCACAAATTACTACGATATTCAATGAATGAGACGAGATTATGTATAACATATGTAAAATATATGTGTATATAATATATATATATATATAATATACAATATAATATACATATATAATATAATAGTTTAATATATATATTAAATAGTTTATGTATAATATATATTTATAATATACATTATAGATATGCATGATAGATAGAAGTAGGGCAAAATAATGGAAACACCTTTACAAAAATCAACAAAATATAATTTGATTGCGGCAATTACAGCCTCAATTCTCCGATGTATTGATTCATACAAATTGTGAATTGTTTCCAAAGGAATTTTGGCCCATTCTTCAATTAAAGTATCCCCCTGGCTCTATTTGATATGTTGATTAAAAAAATGACTTTTTTTCTTTTTCAGATATTGAAAAGATTGGTCATACCGATAATGGCATACATCTCAGACTTTAAAGAGTCAAAATTGTTGGTGCTCGTATGGTAGACGCTAGGGCAAGAGAGACTTTCCAAATGCTTGGTGTTTCAATAGCTACTGTCTCACAAGTAATGACTGCCTTTAGAAGATAAGGAAAAACGTCTTCATCAAAGCACAAGTCTGGGCAAAAGTTGAAATTGTCTGAGAAAGACCGTCGGGCGCTAAATCGAATTGTTGAAAAGAAGTGTAAGACCACGGCTCCTAAAATCACTACAGAGCCCAATGAACACTTGCAGAACAGTTTTCATAAAAATAGTCTGTCGAGAGATGCACAAACTTGGATTGGAAAAACATTCTAATGAAGTTGAACATCTCATGTGACCACCGAAATCCTCAAAATAATTCAGCATTTATGATCGGGTTTAGGGATTCAAGTAAGAAGTCGATTTCCGCCGCCATCGTCTCTAAAAGATACTCTGAAGTTTTTAAACTATGTGCAAACAAGCAAAATTATGTCTAGTCTAGATATTTTGCTAATTATTTCCTAGTCTAGATATTTCGCAAATTATTTTCTTTTGAGGATGAGGGTCATTCTTTGAAACTCCATGGATTAAAAAAGAAATTTAATCTGTATACGTTGTTTCGAATAAAAAGAAGTTTGTAAATTTTAATTTGCAAATTTTAAACTTCTTTTTTATACAGATGCTCTATCATGAATATTTTTATCTGGTTAGGATTGTAAACATTAGTAATTGATTTTTATAAACTCTGTTAAGTTTCCATATATCTCCATTTTATAATCTTCAATTCTGAAATTTATAATATATAAATACATATATATAAGATAATAATATAAAGACATATATACATAGTATATACATATTATATTTAATATATGATATAGTATATAAATGATCTATAGAATATATACATATATATTATAATATACACATATACAATATAATGTATACGTATATATCATAATTAGGGCTGTGATAACAGCATATTTTTTCATTGTTTTGACTCTTAAGTATATATCCGTTAATATCTTATATGTTTTTATATAGACGGATGTGGTTCTCGGTTTATTAAGTGTGTCTAACTGTGCCGGATATATGCCCGAGAGTCCAAACAATGAAAAGAATATTCTATTGTCAGAGCCTCAATTATAATATACACATATATGTACATATATATAATAATCCGGGCTATGACGACGGAATATTTTCTTCATTGTTTTGACTCTCGAGTATATATCTGACACAGATACACTTGATCAACTGAGAACCACACCACTCTATATAAAACATGTAAGATATCAACGGATACACATTCGAGAGTCAAAACAATGAAAAGAATATGCTGCTGTCCTAGCCCTAATAATTATAACATACAATATATGTAGATATATACATACATATTATAATATACACATATATGTACATATATAATATACATATATGCATACAGATATGCATATATACATATGCATACAGATATGCATACAGATATGCATATATATATATATATATATATATATACATACAGATATGCATATATATATATACATACAGATATGCATATATATATATATACATACAGATATGCATATATATATATATATACATACAGATATGCATATATATATATATATACATACAGATATGCATATATATATATATATATATACACACAGATATGCATATAGATATACACATACAGATATGCATATATATATATACACATACACAAATATGCACATATATATATATATACACACACACACAGATATGCACATATATATACACACAGATATGCATATATATATATATACATATATACACACACACAGATATGCATATATATATACATAGAGAGAGAGAGAGAGAGAGAGAGAGATACACTAAACACATTTAAATAATACTGGGCGCAATGCCATTATTCATCATTAGCGTATTTTTCTTTTCTCTCTCTCCCTCCCTATATATATATTTATACGTATTGTTTTGAACTTTTTACTGAAGAAATAAATATATGTACACACACACACATATATATATATATATATATATATATATATATATATGCATATATATTGTAATAGGAAGGGAAGACAAGAAACAACTCGAACATAGTTATTTTAAGAGTAGAAGCTTTCTCAACGAACGCCTATAAATTATGGGTAATTTTTTTTTTTTTTTTTTTTTTGCTTACACTGAGACGGTTGATGTAAGTCAATAGTAACTGCCTCGAGAATTTTTAAATGTGTTGTCGCGCATGCTCTGTGCAAAATAGTGAAAACTTTGTCATGCAGACATAACTTTAATTATTTAAATGTTTAATAAAATTATGTACTAATAAAAATATATACATATATATAGTTACATATATACACATACATGCATGTATATATGCATATACATATATATAGATACTACATATATCATAGATACATACATATATGCATATAGACATGTACATATGTAACGTGTTGCTTTAATCTATCTAATCACAATCATAAGTCAAATTCTATGCCTCTGCGGTTCTATGCTCATTTTAACAAAGTTGATTTTACTCGTATATATATATATATATATATATATATATATATATATATATATATATATATATATATGAATCACTGATAATATTAATATAAACACAGATTTGTGAAATAGGTTATCCTGACGCTCCGCACTTCTTTGTTTACCTTGGAAGTGACGTCACACAAATCTTATAATACGGATGGCTACAATTGTAAAAATAATGTTTTATTTTTCTTTCATTTTGAGCTCCTTTTTTCTCCCGTTTTGTTTTTTTTTTTGTTTTCTACAATTAATAAACCAGTTTACAAGTAAAAAATAATTTGTTTTACTTATATAGTTTTTTAACAGATGCTTATGCAGTTTAATTAACCGTTTTAACATAAGTAACGTGCCGACATTAACCAAGCAGAAGAACTGTTTATTATTTTACACCGCTTCCCACCAAATGTAAACAGGTAATTTTAAAGAATTTTCCGATGGTAGAAAGGAAGCCCCCACCCAAAAAAAAATCATGGCCACAAAGTGGGTGATCATTTTACGTTAAATTATTATAGAAAAGTGATCCCCCCACTTTTTAAAACTAACATTTCTTCATATCTTGGAAACTACTCGTTTGCTGTAATTTTAAACGTTATTTTCGTTTTCAGCGACCCTGAAAACCTTTAAGAGTGGTAAGTTTAAAGGAATTTTCGAGGGTGGAGTAATTCTTCATATTTACCTTTTTTTTAATTGAATTGTTAGGTGAAAGTACAGAATAGTTACAATACACCCTCCCTTCCCCATGTTAAATAATAGGTTTCTAAATAATAGCGTTAAAAAATAGCTCGGGTCGTAAAGTGCAGGACTGCAGGAGTACCTATAAAAGGTAACGCCGGATCGGAAAACGAGCTCAAAATGAAAATAAAATAAATTCTCCGCTCAAAATAATGGGAGAAAAAAAAAGTTAAACGGGAGAAAAAAAGGAGCTCAAAATGAAAGAAAAATAAAACAAATTATTTTTACAATTGTAGCCATCCGTATTATAAGATTTGTGACGTCACTTCCGAGGTAAACAAAGAAGTGCGGAGCGTCAAGATAACCGTGAAATATTTTGAGGCAATTTTTCATTAACATTCAAAAATATCACTTTAAAATTTATATTTTACTTGTGAATATCTTTCATAGGTTTTTTTTTTTTTTTACTAAATCTCCAATATATCCATTTCATTCTTACAAATCGTTTCCAATATTAGAAAATCGTTTAATTGAAAAAGAAATATACGACTCTATGCCATAAATGAGACTTTGATTTTGAAACTAATGAATTGCAAATCAGATTTTACTCCAGATAATGAGAGGTGTAATTCAGGATTGCGATGAAGACGACAACGCATTCAGATCACATTAGCATCTACGAGCCACGCTACATTGATCTCACATTTCATAAAGACCAACCATCATTGGCTGATCAGATCATAAAATGGACAACGGTTGAAAAACTAAAAAATATGACTTTTTTGTTGTTGTTGTTTTGTTTTTTTAAATAGTTCATGACAAGAATCCTCGTCATTATTAGTAAGAGATCAATAAGTTACAAACGTGATTATATTCTCATGTAAATGACTATCGGAGATAGAATTGTTTTTCAGCCTGAATATTTGTCTAATGAAGAATATTCTATATCAAATATGGAAGAATGTCTCTTGGATAATGTTTACTTTAAAAAAAAAGAAAGTATGAATCTGATTATGTAATTGTGATTAACTAGGAGGAAAATAAAACAAGTGTCTCGTTGGAGAACATCTGAAGGCAAACATGTAGACATTTTCTCAATAAAAAGTTACTTTTTGATCCTGACTGCAAAGACTAATCCTGAACACTTAGACAAAAACTTCATGGACAAATGGACATTCAATTTAGAAATATTTTGATAAATTGCTGAAAATTAATCCTAGATCTCTCACCACAGTACTTTTGATCAAATTATTTTCAAATCATTTTGTAGCGAACTTTATTTAGGCCTCAGGACAAAAATGGAAAATAAGTTTGATGACGTGGAATTGGTCAGGTGTCACATTATGTGAGACACATTCTTTAGCATAAATGATCAGAAAAAAAAAAGCTGAATGATTAACTCGGTAAATTGTATTAAGCAAAACTTTTGAGCCATTCTTTATTCTTGCGATATATAAAAATATCGGCATACCCCAATGATTTCGAATATCCGAATAACAAGTATGATTCGTGAAGAAATTTGGGCGTTTCTCTTTAGATGAAAATATGTATTAAGGCTTTAAAATGTTGTTCATTTGAAAAAAACATAAACGAGAAACGGTGCCAAGACTTTTTTTTTTTAGTTTTATTATTAGATTTTATTCTTCATATTCAAAGAACTTTAATACATATATCCATGAAATGAAAATATTAAGAATGTATTCAAAATTATACCTACTAATAAAATTTAATAAATAATATTTTAAAAATATATTTATTGGTAATTTTATAAAAATTATTTTAGGTTGATTTTTTTATGCTAATGAATATGCGAATAAATCACAAATTGTATCTAAAAAGAAAAATTTGGATTGAAAATTTCAGGACATATGTAAAACTTGTTTATTGAATATTTATTTTGGTAATTCGAAGCAGATGGCGCTTCCTGATTTATTATGGAGAGAAAAGTGGAAGGGGGGTGTTCAAAGAAAAAAAGATTCTAAAGAACAAGATGCAGTTTTTTTTTTTTCTTTTATATTATTTCATAAATAGTTACATTGATTTCGTCGCAGCTCAGATACAACTCTTTATCACTGCTCTACAATACTTGTGCTCTTCTCAGTTGTCGGTTTCATTCACTGACACAAAGTGGTGTTCAGCGACTATACAGGTCCATTAGGAGGGAATTCAGCTGCACTAAGAATTAACTCAGTGATAGATTTTTTTTTTTTTTTTTTTTTTTTTTCAATATTTCAGATCCTTATATTGTTGTTGCCCCTAAAATAATGAGTGGGGCTAATTTATCACACATTCGCAAATTACTACAAGTTCAGACATCACCACATTCACCTCAAATAGAAAGAAAAAATGGTAATAAAATAGAAAATTTCAATTGTTAATCTCAAAAGAAAGAAGAAAGGAAACAAAGAGACTCTTTCTCTTTTTATATTACCAAAAAGACAAAACAAATGAAAAAAATCTAAAAAATAAATGATAAAATAAATAACAGATAAACCAACACAACAGAAAGATGGAAGAAACTAGACAAGGATGACAAGTGTAATTGTCTGGACTGAAATGAACATCTTACATTTATTTGATATACTTAAACAATTAGTCCAAAATCCAATCCTAAAAATGTCTTTCTTGTTTCTACTGAGAGAAAGAAGGAAATACACATTTGTTTTACTGGGACGATTCATTTTTTTTTGTTGTTTTTTTTTTTTTGTTTTGTTTTTTTTCATAGACATTTTAACATTAACATTTCTTTTATTTTCATATCTTTTTTTACAAGCAATGTGTGTGTTTGTTGTAAAGTGGTGCGTTGCCTGGGGTTTTAGGAACTTCTTGTAATATCGACTGTAGATCTGGCCTTGCTGTTGCCACTACAAACATCTAACCCAATCAAAGAGATGGTTCTGTAAGATCAGACGACAAAAAAAAAACAAAAAAAAACAAAAAAAAAAAAACTAAGGAATTTTCTGATTTGCACAGACCTCCAGATTATCAAAATGGATCAGATAGAAGAATGAGATAAACAAAAAACAAAAATAGATACCCAATTTTACGATTACCTCCCCCTCTTCTTCTGTTGAGAATGGAAATCGGAGGTCAACTAGAAAAGTGACTTCTAAAGACCATTTTGTTCAGTCTCTACTTGCTCAGCAGGTGGGAACATATTTTTTTTTTAAGGCAAATAATTCAACCATTCATACAAATGACCTATCTTGATGATGACCTGGCTTCATACACCCACCACCACCACATACACATTCTCTTCATTCAGTCGACTTTAGCTTCCCATATCTCCAAAACGAAGATAACTAGTTAGTGGAGTTTAGTACCAGATTGTACTCACTAACACAATACTACTGCAATGACATTTTTTTTTTTTACTTTCATAAGGTCGAAGGTCATTCCTGCAAATAATGACAATCCAAAAACTTCAAATCACCGGTTTTCATAAAATTCCTATTCAGTTTTAGAGGACCAGAAATGATACAGAGGGTCGGGCGTTTTCTCAAGAACCAAGACTATAAACGCCATTCCACCCGAACAAACAACTAGGCTAACTGGTGACGTGTTAAATTTCAAAGAGGAGTGAAAACTCAAGTTCATACATTGTAGGCGAAAGGCAAGTATCATCCGTCATTGAGAACTGGATTTGGACATCTCTCGGGTTGACAAAGGACTTGTCTTCATGTTTGTTTTCCAATGTTTTTTTTTAATGCTGACTTATATCTAGGAAATATATCTTATCATTAGCATTGAACTACTCTCATAAAGGGATAGTCAATGTAGATAATCTCCATTAAGTCAGAAAAGTGTTAAGTGGACGGGGCAATTGAGTGACACAAAAAAGGAAAAAAAAAAAGGAGCGTACCAATTGACGATAGTACGAAAATAAAGACTAATAACTCAAAATATTTTGGTCGGAATTCTTCAAAGAGGCAACCAAAAATAAAAACAGTTTCAAAAAATAGATACGCAATCACTATCAAGACACAATGAAAAAAGTCTTTTTTGTGGTTTTCTTTAGATACATGTGCATTATATTTTTATATCTGAAATACTACATCACAAAGACAATGTTCGTTCAACATTTGTTTACGAGAATAAATTAATAATCTTTTCTTTTTTTTTTTCAAATATAAAGTCTTTAAATTCTACATAAATGGTTTCTATATGTGCCAAGCACACTAGATTTCTTAGTACTATTGTTTCATGGGGAAATTTACCTTTTTTTTATCATGATTCGAATAACGGAACAAAGCAATTTCTACAGCAGTAAACAAATTAACTTTGGAGATACAAAACTGCATGTATGATATACACACACACAAATATATATATATATATATATATTTGTGTGTGTGTGTATTATATACACCTATGACTGAAAGTTTATAATTTCAAACTTGATTTTATGAGCCATGAAGCAATAGCACTTAATCTATGCCAGTAAAAGAAAATTATCAATGAACTGAATGATAAGAAAGAGAATAGAGAAACAAAATATTACATCTAAATTGATAAAAAATAAAATTATGATTTTAAGGCAAATTCTACTTGACCAAGATGAGAAGAATGAACCATAACTCGCATGGGTAACACGTAGCAGACGATTTTAACAATCAAATAACTTGAAAGCTACAAGTTAAAAGTAGAAACAATAAAAAATGATAGAAATGAAACACATACGTCAACATCCACCTTTAATGTTAGAATCGATTAGCTACCAAACTTTGGACCTTTTTTTTTTAATTAGACAAAATAGCTATTTCAGTTCATCACATACTTTTGCTTAAGTGAACTATAATAATAATAATAATAAACAAGTCAAGTAAAAAAAGGTAACACCTACTAATAACCGTGTTTTGAGCGAAGCTGGACAACAAAGATAAAAACAAATCAATAAACATTTTTATATAAATAAAAAGTAAAAAAATAAAACGTACAACGAATGTGACTTTTGTACTGTACCCCAAGAAAGGAATTATATATAGGTTTCAGTTCATTCAAAATGAGCAGTCAATTCTATTCTTTGGAAAAAAAAAAAAAAAAAAAAAAGAATGAGATTTCCATTGTCAAAAAAAGGAAAGTAAGCATCTCTGTATCCTTCTACGAGTGACTGCTCGTTTTATTTTTATTTGCTATGGGTTGACTTATGGAAATAAAAATCACTTTTCTATTTACAAAGTAAAGAACAGAGGTTTCTATGAAAACATTGTCTTCAAATATAGTGCGCTTGGTGGGGAATGAACAAAAAATCATTCTTAGATTTGCGGTCCCTGTGTTAGATTTATTCTTCTTCTGAAATAAAAGAGCAAGTTACTCTCATTTGCAATTGTCATAAATTGCCAGATTGAGCAATAGCATCGGCAACATTATCAATATATAATGCTGCTAGAAAAAGCATGATGATTGCTAACACCACTATAGGATGAAGACAGCCAACTAGAGTGCTAGAATCAACAAGACTACACTGATTGGGTTTTAGCAGAAATTGTACATCTCAGTTGTGGTGTCTTGGGCAGCTTTTGATTAAAGCTATATATGTTCAAATGTGTGTGTTTGAATAAAAAAGAAAATGTACTGAGGAGAGGCAGAAAGGAAACATGGTATAGAAGAATCGTGCATAGGTTTGTACACAACTCCTTAATCGATAACAACTTAAAAAACCGGGTGGGCACAAGCATCGCAAGCGACGAGTAAGAGGAGTTGCTGCTGACTGCTAGCAAAAAAAGAGCATTTGGGTTGGGGGTTCGTTTTAAATTGAGATAGAATCTGGCACTGTTGAGCAAGCTGAATGTGTTGAATGACCACAGATAGAAGTGATCAGCAAAATTGGGTAAAAGAGAGCATCATCATCATCATCTATCTTTAGTTCTGCAAAAGACAGCAAAGTACCTCAAAAAGATTTACTTTTTTTTTTCTGTTCATTCAATTTTAATTGAAGTAGAAATAAAAGGAGTCCAAAAATAGACATTTTCAGATGAACGCATTTCATTAAAAGCGACTAACAATCAAATCAGATGACAACAATGGTTTATCGGATTTGATTCTGTTGAGCAGAACTGAAGATGTATGATTGTAATTTATAAAAGGGAAAACAGGAGGAGGAGGAGGAGGAAAGAGAGAGGAGAGTGTCAGTGGTCTGTGAGAAGACAGAATATCACATGCAATGGAAAGCATAACACGGTGACAGACTTGTTTGGAGTACACTTTAGTTTTTAGTGTTTTATTATATGAGGTTCTTAATTCCATATCCAGGTGACAGGCTTGGCTGGCAGACAACACACACAAGCACAGATTTGTAACGGTTCGTAATACACAGTCGTGTTTAGCAAAGCAAGAAGCATAACTACACTGTTACTTGGCAGCAATGGCAAAGACGGCAGAGGCAGCTTTTGTGACCTCAAGAAGACTCACCTCCAACAACCAATTGGATTTTGTCTAGCAAAGTTTCTTTTTTTCTATTTTTTTTTTTTTTTTTTTTTTTTTTTTTTGGTTTCTACAACTAAGACATGCAAATACAAGCAGTGTTAAAAGAATTGGTTTCCATTCCAGTTTTCTTGGTCTGTGACATATACAGCTTACAGGACTCCAACCGAAAGGAAAATTAGAAAACTCATAAAAACAGCAGCAGATTTTTGTCAACTTGGATTTTGTAATCACGTTTATGTTCAAATATATAAGAATTTCTTTTATAACATTAACTCCAGAATGAATGACAAAAGGGGGAAATATTTTACATAATGGAAGAAGACGATGTAAAAATGGACTTGTGTTCAGTTTAGGAATTAACAAATTCTGAGAATTATTTAACTTTTACACAAATGAGAAAATAATTATTTTGATGTTTTATTAGAGATCAGCTAATTTTGAAAGTTAATTTCGTTTAAAAAATGAGAAATTTAATCAAATACGTCTATTTTACTTGAAATGTTGATTTCTTTGTAAAATTGGATGATTTTACGATCAAAATTTTCAATATCATTTGACACTCATATATATATATATATATATATATATATATATATATATATATATCTTGGACAAGGTTAGTAATTATGTCAACAAATGAATAGTTTAACGATCCATCAAATTCTTATCTTCAAAGCAAATTTATTCATTTACTTAATTAAAGAAAAGACTCAAACATGGTTTTAAAATGGTGCATGGTGGTGGTGGGGGAGGGTCCAGATTGGAAGGAGATTATTATAATCTATTTGTGTAGATTATGAAAAGAAATTGTATGGTCAGTAAGAAGGGAAATTGAATTCATACAAAAATCATGTTAATTGTATAAATATTTGCAAAAAAAAAAAAATAATAATAATAATCTGTTAAGTAGTTAAAACTGAAACTCTGGACAGAATAGATGTAGAAAATGGAAGCTGGTTATAAGTCGGGACATAACAACTCAACCAGTATGGAGGAGTTTTTATTTTATGCCATCGGCAAAAGGGCAACGCACGTTTGACTAAGCACTGCAAAAAGCTAAAAAAAATGGCAGAAGAATACACAATGCAGACAGAATAAGCAGAGGAAAAAATATTGGTTGAAGTCCTGAAAGTTTGAGAAACGGCTGGAAAAATCCTGTGGCTACCTTTGAGCTACACAGCCGACATAGAGAAGCTAAGCAAATGTTATGCAGGCTTTGCTAATAAATAGACCAAAACACCATGAAAAGTTTAAACATCAGATTTTTCGATGACTGGATTTCGAAAATAAACAAATTTTCTCAATAACAATTTACAACAAAGAATAAACCGTGAAAGAGAAAAGATTTTCTTTTGCAATATTTAAAAAAAAATAAAATAAAATAAAATAAAAAAAAACAGTCCCTTTTTTCATGACACGGCTCGTTCTAACCAATAATGTTGTTCATATAACAGTACATAACAAACATGAGAAAAAGAACAAAAAATCAGACTATGACTACCGGCTTCAGCGTTACCTCTGCCAATAGTAATAATTAGTCATTAAAATTAGTAGTGGGGAGGGGGAGTGAGTGTATGTACATGGATATATATATATATATATATATATATATATATATATATATATATATATTATACACAGTTATATATGATTGTTCTACACATCTGGTTATTCTTTTTTCACAGAGAAACAGCAGAGTTTGTTTTTTTTTCCTTCTATGCAATATCAAGCACATAAAACACATGATAGATTATATTCAATACTGAAATTACTTATGACACTCATGGCAAAATAGATAAACCCTTTGATTCATTTGAGTGCATCTAAAACCTATTTCTTTCATTTAAGTTGCTATCAATTATAGGAATAAAGCTTAAAAGTAATATGATCACAAACAGCACATTCTATTCACATACTTTTTAGGAAACAATAAGGCCTTATATAGGTGATACTATTATCACAAGTGAATGCCTGTGAGATTTGAAAACACAGTTTAAGTATGCATTAATATTAACAAACCATAGAAGCTAAATTAGATATAAAAAAAAAATAAAAAGAATCAAATGATTTTGGTTGATTAATGAGACAGTTTGAAATAATATAGAATTATGGAAATAATTGAAGTTCTAAAAATTTCTGTACCAAATCTTATAATGCATTTGTGCAAAAGGTGTCCTTTTTTCTTGCAGATATAAATTCATTAATACACTTTCTTATGATCGTTGGCATCACCACATATAAAAAGTCAGGAAGAAAAAAATTCGCTGCTTCATAAGAAATCTGCTTTCAATATTTAGCAATTATTTATAACCAGAGTTAGTGTAGCATATGTGATCAGGACATGTAGGGATGAGTTTCTTTTCAATTCAGCGTCAATGGGACGGCAGCATAAAGTGGGGGAAGGGTCAAAGAATGAGGCTACATGGACCTTTCAATGACAGCTGGAAAATATAGAAGCCATATTTCACAATGTGAATGGCAGTCACCAGCAGTATTATGGAGGGGAGCATTAAAAAAATTATATATCACTGATAACATTTTTTTTTTTTTAATTGTTCATTCCACACACATGCACACACTCATTTAGGAGGATCTAATATAAAATAAAATGTTACTAGAATATAAATAAATAAAAAATTCTTTTTCTTAAATAGTGAAACTAGTTTGTTTTTTTTTTTCTTTACTAGTATATATGTCATAAATAGACAATAATTTGCTAAATTTTATTTTGCAACAAAATTTTGCCAAGAAAAAGTGTACGATGTGTGCTATTTTAGAGAAGCACTTTTAGGAGAAAACTTTGTTTTTTTTCTTTTTAAAATCCAAAATAGTTTTATTATTTTCAAAAATTCTTATAGTGTTACTTTTTTTTTTTTTTCATACCATTGCTCAATCGGTGCCTGCGCAAAGAATGGCGAGAGGAAGGAAAATGCAACATAAAAGAGTGCGGCTGCTTTGGACTGACAAGAAACAAGGCAGAGATAACGTTCCACCACAACAGTCTAAAACCTACAGATACTACAATTTGGATGTCTGTAAAATATCACAAATGCTATTATATGGCGAGTCATATCTATTATATAAGAGTAACACGGCCGACGACACCTTTAACAATGGTTCATCATCAGATTTTTTTTTTAAGATTATTTTTTGTTTTTGTTTTTTATCAAATTCAAAAATATTAAATATCATTGTATGAAAATTCCAATATTTCCAACCATATACATACCCCATAACTTCTAAAATAAAAAAAAATTAAAATAAATAAAAATAATCATAAGAAAAAAAATACAAATCCATAATTTGGAGGAGGGGGTGGTAGGTGTAAGCAGTTGTGAAAAAGTATTTTAAAAATGTTTTCAGTTTATTATGAATGTCTTTATTTCACCAAAACCTGCACACCTACCCCCAAGATAAAATATATGCATGTATCCCATTTTGGTACCATAATATGGACAGTGATATATCACTCCAAAATCAAGGTGGGCTTGCAGTAGCAGTAGTAAACTGGATGGCTTTTTTTTTAGTCTGTATTATAAAGAATGCAGCTGCAAAAAAGTTATCAATAACACAGTAAAAGCCTCCAACAACAAACATTCATTGCTGTCAGTGGCAGAGATGTTTTTGTTGACCTAGCAAATTAATTAAGAATGGAAGGAAAATACATGGGCCACAGAAAAGAGAAATGGAGGGAGAGAAAAGGTAAAGATAAAACAAATAAAAAAAATTAGGCGGACATCAACAAAATAGAATTGAAAAGGAAGAGAGATTTTTTTTAAATTCTACTTATTTACAATTGAACACTTGATTTTCTTTAAAAATACTTTTTCTTTTAGCCAAGATATTGTTCAGATATATCCTAAGTTAGAAGCAGGTATTGCTTTATGGAAAGAAATAGAATGTATTTAAATGTGTGCATGTGTGTAATGTATTCGCGTTAGATGGGTCAGAGGTCAGACCATTTCTCAACAATTTGATTCATGCATTTGAGACAGGAGGGAATGTTTTTTTTTTCTTTTTGAGAAGAGTTCATCAAAATTAGTATTCTAAAAACAAACTTAGCAGAAGTGAGAAATTAAAGAGAAATTAGTTTTGAAAGTTATGAAAAGAGCAAATATAAAGAAAAAAATCAAAATAGGATTTAAAAAAAAAAAAACGTGTACAAGCAATCAAGTAAAATAAACTGGGAAAAAAGTGTTGCTCTTCACTAATTAAAAATGAAAGATTACTTTTTTGGCTTAATTTTAAAAAAGTATTTTTATTGGTGCAGCAGCCAATGTAATTTTGTATGTTTGAAAGAGTTGATGGACGGAGAAATAGATTGATGTCTGTGATTCCTGCAAATATCTATGTGACATGATATTTAGAGGCAAGACTTTGAAATAATAAAATAATAATATTAATAATAATAATAATAATAATAATAGGAAATCCACAATATATTTGTACATGGTTTAACAGGGATTGGAGACTATGTTTTTTTTATGGTGCTAGACACGTTTTGTTAGTTTTTCAGTTATAGTAATTTCTCGTAGGAAGAGGAAAAACTTGAAACAAATAATGGATATATTACCCTGTGTAAAGGGTCAACTGGCAGGTTTCCAATTTTTCTGTACATTTTAGTGCACAGGTTAACGTAATCAGATATAAATTTGTGGCCCAGTGTGAGGGGGACAGTTTATAGTTGCAATTACATGCTGGAGGGATGAAAAGTAGTTTGATGAGCTGTTATCTACATCTATCTGAAATCTATATAACAAGTTGTCATAATAAACAGATAAATATACTTAGCTTGCACACAAAACATTTACCGAAACCAATGCTACAATATTTTGGGCAAAACACACAATTTACATCAAACTGATTATGTGAACAGATTTGATCCTATTCAACTGAGATTCCAAAATGATTTATCACATAAAAAACTACATACAATAACTAAAATGGATAAACAAGGTTTTTTCTTGTATACATTTTTTTTTTTAAGTTTTACAACAAACCATATATTTTCAATTCTACTCAATCTGTAATTGTTCACATCAAAGCTTATAAAGTGTTGAAGAACTTTAAAGGCTTCATGCTTGTTCCTGTTCCCAAAAATTGTAAATCATAATACACACAGCACACTTTTCAAACAAGGGCTGAAAAAGTGTCCATCAGAAAAGAATTGCAGACTATGATTTACATTTCAGCCACAAAGAAAATTAAATGTACTAATTGTCATTCTATTGCTGGGTCCACTTTATACCACAAACTTATATTTAATGACTTGGATCTCTGAACGCAGAGGAATTGAAAATCTCAGCTGATGTTTACAGGTAAAAAAGTAAATAAAACAAAAAAAAAAGATGAAAAAAAAAGTTTAATAAAAAAAAATATTTAGAATCATAATAGTATATAAAAATATTGATTATGGTAGCAGTCATAATTATTTGTAGTAATAATAAATTATGTTTATTTTTTCCTATATATTTATGAGAACAAAAAAAGAGAAGGGGTATATTACAAATGGACTTTATGTGCCAATTGAAGCACATCAGAGCCAGCTTGCTTTATATAGAAGAGTAGTCAACATACTGTACCACTCATATGCTGTATATGCATGATAAATGACCACTGGCTACCACAGTAGCCATAGTTAATTGCAGCTTTCATTATTAGTTTATATAGAGAGCCTGCAAATTCAAGGAAAACCATTTGAATAAAGCAGACCAGTAGTATAGAAATGGAAGCCGATCAAACAATTTTAAAGTATTAATGAGATCAAATCAGATACATTTTTTCTTATCTTTCTTAAAATGATAATGCAACATTGGTTTATAATTTCCTTTGATTTTATAGAAAAGCAAATCTTCAAGACTATTTCCCTCTCTTCCACCCACCCCACGTAACATACAGCAATGATGCATATGCAATTATAACAGTTCCATATCAAATATAAATTGTCTTAACACGATGAATATCAAGTTAAAACAGATTAGAAATAATGTATTAACAAGATTCTTTCTACATATTTTGTTCATATCTAATATTAAAAAGAAATGAATAGAGCTTGGAGATATTTAGATAGTTTTATGGAGGCACAAAATGATGGTTACTGTATATTATAATAAAAAAAGTTAGAAAAAGAAAAAGCAAGAAAAAAGTATGATATTAACTAAATAATGTATAGGATTTTGGTAAGGATTGTATTATGGTTCTAGATGTTGATTCTATACTTAAAGGATATTTAAAATGTTGATTCTATACTTAAAGGATATTTAGCAAAGAAAGGAGAATAGCGATACGATTTCAGATATTTATAACTGCACACAGTTTTCATTTCAAAAGAAACTATGCATGCACAAATCATTAGACAGTATTCGTAAATTAAGAAAAAAAAGGAAATGCATCATCACTTTTAGACTAAGTTAAATGCTCATTTTTACTCAATTATTAATTGTTTAAAACTAAAACTAAAACGAGAAAAATAAGCTTCTCTTCAAGTTGCACCAAGATATTCCAGCTTTCACGATATTTTCAAGGCAGTCATATTGAAGCAAGGGGTGTTTTGTGTTCATTTTGAAAATGGTTTTATTTTTTTATTATTTATTTTTAATATATAGGATTTACATATCATACACGCATACAAAAGAAGAGAGATAGAGAAAAGTTGTGTATGCACGAGACACACACACATTCTCATCTGCACGAGACACACACATACAGATATCCTCAGACACACAAAGAGATATATGGATAAACGCTAGCTAGCTCCTTCAACGGCCCCACATTGTCTTGGTCTCACAAAACGATCAGGGAAATTGAAATGGTGCCACATGATCCCATACTTAGCAGTGATCAGGAGTTGCCCACTAGTCTTGTTTATAAGATCAATATGATTTTAAATTGTGGATGGAAAAAAACTTGAGGCTGGGAGAAAAGATGTGGGAGTAGGCATTGACCGGGGTAAATGACGTTTGGAGGCAGAAAGAAGGTGACTCGTGAGAGAAGGTAGGAGACGGATAAGCTGTCTTCTAAGATATAGAAACAAGAATCCAAGTATAAGGCTACCATTTCCTCACAGCCATGCGTTTGTGAGACAGAGACAAAAGTGAGACAGAGGCCAAGCAGCTCAAAAAGGCCTAAGGTCAGGGTTGCTGCCAGTTAGGTATGGGACCTCTAGAGTTAAGTTTTCAAACAGATATATGATTCAGCGGAAGGAACAGAAAATAGAAAAAATCAGTTAATTTATTTATAGAGTCTGTGATTTTAATTCTAATTCAACTTTATGAACCCTTACACTATTTTTTTAGATTATATATTTAAAATTCTTTTTAAAAATATGCTTTCTTTTGTTTTTTTACATAAAAATTTAAAATTGATTTAAAAAGAAAAATATACACAACGAAATTTTTTTTAGTAAAGTCTCCTTTTTTTCAGTTATGATTTAAGAAATAATAAAAGTGAAATTTGTTTAAGATGAGAACAACATGTGCAGAGGCACCTAGAGCCTTGCCGAGTGGTCGCACACACAGGGACGATCAGGTAAGTTGTTTACTATTGAACCAATAGACACAGCTCTATTTGTGCACAATAGAAGATCTAACATGGATTCAGGATTTCTATTTGACATAAGATGTCAGGAAATTTAGACTAAAGAATTTAAATGATTTCCTGCCAGAGAGTTCTTCTTTGGAATCTAATTTGCTTTGTTTAGCAATGTTGCTCCCATATCAAGCCTTCATTTCACATTAAAGAGAAGTGAAAAAAAAATCATCAACTGAAATGAATGATGGTAAAATAATGAGAAAAAGAAAAATGAATTAGGGTGGAGGGCCATATATAACCAAAAAGCCATTGGAAGTATAAAATAATATTGAAAATAATTTTTTAAAATAAATTAAAAAAATAATAAAATAAAAACAATAACTGGTACCATCAAAGGTAGTTTTTTAAAATGTTTTTGTTGTTTTTTTCTTTTCGTTTTTTGTTTTTTAAAGAGAAGGTAGGGTCTAGGTCCATGGTGGTTGGCCGGATGAGAAGTTGTCCTGTCAGTATTGGCACTACCAATGGTTGAATGACAATGTAGCAGAGTCCAACATGCCAAAATCTGACAATGGCGATTGTAGTGCTGCTGATGTCAATGAGAACAACACTGTCCATTGAAGAAATAGTAGTAGTAGTAGTAGTAGGAGTGAAGTGTAGTTATGGTAGTTACAGTAGTAATAGTCGGCTGCTGCTGATGCCACTCAACTGCCCAAAGCTGGAGCAGCAGGGACAGGCAGTATGACAGGGATGTGATAGTACTTGCACAGTTGACGGCGGCATTTTCCTTTGACTGAATCACGGCACACAGTCACCTTGCCATCCGTCACTTCAACATACTCTGAAAAAAATAAATAAATCATAGAAATTTAAAGCAAAAAACAAGATAATTCGCCCTAATTTATTTCTATTTGTATCAAAGGTTAAAAACTCAAAACAAGAGTAAATAAAAAAAAATGCTAATGTTTTTAGGATCTTTTGACAAGAGTCGGATCATTTAACGTTGCACAGAAATCAAAATTATCTCACAAACACTTCAAGTATGTAATTTGCCGAGTTAATCAATTAAAATTATGAGAACTTCATGCATAATTCTTGTGTCCCTATTTACTTAGCTGCTTACAAGGACAGAGTTAGATATATGATCAGTTTATAAGGTGGGGAAAATCCATCTCGCCAAAAAGTGAACTCTGGATTATGACAAAAATAAAAATTGTTTTAGTTTGGAAAGATTTCTCCTTCACTGATCAATGGCAAAAAAGATGAAGTATCGAATCAAAAGCTCCTGAAAAAATGTCCAAGGAAGAGCCATGTGTACTTCTTGTATAAACATAAAATTGATAATCAAATATTTATTGAAAAAAAAATGTAATTTTTTTTTTTTTTTTTTTTTACATAGGCGTCACCACTTATCAAAGCCGATCGGCCATTCAAGGATAACGGTTAAAGAGTGTAGAGTAGTCAAAAGGACAATATAGTAATCAATAATAATGGAAGTTCGGTAAATTTGTTAACTTAAGTGGAACGGCTCATCAGAAACTTGTTCACGTTGGACTTGAAGACAACCATATTATAGACAGCTGGAAAGCAGGAAAACGGAAGACAATTCCACAGGCGTGCAGTTCAAAGAAAGAAGCTTTGATCATGGAATCTATGTTTAGGTTTAGGCACAGATAAAGAGTGGGGGGAATTATTGATAGTGTTTTCAGCTAGTCTAGTGTTTCTTGTGAAAGTTTGGCGAGGGGGGACCATAGATTGAAGCTCAGTTGAACACTTTCCATGAAAATAACGATAAAGCAGAGACAAACTCGCAACATCTCTTCTGTGAGATAGAGGTTGCAGCAAAGAGAAAAGGACATCTCCCACCAGGCCACGAAGTCTATTTTGAACCCTATCAATGCAGGACAAGTCATTTCTAGCAGCTCCTGCCCATATGTGGCAACAGTATTCCATCCTTGGACGTATCTGGCTCTTATATAGATAGAGAATTGCATCAGCAGTGAGATATCTACTGGATCGATAGAAGGATCCGACCATTTTTCCAGCGGCCTGGCATAAAATAAAAACTTAAATCCCTCAGAATGCATTTCTGTTTTTTTAATTTAATTTAAATAAAGGAAGGGGGTGTTCATAGTTTATAAAAAATGAAAAAGCAAAACATAACTGAAATAAAAATAATACTAGCAGGTAAGTAGTACTAGTTAGTGGACATGTGTTATTTATATTTTTGTCTCTCCAAATTACACAAATACCATTTTAAACATTTTAAAGCAAAGTTGATAGGTTAGTAATCATCAAATGTCTGAATAATAACATAAAATAGAAATATTCATTGGAAATTCTCATGCAATATGTAATAGAGAATAAGTAAGAACAAAGAATGTTAATTACAAAGTTTATTCTCAAGTAATTTTCATTTGAAAATGCCTCATAAAAATTGCAATGCATGTAGTTATCATAGAACATATGATGGAATGCAAGCCCCCCCCCCATATCCTCTCTCAAATACAGTTTAAAAAAAAAAAAAAAAAAAACACTTACCCTCCAACAAATGCACAAACTTGCATTGTGGCCTGTTACATTGGCTAGACTTAAAATCGCGGCACACTCGGAGGGTGTCCAGCAACTTAAAAAGAAAAAGAAAAAATAATATTAAAATGATATATCATTGAAAAAGCAAGAACATTCACAAACTCAGTTCACCTTGCTTTAATAGTAAATAATAAAATTTATTAAAATTACATATAAATTCAAATGTGTGGTACATAAGAATACATATGAACTGCTTCAATTTTAGGTCACATTAATTAAAAGTTTTAGAATTTGAAGCTAGAAAAATAAATATCAATTTAATTTCTATTTTTAAAACAAAAATAAAACCTGGTAAAAAACAAATAAGATCTTTGAAATAATATTTGCATTGTATGTTTAATCACTGATTCATGTGTATCCAAGAATACTAAAGGATGCCAAAGTAGATGATAAAAATGAAGAGACTAATCTAGAATCTGTTGAATAAAGCGTCCACATGGAATCATGGCAGCATTGGTTACAATCAGTTCTTAATGATAATCATCTGGGGGTTGAATCCTTACTACAGGTGATAATAACTAAGAATAATATAAAAGTTGCCCAGATAAGGAGAGATATACCTCTGATTTGTATAGCAAACAGAAAGACTAATTTTGAATTTTGTCTTTATTTTTTCTAGTTTTTTTTTTTTTTTGACTGCTTACTCAAACTCATTTTTTTCTGATTAAACAATGTGGCCCAATAGGTCATGCTTTTTCTAGTATAAATACAAGCATTAATCTTCTTAAGAAAAAAGTTGACTACTTAATTTTTTTATTATTATTATTCTTAGAAAATGAATGTGGAATAGAAAAGACATAAACAAAACAAAATTGCCCAAGAAAGAATTTTAACCAATTTTTTTTCCAAAACTAAAATTAACCTAACAAATAGCAGCTCTGAAATTGAAGAATTGATTATGTAAAAAAAAAATCAAAATTCTTTTCAAACATGCAACAATCTGCTTATTATGCATATGCAAAAACAAAAAAAAGTTTGTTAAGTTGTTTAGACATGCTTCTCTATGTAAACATGAAATCCTTCACAAAATGAAGAGAGCAAAATCAATACAAAGCAAACGCATGGAAAAGTGGTAAAAAATTTTGAATTTTGATAGGCAAGATTCCATCAAATGACATTCTGCAAGAATTTTTATTCATTCAAACTTAAATGATATAAACACAAAATGAAATAAATATTCACAAACTTCTTTCGAGTCTACAAAATTAAGATTGCTTGAGTGAAATGAGGTTTTTCTTTAACCAGGAGTTCTCAATACAAAGCACGATTCTAAACACTGGTCTTTTTTCAAAATCGAGTACGGGTTCATTCTTTTACTTTTTACCATTCAAGATTTCTGGAGAGAAATGAACGGAAGTCATTGTAAAGATTAAAAAGAAGGGTGTTTTATAGAAGACCAAAAATAACGAGATCATTTACAAATCAAATAAACTAATCTAAAAACTAAAAACATAACTTAAAGATCCACATAGAAGACAAAAAAGATAAACATAAGAAATTGTTGCACACTTTATGGAACAAAGAAAGAAGTATAAAACTAAAAATGATTGGAACTGGAAAGAATATTGGAAAAAAAATCAAAGTCTGTTTTAAGATTTGGATGCAACTACGAGGAACATAAAGCAAAATGTTGTAAACGATATGAACAGCAGGATTAATAAGACTGGAGATAGCACTCTACTACCTGGTTGTTCTCATCAGAGTAATTAACACTAGCAGCATTAGTGGAAAGCGAGGAGGTGGTGGTGCTGGCAGTGGTGATGGTGGTGTTGTTGTTGGCATTGGCCATCAATGTAGGTTGGTTGGGATTGACGATCATCGGCACTGTTGGGTTTTTCATGGCAGTCAAAGAGGAAGAAGGGTCAGCGGTAGAGGTAGTAGTAGTAGGAGGTGACAGCAGCAGCAGCAGCAGCAGCAGCAGCCCGAAGTAACAGCAGCAGGCGGTAACAGTGGTTTTTAAGTGCAGATGAAGCACAGGTTGCATGCAGAGTGGTACAATTTGTGCACAGGAGTGGGTCAAGGCATGAAAGAAGAGATGAATAGCAAATCCTCATTTGTTTATTGCGATAAGCAAACATCCTGATTCTTTTTGGGATGAGGAGGGATATTGTTTTAATTCTGACCATTGTCTTCATCAATGTCGTAAAAGCGTTGATATCAATGTTGATGAAAACAATAATTGGAAGAAAAACAAAATCAAAAGAAAAAAAAAAAAATAATGTAAATAATCCAGATTCTTATAAAGCAACTCTGTAAAAATCTGCAATGATCTTTTTTTTGGCTGCTGCTGATTGATTTTGTACAAATCATAAATTTTTTTAAGTTTCTTTCAAGACAAAGTAGATTTTCGTTTTTAACACAAATTTTTTTTTTTTTTTCAAAATGGATTCAGTAACAAACAACCATCAATCGTATCAATTTCTCGCTAAAAATAACTGCAATTTAAGTTTTCTAATTTGTTTAATTACTTTTGGAAAGAATGCTTATTTATTCCATCATGCATATTATTACTACTTCAAAAAGTATTAAAAACTAAAGATTTTAAATTACTTAAATGAGGAGTGAGAGGATGTTTGTAAAATAACAAAAGAAAATAAAAATTCTTAAAGTTTTTGGAATTCAGAAACAACTAAGCAAGCCAAATAATGGTTTTTCTTTTAAATATTAAACTCAACATATAATTAGAAAAATATTTATCTGAATAATTAGAGAAAATGAATACAGTCATTAATAAACAGCCGTCGATCATATCAATTTCTAGCTAAAAATATTGCATCATAAGTATTTAGTTGCTCGAATGGATGTAGAAAGAGATTTTAATCCCAAAAGTTGAATGGATTTTGTTATGGCAATTAAAAAGGCAAAGCAAAAATGGTAAAAAAGCTTATCAGAAAAAAAAACATTTATCAGTCAATAAAGCAATGGAAGCAATTAAACCTTGTAAGATCTTAAAAAAGACATGTAATTATTACTTTCACTATGTCTTTGACCTCAACATCCCAAGGTTATAGTGTGAATGTAAAATTATCAATGATATAAAAATTAAGGTACAGCTTCTTTTCAAATAATAAAGCCATAAAGATTAGCAGGATGTTGAAGCAACTAAAAAGTTGGTTACAATATTTCTGGAATCATTTAAGCAACTTTCCAAATGCTAATAAAGCAATAGAAAGGTAAGGAAAAATAGGTGGGAAAAAAGCCAGTTTTTGATAATTGCTTTCCAGAAAGTTTTAAGTTTCCTTCAATGGAAACATTGTAGTTAAAACTAAGAAAAAACTGACCTCAATGTCAAAGAGAAACGTAAACCAAATAAGAACATAAGTCGCAAGACTGCATACCTCTGCTTGACAATATAAGAATGAGCCAAAGTTGTATTTGGGTCTTCTCCATATTGCATGAGATATTCTGACGATGAAAATGTTGATAATTAAAAAATATTTATCTGCCTAGGTTGAAATTTTGCATGACGGTTACTGTTATTAAAGAGCATCTGATCCACACATCAAATTTGGAAAAATCACAAATAGTAATCCTTTCAAAACTTTGACCTCAACTGAAATTTCATGGTTATAGTTACAGACTTCATTGGATACAATATGGGTCAAGTAGTGAGTCACTATGATGAACAGCCTCAAAACTGATTTTCATCTTGTCTTTGACATCTCCAAATTTAATCAGTTCTAAATTAGAAAATAACAGATATTTTGACCAAATTTGGTGAAAACAAGTCCAGCATTATGAATCATACACTGTGCACAAAAAGACACAATCTAAAACTTCACCTTGGCAGAGGGAAGCATATGACACAAGAGTAAAATGAAACAGTATAACAGCATTTATTGTAGTCTTTTGTTATAAATTTCAATAAATAAAATCATATCAGATTTATTATTTCAACATGTTCTATCATTTTTAAAGATAGTTAATTAATGGTTACTTTTTTGTTCTTGAAATGAATATCATTTAATAGATTTAATTTGTAGACATAATAGTTAAACAATTGTGAGGAGAACAATTTAACAAATTTTACAGTGTTGAGAATGTGACATTTTCGGATTAAATCTGAAAGAAAGAAACAGCTTCGAATAGAATGACGTATATGTTGGCTAAAATTGAAATTAGAAAAAGGATTTGTTTAAATGCAGCGATTGTGACATGCTATTAAATGAAGTGTTTATCCATTCAACAAAATGTATTAGAAACTTAAAAATAAAAATAAACAATAACCAAAGAATTAAGCTTTCAAATGAGTTCAATGAAATAAAATGGCTGGGTTCAGGTTAATTTTCACTTCTTGGGCATAGCATACATATAAAATATTTTTTCAAGTTTACAGAACAGTTGTAAGAAAATGTAAAGTACACAATCCTTGAAATTAATCATGAATTACCGATATAAAAGCAGTTGTACTTTTCTAAATATAAAAGAAAGTTTAATACAATCTGAATGTGAACGCATCTACAATCGCTAAAAACGGGTCTACTTTTTCAAGCTACAAATCGGGGGAGGGGGGGGCATCATATTTTTGCCCATTGGATACATGTATGGTATTATAAAATGCCACACACTTTAAAATAAATTCAGCTTTATAAAGTAATAAAACAAAATCTTTAATGTCCACAGCATGGTTGCAATTATTTAGAAAATAATAATAAAAAAACATATTCTTCATATTGGAATACATACAATTTGACGATTAATTCCTAAATTTGTAAAATCAACATTATTAATTTGAAACTATCACATTGGCATCAAATGTTTTTCTCAAAATGTGACAAAAATCATTCTTTGAAATGAAATGTCTTTCGGTTACAGCAAAACTTACAAAAATTGAGTCATATTCCTATTTCTTTGCATCCCAAATTAAAAAACAAAAAGAATTGATTTATATCTTTATGGCTGATTGTAATTCTAAGATAGTTACATGAAATCAAGACAGGAGAAATAATATAAACGAGATTTCAATTAAAAAGTTAGCGATAGAAAAGATGTATAAATGATTTTCATTTATGAATTCCTTGTTGATATGGCACAAAGTTCAATCTTGCCAAAAACGTAAGTGAACATCGAGCAATACTATTGACATGCAAATGTGTGATTATAGACATGGATGGGAAGACACATCGAAAAGCAGGCAAAGACGCTGACTAGTTTTCCCCTTGCAATAAAAGTAAATCGCCATTAAGCAGGAGATTAAAACTAAATATTTCTATAAGAAATGGTTAAATCATAGCAAAATGCATTCTCGATTAAAATAAGAATAATGCAAAGTGAAAGGCATTTTAAAAATGAGTATTTTTAAACAAATCATTTCAGCTTTGAAAGTGAAAGATATACGTATTGGTTTTAAAGTTCGAGCAAGGAAATTAAAGTACTCCAATTGAGGCAAACACACTGTCTGCTATTTTCAAAACAGTATTACAAAATTGAAAAATGCAAATATGTCTTTGCCAATCAAGTAAAAAAGAGAATGTTTGATTTGCAAGTTAAACGGACACAGTAACAATCACATACTTTATCAATTTGGTGATAAATAAAAAGAGAACACTTGATTGCTCAATTCCCATAAAATAAGACTTTTATTTCAGAAGTATTCATTTTTATTTGAATTTTTAAAAATATATACCTAAAAAAAGTATTTGAATAGCAAGACAATCAAGTTGAGTTGCTGTAAATAATGGCTATTTGTTATTTTCATTTTTAATATGGAAACAATTAGCTGATTATAAAGAGAGAGTTGTGAAATAGATTGCAAAAGTGGTGCAAACAAAGGAGCGGTTATGATAGCAGCATTGGAAGGTGCGCCACACCACTTACAGAGCAGCGAGATACAGACGATAGCGCCAGCGCTGCAATGCAACACAAGCGGCAGGGAAGCAGCAGCAGACGATGACGATGGGCAAAGTCGTGCAAGTTGTTGCACAAGTTCTATCGAATAGATTTAATCTGACAAACTGGTAGATTTTTAAACAAAACTTTGCAAAGACTGCTAACATAAAGCAACAAACAAAAAGGAGTGTGTGTGCATGTGTGTATATACATACACACACACTGTGTGTGTATATATATATATATATATATACACATATATATATACACACACATATAGACAGATGCTATATGTATATATACACACACATACCCATGTTGTTTTTGTATTTGTAGATAAACCTTGTTGCAATTGCAAACTGCTAACTGATTTCATTTGAAAATCACCTTCAGCAGTCATTAGCATTAGTGAAACTGATTGCTCAATATTAATATTGGATTCAGAAATCAAATAGAAAAATGATATTAAAGAATTAAATGGAAAGACTATCTTGTTAAAAGGACAGGTTTCAGATGTAACAGGTAGTTCTTGCCAAGAAAACTAGAGGTCACACAATTCAACAAAGCTACAGCTTTCCATATTTAACCTCAAATAACAAAAAAGATTTAGAAAAAAATCATGCTTATAAACTATAAAGTTAAAACAAAAATAATAATTAAAAGAAGTTTAGTAATTTGCAAAAGATTTCTACAAATATCAAATATGAACCTCAAAAACTCAGTTTGAAATATATCAAATGTCCAATTTTATGATATAAAAAAGAAATTAAGAGTAGACATGATTTCATGCTGTGATTAGCAACTTTGCGTGGAATTTATTTATAAAATTTTTGCTTTTAAATTAAATATTGTCATAAATACAAATATTTATGAACAGATGATGAAATCAATTACACTAAAATAAATTAAAATGGAAAAGATAAATATACAAATTATTTTGAAAAAAAGAATTAATATTAACAATATGATCTGACTCTATAAAATAGAAAATTAATTTTAAATATTAGGATCCTTGGATGCTTTGTTTTTTGATTAACACATTTTTAAAATGCACTAAACAATAGTAATAATACTAGTAGCAGTTAAAGATTCTAACCAGTCCATTAAGAAATTCTGAACACTCAAAGCAAATTGAAAAATGGTAGGATAACCAGGCTACACTGCATGTTAGGCAACAGACAACACAAGCAGTTGAGATCAGGTTTTTTTTTTTGTGTGTGTGTGTTTTTTTTTTGGGGGGGGGGGTCTTTTTTTAATTGCAAAAAAAAAAAATCAAGTTGTTTTTTGATTTTTTTTTGTTTATTAAAACTTTGTTAATATTGATTTTGGTTATTTTAATAAAAAAAAATAATTTTTGAAGCAGTGGCAGGTGTGAATCTGCTTGGATGGAGGTCAAGGTAAATAAAAAGTTAAAAATATAAAAGAAAATATCTAACGATCAAAATTATTTTATTATCATAAAGTAAGGAAATAGGAGAAATTAGGAATAGGAGGAAAGCTGTAGCAATGCAGAAAAATACTGAGAGCATTGTGTGAGCCGAAGCTGGGTAGTAGGCGGGGACAAACAAGTTTCACCTGCCACGACCACCAAGACGACCAACAACAACAGCAGCAAGGGCAGCCTCCACCACCAGCAGCAGCAGCACCATTGCCCCCCTCAAACATCAGGGAGGCACTGTGTTTGTGCATGTGTTTTTATGGTGGGTGCCACCCATCGCCACTGCCGCCTGCTGCCAACTGCCATCGTCGCTGCCACCGCCGCCGCCATGGCCGATATGCCTGCCTCACTGTCTGCTCACGACTGGGAGTTATGCTGAAGACTGTCCGATTGGAGGACTAGCCAACTTGGCAGATGTGATGGAGGTAATGGAGTCAGATGAGGAGGCCCTGCACCATATTCCAGGCTGTTAGATATACCTGCAGTGAAGAGGATGAGGAAAACATAATGATGACGACGACAACCACCATCACATGACATTTTCAAGAGAGGCTTTCTTTCGCAGATTCCAAAATGCCGTTGTCATAATTTTTTTTAAATTTAAAAAAAAAAAAAACAATAACTACAAGTGGACACTTCATATTTCAAAGACACTTAGGAGCACCAAGAAGAAATGAGTTAAGAGTTTAGATATTTTATAAAAATTATCTAAAAGAAATATGAAAACCTAATCTACATTTATGCAATGAAATCTAAAATAAGATTATTCCACAAGTTTTTAAACAGCAGTAAAGAATATTTTTGCTATGATATCAAAACAGCAGCAGCTAAGAATCCATTTAAAACTGTTCAGAAAGAGAAAATAAATCTTGGATAAAAATGATCTTTTTTATGGTTTATTTTCCAAAATTTAGAAACAACAAGTGAATCCTATTAAAATTGTGCAAATCAAAACAGGATTCATCTTTCTATAATTCCAGCAACTACCTCGTAATGGATAAGTGCTGAATATTAAAAAAAAAAAACTACATACACTCTTTAGGTACCTGAGAAGTGCTGCATAATCTCTGGAGTTGTTTTTAGTTTTAAAATTGAATTTTTAAAACAGCCTATTATATATGGCTATAATCTTGAAAATACTAGAGATTTCAACATGGTAGATTTAATATATTTTTGTAATAGTGTATACTAAATTTGTATTCTTTAGTCATTTATCAAAAGCAAAATAATATTTTGAAGACATTCTTGATAATATTTTTGATAGTAGTTTTAAAAAATTTGTTATAATTTTGGTATTTTGGTATTTTGTTTATTTCCGTTTTTGATAGTTTATAAGTAACAGCTGGTTAACATCTGGTCAAGTGAAGTTTAAAGATATCTTTTGAGATGCAAAAATAAATCAAGCAAATGTTTTATTTTTCTGATTTCATTTCATAAATGATTATCTTTTATTCAACAGTTAAGCTATTTTACAAAAATTGCTTTCAGTTTTGTTAAATTTATATTGTATACTTTGATATATTTCTGCAATCTTACTAAAACTTATTCTTAGTTTATTAAAGCTATAAGTTAATCAATGTAATCTTTGTATTTTTACAATAGTACAATGTTATAGAAAATGTTCTTTCAAAGATTAAATTTTCAGTTTTTTATTGTATAAAATATGACTTGAACAATTATTAAAAACAATCTAAAATGTTAAACATTGCATTTGTGAAATTATAAAGAAATTTTTTCATGTAATCTTACTAGTATTTATACATGCACAATGCATATCTTTAAAACACCCAAAAACACAAACTACAAGAATCTTTTTTATTGAAGGGAATTTAAAAAAAGAGAACAGAACTGATCACCAAATTAAAAATGTCAATTTTGCAATTGTACATCTTTCTAAAAGCTCAATTTTTCAAAATAAAAAAAAGAAAACTGATGGAGTGGGGATATAAAACAAAGATACTCTGGAAGAAAATTCAAATATTTAAATCCAACCATTTTTTTCCTCTCTATATACTTAATAGAATTTCAGAAAATACAGGAAAATAGTAATATACAATAAAATCTTATAGAAATTAGCCTAAATTCAAGGAAATCATTTTTTGTTTTAAAATACATAGACTGATGTGAAATAGAATTGGCACACTTTAGTCAAGATGAAATGTACAGTTGTGTAATGCAGTTACAGATGCTCATTCCATATACTGACCAATATATGCAAAGTTATTAAAATAAGAGCTGAACAGCTAAATAGAAAATAGTAAGGTCAACTTAGGATTGTAACATCGTAAGCCAAAGTAGTTGTGAAACACCTTTGCAAAGCTTGTTGACGAGCATAAGAGACAAGAAATTCTGCTAGAATGACAAACTATAGTTGCATACTATTCGAGACTAAGAAAATGGGTGGGATGTAAGAATACTCCCAAGAGATACTTTTTACTAGATCTACATCTTTTGCTCTCATCTAGAGATAACAATCATTTGCATAAAGGAAATATTAACCAATCACTGAATAGCATCATTCTGAATGCACTAAGTGACCTTATATTTATACCAGTAGAGACATGCATGATACTGTATCAAAATGCACATATGGCCATAGCCAATGTGTAAATTGACAATTCAAGAAAATCTACATTGGCACTTATGAAGGTCTAATTTGCACTTTTACTTTTTTCATGCTACAGTTGCACTTAGAATGCACCAATCTTGGTTCAATAAAATTTTGTCAATGATCATAGAAATTTTCATTTAATGAATATTGGCAGCAACAATGTCTCAAGCATGTTATCTGCAACAATTCTATATAGAAAATCATGAAAACTGAATAAAAGGTTAAAAGTGACAACAGCTATATGGTGGACACATTTTATTATGCCAAACCATAGTGTAGCTATTCTGTAAAAGTGGACAACTATGAATGTCTATTAAATGCCATCAAAGTTAACAAAATATTGTCAGTCTTATAGTCCTATCTGCTCTAATGAAAAAGTCCTTTCAGTGTGATGTAATCATATTCTTAATCAGTGTATTAGTAAACTGTTGATGTTAAAAAGATTAATACGAATAAAGCAAAAATAAACAAAACAAAAAAAATATTGTCTTTGCCTGAATGTTGTTAACAAAAGAATCTTACATGAAAACTATTGAATCAGTTTGAAAAAAAAATTGTTATACAAAAACAAAAAAAATCAATATTACAAATAAAACATCTTTCAAATTCTTTGGATTAGAATTCAAAATTGGGCAAATAAGTAATCCAACAAGAAAATGTTTTAGAAAACAAACTGATAGAATAACGGGTTAAAGTGACAGACAATTTAAAATTGGCAAAAAGATTATGAAACCAATAAAGTGCTGCCACCTTGAATTTGAAACAATAAATATCAAAGATTCTTTGGTTATGGAAGCAACAGTGTAGAGGAGTTAAAATATGCAGAAAATACAAACTTTGCAGTAGTTTCACAAAAGTGCAAACATGAACATTTAATAAAAAGATTTGAATGTAGTAGTACTCACAAGTAAAATAAGGTTGAATTTCATTTAATTTTGTTGAAGAATCTGGAAAGTAGAATAGAAAATGTGATCAATATAGTTAAATTGTTAAAAACATTTTTAACAACATTGAAATAACTATTGTAACTTTTGAAATAAATATAAATAACTGAAAGTAACTTGTTTATACATAGTTCCTCATATAATATGCACATATACTATTATTATTATTATTATTATATAAAGAACTATTAATAAAATTTTTATGCTAATAATTATGAAAAAATCTATTCATAAAAATAATTCAAAATTCACAAAAACAGTTGTGAAAACCATCCATTGTATGGCTATCCATTCAGGAAACTATCTATTGGATAGCCGTCGACTTGCAAAAGCCATCCATTATATGGCCATCTATTCTCAAAAGCCATCCATTGTACAGCAATCTATAACAACACACCACTGTATGGTCATCTATTCATGACAAACATCCATTGTATGGACATCTATTCTCCAAAGTCATCTATTGTATGGATGTCTAATCTACAAAGCCATTCTTTGTATGGTCATCTATTTGTGAAAACCATTCATTGTATAACCATCTATTCACTATAAACATCGATTATATGGCTGTCTTATCGAAAGCCATCCATTGTATGGTCGTATATTGTCCAATGTCATCCATTATATGGGTATATATTTGCAATAACCATCCATTGTATGGCCATTAATTTGCTATGACCATCCATCGTATGACCGTCTATTCATGATAACCATCCATTGTATAACTATCTCTTTGTGGTAACCATCCATTTTATGACCGTCTCTTTGTGGTAACCATCTATTATATGACCGTCTCTTTGTGGTAACCATCCATTATATGACCGTCTCTTTGTGGTAACCATCCATTATATGACCGTCTCTTTGTGGTAACCATCCATTATATGACCGTCTCTTTGTGGTAACAATCCATTATATGACCGTCTCTTTGTGGTAACCATCCATTATATGACCGTCTCTTTGTGGTAACCATCCATTATATGACCGTCTCTTTGTGGTAACCATCCATTATATGACCGTCTCTTTGTGGTAACCATCCATTATATGACCGTCTCTTTGTGGTAACCATCCATTATATGACCGTCTCTTTGTGGTAACCATCCATTATATGACCGTCTCTTTGTGGTAACCATCCATTATATGACCGTCTCTTTGTGGTAACCATCCATTATATGACCGTCTCTTTGTGGTAACCATCCATTATATGACCGTCTCTTTGTGGTAACCATCCATTATATGACCGTCTCTTTGTGGTAACCATCCATTATATGACCGTCTCTATGTGGTAACCATCCATTATATGGCCGTCTCTTTGTGGTAATCATCCATTATATGACCGTCTCTTTGTGGTAACCATCCATTATATGACCGTCTCTTTGTGGTAACCATCCATTATATGACCGTCTCTTTGTGGTAACCATCCATTATATGACCGTCTCTTTGTGGTAACCATCCATTATATGACCGTCTCTTTGTGGTAACCATCCATTATATGACCGTCTCTTTGTGGTAACCATCCATTATATGACCGTCTCTTTGTGGTAACCATCCATTATATGACCGTCTCTTTGTGGTAACCATCCATTATATGACCGTCTCTTTGTGGTAACCATCCATTATATGACCGTCTCTTTGTGGTAACCATCCATTATATGACCGTCTCTATGTGGTAACCATCCATTATATGGCCGTCTCTTTGTGGTAACCATCCATTATATGACGTCTCTTTGTGGTAACCATCCATTATATGACCGTCTCTTTGTGGTAACCATCCATTATATGACCGTCTCTTTGTGGTAACCATCCATTATATGACCGTCTCTTTGTGGTAACCATCCATTATATGACCGTCTCTTTGTGGTAACCATCCATTATATGACCGTCTCTTTGTGGTAACCCATCCATTATATGACGTCTCTTTGTGGTAACCATCTATTATATGACCGTCTCTTTGTGGTAACCATCCATTATATGACCGTCTCTTTGTGGTAACCATCCATTATATGACCGTCTCTTTGTGGTAACCATCCATTATATGACCGTCTCTTTGTGGTAACCATCCATTATATGGCCGTCTCTTTGTGGTAATCATCCATTATATGGCCGTCTCTTTGTGGTAACCATCCATTATATGACCGTCTCTTTGTGGTAACCATCCATTATATGACCGTCTCTTTGGGATAACCGTCCATTGTATGACCGTCTCTTTGGGATAACCATCCATTGTATGACTGTCTCTTTGTGGTAACCATCCATGGTATAACCGTCTCTTTGTGGTAACCATCCATTATATGACCGTCTCTTTGTGGTAACCATTCATTATATGACCGTCTCTTTGTGGTAACCATCCATTATATGACCGTCTCTTTGTGGTAACCATCCATTATATGACCGTCTCTTTGTGATAACAATCCATTGTATAACTGTCTCTTTGTGGTAACCATCCATTGTATGATTGTCTATTCATGTTAACCATTCATTGTATGACCGTCTCTTCATGGTAACCATCCATTGTATGACCGTCTACTCATGATAACCATCCATTGTATAACTATCTCTTTGTGGTAACCATCTATTATATGACCATCTCTTTGTCGTAACCATCCATTGTATGACCATCTATTTGTGATAACCATTCATTGTATAACTGTCTCTTTGTGGTAACCATCCATTATATGACCATCTCTTTGCGGTAACCATCCATTGTATGACCGTCTATTCATGATAACCATCCATTGTATAACTGTCTCTTTGTGGTAACCATCCATTATATGACCATCTCTTTGTGGTAACCATCCATTGTATGATTGTCTATTCATGATAACCATCCAAGGTATGACCGTCACTTCATGGTAACCATTCATTGTATGCCTATTTTTGATAACCATCCATTGTATGACCGTCTATTCATGATAACCACCCATTGTATGACCATCTCTTTGTGGTAACGATCCATTGTATGACCGTCTCTTCATGGTAACCATCTATTATATGACCAACTCTTCAGTGGTAACCATTCATTATATGACCATCTCTTTGAGGTAACCATCCATTATATAACTGTCTAATTGTGATAACCATCCATTGTATGGCTGTCTATTCTCCTAAGCCATCCATTCTCTATGGCTGTTTATCTGCAACAATGATTGGTTGTATGGCTGTCTATTTGTAACACCCATCCATTGTATGATCATCTATTCTTGAAGCCATCTATTGTATGGCGATTGATACACTATAACCATCCAATGTATGACTGTCTATTTGTGATAACTGTCCATTGTATGATTGTCTATTGCTGATAGTCATCCATTTTATGGCAATCTATATACAACAATCATCCATTCTATGGCCATCTATTCACGACAACCATCTACTGTATGACTCTTCGCTATAACTATCCATTGTGGGACTGTCTATCCTTGAAAGCCATCCATTTTATGGTCATCTATTCATCAACACTCTTCTATTTTATGACTATGTACTCGCGCTAACCATACATTTTATGTTAGCCTATTCACAACCATCCATAATATAGTCATCTGTTCACAACAACCATCCATTGTATCATGATCTATTCGTGATAACCATTCATTATATGATTATCTATTAGCGATAATCATCCACTATATTGAGACGTATTCAAGAAAATATCAAAATATCATTGTCATAGTGATATTTATTATTAAAAACGTCTAAAACGTTTTGTAGCCTATTCAGAAAAATCATTACAATGAAATATATCTTTATTAATGATTTTAAGTTTGCATAAACACTTGTTTATAAAAATATAGGGTTATATGAACAGTTATTGAAAAGGCAAGAAATTTATATTTTTTGTAGGCAATTTTCTAATAATGTTTAAGCAAAATAGAAAGTGAAATAGCAGCTTCAATAAAAGCTGGAAAAGTTTTCAAACTTTAAATGAAAATATGAAAATATCTTTTAAATTATGGCTAATTGCAATTTTACAATCAAACCAACAATCTATTTCCAGGTTATAAAAGAAAATTTAACAACTAATGCAGTACATAAATATAAGTATGAGTTCTCTTTAGATTTTAAATAACTTTAATGCAAATAATATAAACACAACTCAATAGAAGAAAAACAAATGGAATATGTAAATTAATAATAAAGAATTTATAACTAAAATAACTTCATAAGAATATTATAAAATACAATTTCTTTTAATTCAGAAGTAAATTTTTTATTGGAAAATGTTTTAATGCTAAAATTAATGAAGATAAGTAAATAAGAAAATACTTACAAGTAAAATAGGGTTGAATTTCATTCAATTTCGTGGATGAATCTGTAAATGCAATTATAAAGAAAATATTTTAAAGGAAAATCAAGAAAATTAATTAGAATAATTTGCGTTTTTTCCTAACACAAAATATCAGCTATATTCAAACTGGATTATTTATTGAAATTTGAATTTTATTATTGTTAAAAAAAATATTTAATCATTTAAATAAATTCAGTTTCATTTCAAAACATTAATTTATATTTCAAATCAATCATAAGATTCTGTCACTTTTGTTTTTTAATGTAGATTTTAGTTATAAATACTCTGTTGATTTATGAACTTTATGCAATTCTTTTGACAACAGAAACTTATATTTCAGTTTTAAAATACAACAGACTCAAAATTGTAGAAAATGTGAAGCAAATCAAAATGATTGCAGGAACTTTATCAAGTGAGCATTAAATGTAAAACACATAAAATTACCTTTTCAGAAATTTCAGCTTGAATCTAAAAATGCATTTTGACTCATTATTCTAAAATTACAACTTATAAGATTAACTTTACTATAACACATAGTTCTATTTACATATGTTTATATTGTTGATAAAGGCTTTGGTGAAAATAACATTTCCAGTCTATTACAATCAATTTATTTTTGAGTCGACTAAGTTGTTAATTAAAAACTAAGCCCATCCCGCTAATATATGTACATATACACGGCAACTGAATGTGTACTTCATCTTCCCTTCAAACAAATAATTTGAAGAGTTCCTGGATTTCCTCAATTTTCCTGAACATGATCAGAATATGAATGACATCAGTAATCTGAACAAGATCAGAATATGAATGTCATCAGTAATCTGAACAAGATCAGAATATGAATGTCATCAGTAATCTGAACAAGATCAGAATATGAATGCCATTAGTAATCTGAACAAGATCAGAATATGAATGCCATCAGTAATCTGAACAAGATCAGAATATGAATGCCATCAGTAATCTGAACAAGATCAGAATATGAATGCCATTAGTAATCTGAACAAGATCAGAATATGAATGCCATTAGTAATCTGAACAAGATCAGAATATGAATGCCATTAGTAATCTGAACAAGATCAGAATATGAATGCCATTAGTAATCTGAAAAAGATCAGAATATGAATGCTATCAGTAGTCTGAACAAGATCAGAATATAAATGCCATTAGTAATCTGAACAAGATCAGAATATGAATGCCATTAGTAATCTGAACAAGATCAGAATATGAATGCCATTAGTAATCTGAACAAGATCAGAATATGAATGTCATCAGTAATCTGAACAAGATCAGAATATAAATGCCATTATTAATCTGAACAAGATCAGAATATAAATGCCATTAGTAATCTGAACAAGATCAGAATATGAATGCCATCAGTAATCTGAACAAGATCAGAATATGAATGCCATTAGTAATCTGAACAAGATCAGAATATGAATGCCATTAGTAATCTGAAAAAGATCAGAATATGAATGTCATTAGTAATCTGAACAAGATCAGAATATGAATGTCATTAGTAATCTGAACAAGATCAGAATATAAATGCCATTATTAATCTGAACAAGATCAGAATATGAATGCCATTGGTAATCTGAAAAAGATCAGAATATGAATGCCATCAGTAATCTGAACAAGATCAGAATATAAATGCCATTAGTAATCTGAACAAGATCAGAATATAAATGCCATTAGTAATCTGAACAAGATCAGAATATGAATGTCATTAGTAATCTGGACAAGATCAGAATATGAATGCCATCAGTAATCTGAAAAAGATCAGAATATGAATGCCATAAGTAATCTGAACAAGATCAGAATATGAATGTCATTGATAATCTGAACAAGATCAGAATATAAATGCCATTGGTAATTTGAACAAGATCAGAATATGAATGTCATTGGTAATCTGAACAAGATCAGAATATGAATGCCATTAGTAATCTGAACAAGATCAGAATATGAATGCCATTAGTAATCTGAACAAGATCACAATATGAATGTCATTAGTAATCTGAACAAGATCAGAATATGAATGCCATTAGTAATCTGAACAAGATCAGAATATGAATGCCATTAGTAATCTGAACAAGATCAGAATATTAATGCCATTAGTAATCTGAACAAGATCAGAATATGAATGCCATTGGTAATCTGAACAAGATCAGAATATGAATGCCATTAGTAATCTGAACAAGATCAGAATATAAATGCCATTGGTAATCTGAACAAGATCAGAATATGAATGCCATTAGTAATCTGAACAAGATCAGAATATGAATGCCATTGGTAATCTGAACAAGATCAGAATATGAATGCCATCAGTAATCTGAACAAGATCAGAATATGAATTCCATTAGTACTCTGAACAAGATCAGAATATGAATGCCATTAGTAATCTGAACAAGATCAGAATATGAATGTCATTAGTAATCTGAACAAGATCAGAATATGAATGCCATTAGTAATCTGAACAAGATCAGAATATGAATGCCATTAGTAATCCGAACAAGATCAGAATATGAATGCCATTAGTAATCTGAACAAGATCAGAATATGAATGTCATTAGTAATCTGAACAAGATTAGAATATGAATGTCATTGGTAATCTGAACAAGATCAGAATATGAATGCCATTAGTAATCTGAAAAAGATCAGAATATGAATGCCATCAGTAATCTTAACAAGATCAGAATATGAATGACATCAGTAATCTGAACAAGATCAGAATATGAATGCCATTGGTAATCTGAACAAGATCAGAATATGAATGTCATTAGTAATCTGAACAAGATCAGAATATGAATGCCATTAGTAATCTGAACAAGATCAGAATATAAATGCCATTGGTAATCTGAACAAGATCAGAATATGAATGCCATTGGTAATCTGAACAAGATCAGAATATGAATGACATCAGTAATCTGAACAAGATCAGAATATGAATGCCATTAGTAATCTGAACAAGATCATAATATGAATGCCATTAGTAATCTGAACAAGATCAGAATATAAATGCCATTGGTAATCTGAACAAGATCAGAATATGAATGTCATTAGTAATCTGAACAAGATCAGAATATGAATGCCATTAGTAATCTGAACAAGATCAGAATATGAATGTCATTAGTAATCCGAACAAGATCAGAATATGAATGCCATTAGTAATCAGAACAAGATCAGAATATGAATGCCATTAGTAATCTGAACAAGATCAGAATATGAATGCCATTAGTAATCTGAACAAGATCAGAATATGAATGCCATTAGTAATCTGAACAAGATCAGAATATGAATGCCATTAGTAATCTGAACAAGATCAGAATATGAATGCCATTAGTAATCCAAAAAAGAAATATTTTTGAACAAAATAATCTTCCGTAAATTTATGTATTTAATTTTTTTTTTTAAATTTAATAAACAATTTAAGAGCTTAACTGATTTTTGTCCAACAAATAAAGTTATATCATAAATCCAAGTAACTATCAACAGTACGAATTAAACAATTTCATATGCTATAAATACTATTATATCTGTGTGTTATAGAAATCAATATGTTAACTGAACATTCAAATTAAAAAGTGTTAATTTTTTCAAGGATTGGTTGGTTGGTTGGTTGTTTTTGTTTTACGGCATATCAAGCCTTTCTGGGTTATTTAATGCCGAATCCAAAGATTTTGAAGAAAAATTTTTTTCATAGAATATATTTGTTGTTTTCACGTTGGTTTCTATTTAACCCATAGTTGGAACCCTAACAGGTACTACCACTCCAGGTTAGAGTGGACCTGGGAGCAATGGTAATTAAAGGGTGGCTCCATACTCCCCAAGCCCCACAAGCTGGGGCCTCACCACTGGATATAGTTTAAGGTCATATCCAGGACCCCCATTGAGGGACTTTTACCCTCTGCAGGGGGGCAGTCGGCGTATTCTAATGCCCCACCGACAGGGCCAATTTTTTCAAGGAATCTAAAGACATTGAAAGTTGCCTTATATTTGGAGTCACAAAAGGCAATTATCGGTTAAGTCAATAAAATGACTAAAATGGAATGTAAATTAACAAACTTAATTTATTTTAAAATACATTTTGTTTCATAAAACAAAGAAAAACAACTATTTTTTGTTCCACCATGTTAAGAATTTTTTTATTACTTGACCTCATATTGCAAACGTTTTTGGAACACTCTTTTCATTAGAAAACATGTAAACATGATCATATTTGAACTTATATACAATAGCATGAACAACAGCAGATGAATACGGTCAGTAAATGATTAAAAAAATGTGATTTTTGCAGAATCGTTGATATTTTCCACCCTTTTCATTGATGCTTCCTAAAGCTTGTTTGATTTTAATAAGAGTTGAGCTGAAAATGATTATGAAGAAGAGAAATGGCACTCACATGTTACTGGTATGTACGGCTGTTGCTGGAGTTGCATTGCCAATGCCTGCTGATAGGCAGCTACATTCCCAGGCTGATAGACTGGGACGCCACTTTTACTGTCTGCCACAGCCACACGCTTCGGATAAGGGGCACCGGTCATTCCACCCTAACAACAATAATGATAAGTACATGCTTAGTCTCTTCAAAAGAATTAGTTTAAAATGATCGCCTGGGAGACCAATGAATTGTAGATAAGTTGAAATGTCAGCAAACCATTCCAGTTTTTAAATCACAGTACAGAAAGCATCTTTTGATTAACTGACCTTTAAAACTTCTGGTTTTCCATATTCTTTTAATTTTTTTCACAATATCTATCAATAGCTAGTTATTCTTTGGTGGGGGGAGGGGGAAGTAATGCTAAGCTTCAGTGGTCATAATCCAAAACAAGTGAGAATATGATTGTTTAATATCAAAATAGATTGTGACATTTAGTTTAAAAATAGAAAATAAATGGAAGAAATCCATAAAAGACAAATTTCATTCTCTTAAAAGAAAGCATCTTCAAATATTTCAAAAACATTTAGTCGTAAATAATTAAAGTGAGTGTAAAAATTATAGATGTTGGTTTTACTTCTTTTGTGAATCCAGAATTATTACCGGAATAACTTGAGTGTGTCTATCGCTAAATTTTTATTTGCTTTTCAAGTAGAAATAAATAAGGGAGAAATAATTGAAAAAAAAAAAAAAAAAAAAAAAAAAAAAAGAAAAAAAGACCTCAAAGCTTTCTAGAAAAACTAAAATAGTCACAGAAGCAAATAGGCAATAGAACAAAAGGTATTAATTGGAAATCGCCAGAGTCTGTCTGAAGTGGATCAGAAATTTGGACTGGAATACTGCTTATGATAGCAGGGGTCCGAAAAAGGGAAAAACAGTTTAAATGAAGAATAGGATAATTTACTAACATTTCAAGTTATAAATTTATTACATTTTATACATGCTGCTTGTGTCACCCAGACGATTAATAGGAGTGAGAGAAAGAAAGAAAAAAAAGCAAGAAAAAAAAGAGAAAAAAAAGGAAATAAAGAAATAAACTTGAAAAAATGCAGAAGAGAATAGCAAGAAAACTTTACTGAAGAAAAAGTTAATTTGATATTTTTGTTATATAAAGAATTACAGAAAGAAAATTTATTTCGATAAATTAGCATAATTAAAATTAACAGAAGGCAGGAAGCATAAGTTAGACTAAACATTAAAATGAAATAGCATTATTACAATAAAAACATTTAAAATGATTTAAGTTTCATTTAATGTGCAATACGTAAATACTGTAATATAAAGGTTTATAAAGGTTTAAAGTGCTTTTTCATTAGGATATCAGTATTACACTGCCTTCTAATCCAACTTTGCATAATCACATGACAATAGAGTTAGGGTTAAATTGACGTAGCGTGTTTGAAAAGTTGTTGGCAGGATTTACCAGTTAGGCATTCGGGAAGACATCATGCAAGGCGTGACCAAAAGGGCCAGTGAATATATCGTAACAATTAATTGCCATTGGTGAATTGGAAAAGTAAACCTAAAGTCATAAAAAGCAGATTGAGGGCTAGAGTTTTTGTCATGTGACTGTGCAAGTAAATCTCTTAAAAGCAGACTACAGCTACATGCAAAGCATGATGGGATATAGTACCAGAGTAACGAGATCGTCTGCAGGCTCACGAGGTCGCTTCTTGCCCGTCAAGACCTCAACCACTTGCGGCTAATTAGTATGCAGAGCACATGATGGCGTTTGGCCAATGAAATGGCAGCATGGCAGGGATGGCGGCACATGACAACAGCAAGCAGCAAGGCATGATGGGTGATGAAAATAAAAGAAAAGCACCATTGGTAAAAAATTTCAACCAACATGCATTAAAAACCATTATTATATACCAGAAAGCTAAGACATCATGCCTTTTCTTAGGGTCGCAAGAGAAAGAAAAAATAAAGAAAGGAAAAAAGAGAAAAGTGTTTTCATAAATTCTTTTGTTTTAAATATTTGTTTTAGGATTAATGCCAACAGGACTTTAATGCTCAAAGATGTGAACTATAGAAACACGTTTAAATTTCATCAGTTAAAACCTTCAGAAGACAGCCAAAAACGAGTTTTGGTTTTTATCTTTTCAAGAAAGAATGTCAAGTACTACATAGAAAAATGCTTATATTTTTATTCTGATCAAGCGAAATCTAAATGGCATATGATACATAGTAAACGAAACATTTTAAATGATTGATATTTTAAAAAGAAATGATGGAATACTTTAAATATTAATTTCACACATAAAGAAAAATTGACCAATAGATTGTTTTAAAGTAAAATATTTCAATTATTATTTTGAAGTAAAATATTTCAATTTAGTTTATAACCAGTTCATTTGATATAATAGAGTGTTTGCTAACAGGTTGGAAGGAAATTAGATTTCAATCCCTGATTAATTCATAGCAAAGCCTAAAAAAATAAATAAATAAAAATGGTGCTTGATGTTTCTTTGTTAAACATCAGTATAAAGTGAGGATCAAGAAAAGTAATCCCGATAAAGACATGGTGAGGCCATCCTTTATATCTCTGTGTAACATCCAATGAAAAGTGAGCCTTAGGATCACCCACAACTATGCTCAATTCATTTATTTACATTATTTAGAACCTTGTTACATTTCATTTCTTTTGATCTAAGATGTCATCAGTTTAAATATGATTTTAATTCTTTTAACAATGCAATCAATTATAAATTGAACCTATTTTGAACTGTTATACTTTGTTTTATTTTTTATGGATATTCTTTAAATTACCCATTATGGTTTTAAATAATCTTAAAATAGAAAAAGAATGATTTATATTTTTAGAAAACAAAAATGGCATTAATAAAAAGAAAATTATTATTGACACACTCATTTGTCAAACTTTCAAAAATGTTTTACTAAAATCAAATATATAAAATAACGTTTTTGTAAATGGTTATAATTAAAGAAACTTAGTGTAATCTCTACATTTTGTTGTTAAAGTTATTGAAAGTATTTCACTAAAAAGAATATAGTTTATGATTTAATACAATTTTTGTTGACTTGTATCTATTGGGAAACAGGGAGAAACTTAAAAATAAAAAAGTTGAATCAAAAAGTGTTGTTTTTTTTTTTTTTGTAAAATTTTATAAGTGTCAGCTTGCATCAAGGGTGGCGATCAGCTGAGCTTTAGTTGGCACAACATAAAACACTAAAGCTGTCCACCCTCCTGCCTTCAATGGAGGTGGATGATGGTGATGATGGTGGTGACTGTGATGGTGATGGGGTGGGATCGAGGATGCTGCTAATCAGCAGCACAGCTAAATAAAAAACGAGCAAGAGAAGAGGAGTGTGGGATCAACAAGTTGGATAAGAAGCAAAGTATTCTTCTTTCAGTGCTGAAGAGAACCAATACTAAAATAATATTGGAGTCAAGAGGAAACAAAAACACGGAGAAATTTTGTTAGGGATTTTGTATATTTTGATAACATTATTAACTCTAAGAATTAAATAAAAATTTGGATGACAATATCGCCAATTAAATGCAAGTGTTTCTTAACATGTCTATATTAGTATTCTATTTACCTTCATAGCATGCCACTGAAAAGAGAATTAGCTGGACTAATTTTTATTGACAACTGAATACAATAACTTAATAGAAAAATAATGAAGCTTTCTCAACTATTTTGCATGTGTAAAAAAAAATATTAGAAAGAAAAAGAAACAAATGTAAAAAAAAAAATGAATAAATACATAAACGCTAAATACACTATAAAATGTGTGTAAATGTGTATATGTATATATATATATATATATATATATATATATATATATATATATATATATCAACAAAAAAGCAGCATTAAGTTGAGTACACACTGAAGTATCCATACATACCAACAGACAGACTTTCTAATTGAAAAGAACTGAATTTTTTGTAAGTCTATTTTATAGTTGCATAAGACAAATTTCCATTCCATTCTATTTTGTGTCAGTTATGTTTTCAGAATAATAATACAATATAAAAATCTAAATTTGATAGGTTTTTGTTTCCGATATATTGCAGGTTTTATATTGCAATCTAATAGAAGTAGCATATACATATTTCAAGGTGGGAGGGGGCAGGGGAAAATAAAGAAGGGTGCTAGGATTTAAACATTAAGAAAAAAAGAAAAAAGAAAGCAAAAATCATAATATACACATTTTAAGAGTGACCACAGTAGGCAGTCATAGTTGACTAAATAAACATTCAAAAATCAAAGAGCAGTAAACAAAACAAAAACAAAAAAAAAATATAAATAAAACAATACAGAGCACCGTCACCCACCTTGTCATGCAGATGTGTCATGACAACAACACATATGTACACATATAGAGACATGCATGTGAATGTCTTCTGGAAAGAAATTACTTTTATCATTCATCGATAAACAACGAAAACTGTTTTACCACATGCTGTCTATGTTTACATGTACATATGTAATCATCGATCGTACACATCTACAATCAGGTACAGAGAATTTAGTGCACGGTTTCCCAATAATGGATCAAAACAATTGGAAACCACAGATGATGCTCTTTTGGCATTGAACGACCAGAAATTAACACACACACACACACACATACATACACACACACACACACAGGTATTATTTTTAGACATACTCAAGACGAACGCACGCACGCACACATAACTATGTATACACATGCAATCATGTTTCACAAAATATACAATGTCTACACAGACAGTTACAATAAAACAATCAACTAAAGTACACATATACACATGTACACACAGTTTTCTTTTAAAAAAAAAAAAAAAAAAAAAAAGGTTGATTAATGGTTTTTAAATGATGACCGGCACAGAGCTGAATTGTGACAATATTTATCTGGGAAACAAGGAAATGCAGTTGAAAATAGATGAAATAAAAATGGTGCAAAATTTTTTCATTAAAAATGACAAAAAGCTGTTAACTTTTTTTAAAATCCTAATATGTATACATTTTGGTCACAAATTTAGCATAGCGGTCAAAAATTTGTTAAAAAGCTTAAGAAAATTAAAAATATTGGTAAGTCACACAATTAAAATCACTAAAGTTTTACGAGAAAACATATCAAACTGATTTTTGTTGTTAATGCCATTATCTTCCCAACAGTAGATTAAAAATGCTTTCGTTAAAGCTGGAAATTTCCCAACCCCAAAAATTGGATGAAGGAAAAAATAAGAACAAAATAAAATAAAAATAAAAATATATTAAAAAAAAAAAAAAACAACCAGAAGCAGTAACAGTCGACTTTTCCCCTCTTCTAAACTTCGATCTGTTTTGTTTCTTTTTTATATTGGTGCATTATACACACACACACACACACACACACACACACACACACACACACACACACACACACGCATAAATATACACATATATATACACACACACATATATAGATGTACTTGCATATTTTATGTGTGAATATATATTATATATATATACACATTATATGTATATATATAAATTATACACGCACGCGATATATAATTACACACACACACACACACACACAAACACACACAGCATTTTTTTTTCTTTTCCTCCATGTGTGTATAAGTTGTGGGCTAAATTGTACACGTGTTTCGTGAGGCAGAATTGGGAACTGGACAGAATTATTAAAAGGAAAGTTAGGGGAAGGGTCAAAGGATAGGGGACGAACAGACGCAGATTAGGTTTTTTGTTGGTTTTTTTTCTCTTTTGATTTAAATATCAGGCAAGATGTCTGTAAAATGCTTGCAAGGATGCTGCAGGAAGGAAAGTGTATGCTACAAGGGAATTGCCTGCCATGGCTAGCCATTTTGCGAAAAAAATTTTAGGCATAGTCCAGTAACAAATGCTACAGAATGCAGGAAACACAAGAGGCAGCCAAAAGCAGAATTAAAAGGTGAAAAAAAAAACAAATGAAAAGAAAAAATATGAAGTTTAAGGTAAAGAAATGCTTCCATACTCATTAGCAATTTAAAAACTCCTTAAATGTATAGAAATTTCTTGTTTTTTTTATGATACAAGTAAAAAGAAGTGAAGAAAAAAATAGAAATTTTAGAAATATAGTAAAGTAGAAAAAATGTTAAAATTCAAGCAGCGGCAGCAGCAGATAAAGGTGTGTGGCTCTACTTTGCGAACAGGCAGTGCAAAAACCATGGAAGCCATTTTCAAGTTCCAAATTCATGGTGATGTGACCATTCTTAATAAATATAATATAAAATAAAGACAATTTCATCTATTTATTTTTATTTGGGGAGCTGAGTATGATGAAATAAATTGTATTTATGTATTTTAAATAAGGTCTTTTTAAATTAAGAAAAATTGAAAATTAAGATTTGTATGGAAATAAAATATATGAAGTAAATATTTAATTTTAAAATCATTATCTCTCATAAAATATGAATTACATTTCCATTAATGCTAATTAAAAAGAAATCATTTGACTATTTAAAAAGATAATTACAGAGAAAAACTATTTAATACAAAGATATTTTGTAATTCAAATGTTATTAAATTAACAAACTATAAAAACTATTCTTATAAAGCATAATGCAGTAGAAATTCAGTTGGTTTTTTTTTCTCTTCCAAATTAAAATCAAAGAATTAAAACTAATTTTTACTACAATTCAATCACTGCACCTTCTCCCTCAGACTCTTAATAAACCACCAAGTTTTTGAATAGAACTTTACACAAAATATATATACACATCAACTTTCATTACATAGAACTGATTTACCTGGCATAAAATTCTTGATAATACTCACAAATACAATAACAATAAAGTAGATGTTAGAATAAAAATGCATTAAAATATATTGCTCGAGCATATATTTTATTTTTACATTTTCTTTTTTAAATTACAGAAATAATTGAATAAAATCTACTTTAAAAACACATGCAGAGTTTAAATTATTTTATACCTTGTTTTGTATAGAATGGTATTGTATTTCTTTTGTAAATATATTTTCAGAATAACAAAAGATGAGTCAAGAAGAGTCATCCTAATATCAAAATAGACAAATGTTTTTGAAAGATAAACAGTTTTATAAACAACACTCAAGAAATAATTACTTTATTTCAAAATTAAAGTTTCTCTTATTATATGATAAATAAATTTCTATTAATATGCAATTATTTCATATGTTGTTTAAATAGCGAAATGCTGACATCTGTTAAATATTATAGTAAAAAACTACAATATATACATTTGTATATTTATTGTTTAATTTATTAGATTTATTAACATGATTAAAGAGGAAATTCGATTTCACTATTCCATAAAACAAAAACTATACATTTTTTTTATAAAAATTATACATTATCCAAGATTTCAAAGGCTGCATAAATTTAAACTTAATTTTCCTTGTTTTTTTTTTCCTTTTTTTTAGATAAACAAAATGCTATCAACTTTTATTTAAAAAATTCGTAGAAATATTTAAGTTTTTATTTGAATCTAAAAGAATCAAATTCTTTTAGCAGGCCGTCTAGCATTGCCCGTTCATAAAATAAGCTAAAATATGATATTTTGATTAATGCAGATCCTGTATTTATTATTATATTACATTGGACCCAATACATAGTAATGATTCAGAAAGTTTTTTAAAAAATAACTTGTGCACAACTACTAAGAATCAAAACCAAAACATTTAGCTTGTGATTTACTTTTTCCTTTGACATTAATGCTTGAGCTATGAAGACATGTTTGCTGCAATGCTAAAATTAAAATATGAACCAATAGCTATTACATTATGCATGCATATTCGTAACGCCGTCATTCAACCTTCCCCTGGCAAATTCCATCTTTTTTTAATTTTCACACTTTTGAACTGATTTTCCCTGACTAAAATCCAAATATATAATTTTGCATGGGTTCAAATACCCTATATATGAAGACTCATGTCTGTAGACCAAAAACTGACAGAGGAGTTAAGTAGACAAATTTTTTAAACAAATATATGTATGCATACATAAATATATATAGAAAGAGGTTTGTATTAACCTTTTTACAAAAATATTATGCAAGTATAAATCATGTAGAATATCTGCATGAATATAATTACATGTAATAGTTAACTAAAGATGATTATCACATAAGAAAACCGAATAAAACTAACAGGGAATTCATTAAAATGAATGTTTAAAAGAACATGCAAATCAGCTATATCTTTTGCAGATGATTGCAGTTCCATGGCCCATATATAACGAAGTTGTATTTTCCTTTTAAATAAATAGAAAAAAATTGTTTTTACTATGAATATCAATACACAAGGAAAGAAAAAAAAACAAATTTATAAGAGTATAAATATACACACACATTCACACTAACATATTTTCCGCTATTTACTGGCCAGTAATGGTTGCATAAAAACAAACTGCATATAAAACCATGGTTTCGATGCACCTTAATTTGACTATTGAAAAGAAAAAAAATGTTTGCTTTGTTTGAATTCACCAATTATTATATTTCATCTGCCCAGCCATATTATTATTTCAGTGCTGGAGTAGGAATGATCTCCCCCCCCCCCCGCTCCTTCATAATAAGTCCTTATCCTTCAATCCATAAAAGAATTACAGCAGAAATCTATTGTAGATTATTATTTGTATTACACTGTCTGTTCACTTCATATAAATCACTACGCACATCAGCAATTCTGCAGCTAATAAAAAAGACTTTCCAGAGTTATGTCTTCGGATTACAAATGATACACAAACATCTATAATCTTATTTGTTTTGAATATACATAAAACTTCTCTTACAGTCCTTGGTTTTAAACTTATACTTATTAACCATTATATACTACTTTTTCATTTTTTCCTTGTTATGCATGAGTGTTTTGGTTTTTGGTCTATTTACTGAGAAAAGAAAAAAATGATGCATATTTATCATAGTAGCAGTTAATTGCTTTGTGCACAAGCATTCTTTTCGCACCAGTTCAAGCCAGCAGATATCACTTGCCAGTCAGTTATCATAGAAACTTGCATAACCACCTAGCACAACTTGTGAGAAAATAGGTCACTCAATTATCATACAAAAATATGTTGATTAGAGCATATTCGTTCTTAGTTATAAGATGGTATAAAAACATTTCAAATAAAATATCTTCCTAGCATAATTATGGACTGTTCCTGACTGCCTTTCCAAAGTTAAAGACAAACGATTGCTACATTAATTACTATAAACAGATAAACATAGCACTTTCGAAAAACAGAATCACACAATAATTTTTCTAAATAAGTCACTGCATGTTCTAAAACTAAGCAAACACAAGGTTATCTTTGTTAAGCTGATTGGATACGGAGAAGTTATTGTATTATATCGAAGAAAAGGTTAAGGATAAACTGCTCAATATTGATGAAAAGCAATCCTATCCATAGTGTATGTATGTTGGAAAGATCAAATTATATAAAGTTATAGTTTCTGAAAACATGCATCAAATTGATAACATATGCAGCTTTTGTTATTATAGAAAGCTGTACTATTCAATAAAATAGAGTAAAATCTCACTTTATTTTATATATGATATATTTTGTTTTTGGAAAAATGATATTTTCACTTATTGTCAAATCTATACGTAAACGCCATTAATATTAATAAAAAAAAGTATGTCATTGCAGTTTTTGTTTTCACAATTTTAACAACAATTATTCATCAAAAGAAATCAAAATGCTAAGTAAAAAAGTGCTCCTATGAAGAAGCACATTTAAACGTTTCTTTCGAGAAGCATCAGTTACCTTCAAAACTCACCAAATTATTTAGCTAACATCAATATATTATATAAATGAATTTTTCAACAAGATTTTTTAAGGAACCCTATTAAAATTAGTGAAAAATGTCAACACTTTACCATTGCTTAAGACTTAATAAGTATAATTTATTATACTTGAAATTTCAAAATAATTTTTGAAAAGTCAACAATTTCAAATCAGTATAAATACTACATTATTATACTTAAAGTCCTCTTCTTTAATAGGTAAAGTTTACTGACATCAGTATTCTTAAAAACTTTATTGCCAATCTATTTACAAAAATTAATAAAACTAAATGCATATGGAAGAATGTAAAGTCATAAAAATATAACTAAGACTTTTTTAATTAAATTAAAAATACTCATCAAAACATAATCATTAAACACATTTCTTTTCAAAAATGTATTTTCAAGAAATATTGATATTTATTTTAGTAAATTACTGATACATCGATTTGAAAACTATCAAAATATTTATGCCAAGACATGAAAACTATAATGCATATTTCAACATTTCAAGACAAGATTTAAATCTATTAAAATGTTTTTGTTTTTTTCAACTGAAATTTTGTGAGTAATAATTAAAAAAAAAATTTAAAGCAGCCTTCAGAATTTTTCAAAGTCACAACCACCATGAAGTGGAATAGAAAAAAAAAATTTTTATAAATCTGAAATCGATAGCAAGAAACGCTGTGCACTATGACAGAAAGCAGCTGCAATCAAGACTGGGCTTTTTTTAATGCAGACAAAAGAAGGGGAAATTGTGAAATAATTAAAAAGAGATAAAAGACAACCCCAAAACACAGACTGAAAACATAGAGTAACAGGGTATGACATTAGCTAGACAACGGACACTGGACGTTAAAGGACAGTGGGACATAAAGCAAATGATGCGAAGTAGCAGGAGTGTCAAGCAGTGTCCACCCTACCAGAGCTTGAGCCTGCGCAGCTACAGCATTAGCTCGTTGTTGCGCTGCTTTAATCTGCGCCTGCAGGTGAGGTGGAGGGTGAAAATATCTACACGAATCCCGTGTACACTTCCCCTTTATGTAATCCATACACACCGTTACTGAGTTGTCAGAAGGGTCGACTGTTACGTTTTCAGGTGGATGTGCATAGCGACATTCGCTAGGCTGTCGCGTGCAAGTACCTCTTTGAAATTCACGACATACCTGGAATGAATGGAAAGAAATAGCAGAAAAAAAAGCAGTGGTTAGTAAGAAGCGAGGCCCTCGATAGGAGTAAGCGCTCACAACTAATTAAGCAGTAGAGAGATGCAAGTAGAGTTGAAGAAAGATATTTCCCTTTACACAGAAGACCACAAAAAATAAAGGAGAGTGGAAGAGGATGTGTGAATGAAAGCTTTCGCAGATCAAGGTACTTTGCTTTCTTTTATCTTTCAGATGTGTCTTGCTGTAGAAATGTATTTGATAATCAAAATAAAAGTAAGGCTAAAGAAAAATAAAACTTAATCCTTAAAAATATTTTTTTAGAAGAATAAATTTTTTCTTCAAAATTTGATAACAAATTTTCTATTTAGGTAATTAAGTACATTTTTGTAAGAACCATTAAATTCATTAATTTTATCAAGCTTGACAAAATTTCAGCTGGTTAGACTTATTTTGCCAAATCTTTCATAAACATATTTTAAAAGACTTAAATTGTGTGTTCTATGATAAATGGACCTTTCAGAACTGATCGACTTGATAGAGTCATTAAGTTTAGGACGACTGAATTAGAATGAAGCTATGTGACTCTATGGAAAGGCAGGATGATATAAGGCCTAAGTGACTAATCATTGTCAATATAAGGTTGGAAGTCATGTGATCGTCATTTTAGGAAGAACCATCATGATGGTTAACAAAACTTAGAAAATGAATAAAATGTCTTCCCTTTTAGAGATGAGCAAAACTTGCAGTTATATGCAAATGAATGCTGTTCTCTCTGCATTAACATAAAACGATATGCACTGTGATAAACAGCTGTGCACATTAGCTGAGGAATTTCTTTTAAAGGTAAACAATTTTCCACCATTGCTAAAGATGACAATTTGATTAATATATTTTGTAGTAATTTCCTAAAAGTTATGGGAATCCATGCTTCACAAAAAGTATAAATCTTGATTGCATGACAGTTTCATATTAGCTGAGATTGGGGTTTGTTTAAAGATTATTTAAACAGCCTCACTATAGACCATTAAACTTTTACAGTTTCAAATTCATTAAACTGCATGAAACATGGATAAAATCTTGTTTTTGAGTGAAGGTCACCTTATCTTAAAGAAACACAAGAGAATTTTATTTTCATCCTATCAAGATAAAAACAATATAAATCCAACCAGAATACATCTACAAAGCCAGATGACATTAAGTGATATGTCGAAATGTAGAATGGAACAACAAACACATCATGACTATTCATTCATGCTGCATTTCCATATACGACATTATCCCATGTCATAGGTGAAAGGTTATACAGGACTTTTAATTCAAAATGTAAATAACGGCACTCATATAAAAATGGGCCTTAATTCCATAAAATATTTTTGAGGAAGAGTGAAAAGGAAATTTGTTGAAATATAGTCTTAAAATGTAAAATTTTTGAAAGTGACTATTAGAGATATAAGAAATCTCTGCCTGATAACTGTACCAACTAGATTCTCAATGTGACTGATCACTTCAGCAAGATCAAAAGAAGGGCATAGAAAATATGCACATATTGAACTAAATTATTATATGCTATTTAAGCATCATGACTTGTGGGTAAAATAAATTCTTTTTGACTTTAATTTTAAAAGATGTTTGTTTTTTTTCTAAAAAAGTCTTAAACTTTTATTAAAATAAATTTACTTTTGTAGACACAAATTATTACAAACTTGATAATCAACTCAAAGTTGGTTTATAGAAAGAATGTGTGTGGATGTGTGTGTGTGGGGGGAGGTATATACTGAATGAAACATAAATATGTAGAGCCTCAACAAATAGAAATCAGCCTACATAAGAAAGTTTAGAGATGCATGAATTAACAATTGATACAAAACTACTGGAAGAAGTATTTTAATGGTTGGATTAATGGTTTTCACTCTTGTGTGACAATGAGTGTATAAGAATCCATACCAAGATGTTTTATGGATTTTGTTTTAATTATTTTCTAATAGTAGGTGCAATTTAAAAAACGATTACACTTTCTAAAATGTACATCGATAGCAATATAAACAAGACATAACCGGCCTTAGGGTCAAGATCAAAGTGTAGTATCATGTCTTCAGATGCTACACTTCACTTTCTTATTCTCTGTTAGTGGAGGAGAAATCCTTCACGACTGAGACAATTTTTATTTTTTGTTCCTTTTCTCCACATTAAAAAACGACCCTGGTGCCTAACTCTGTCCCGTGGGGAGGCATTGTAAATAGGAACAATATAAAGAAGACATTCAGTTTTTACAAGACCGAATATGACTAACCAATCAGTACACATATGCATTCTTCAACCCAATTAGATATAAGTTATGAAAGCATATGGTAATAAAGCTACACAGAATCTTTCATGTTTCATCCCTATAAGGAATTATCAGGCATTTTAGTAAATTTTTCCTTTCTGGAAAACTTTAAGTGTTTATTTTTAAATATTAAATAAATTATTAATGAATAAAATGTGAAGAATTTTGCAAAGTGCTTCATTATATCCTGAACCTTGTAGAACCACAGTTTTAGTTATATATATTTAATTGCCCTGTAAGCATTGAAAATTTGTGAATTTAAGTTTTGTTACAAGTGGTTAAGTTGCAATAAAATACCAATTTTATTTTTAGAATTAAGACATAAACAATAGAAAAGATAAAACCTACATTCTTTAGAAAATGAAAAGGTAATCAGATCTTGAGAAATACTTCAAAGATAAATCAAGAGAAATATTAAATGTTAGAAATTCTTGTGCCGGTCATTTTCATATTTATTATAAAAATAAAGAATCAATTAAAAATTTAGAATTGCAAAATAGTAATAAGACAATGAAAGTTAAAATGGATTTCTTTTTTTTTTTACTTTTTTTCCTCCTCTACCGAAAAGATAAAAAAGAAAATATTAAGAGTCAGAAAGAAAAAAATGAATACTGTATGCTTACTCTTTCTAAAATAGGTGTTTATAAATATTGCAACTAGCCAACTAAAGTGAACCCCACACGGACAAAGGCAGAGATTATAGCTAAAGCAATCAAGATAATTTTTATTCGGCAAAGAAAGTGATGAAAGAGAGTAAAAGGAAACAAAAATTTAAATCAATATTATTTTTAAAGATGTTGATAGAATCTCACCTCTAATCTGTCTGCCCTTGTGACTTTCTGTTGTGCAGTTCCAGGCATTGCTGTTTGCACCACCCCTGGAACCTGGGTGGAAACAACGGTTGCTTCATTTCCTGTGCCTGCAACTGGCACTGTAGGAATGGCTGCATTTAAGTAGGGGCTAAATGCAACTGCTGAGGTCGGCACTGTACTAATATATGGAGGGGCCTGTCAAGAAAAAAAATAACAATTAAAGCAAAACAGAAATCATGCACACACATGCACACCTACATATGTGAGTGTGTATGTATGTGTATATGGCAGTATTACTAAGGCATTTACAGAATAAGTTTGTAAAGTAATTTAAATTTAGAAAATATCCTTTCATTTAGAAATAGTATCTACTTTAACAATCAGTAAAATTAAACATCTTTTTTTTTTCTTTTCAAAAAATCTGCAGTTAATTTTCTAAATAGTAAAAATAAGAATATTTGAAAAGATTTCAATCAAAAGAAAACAATTAGTAAAACTGGAGATTTTTAGTGTCTCTATTCAATGTTGAAAGAACTATGTTTTAATTTCAATTCAAAAATAAAATGCATATCTATTAATAGCAATATAAATTTAAAAACACATACACACATGCATGCAGGTTTTATGACAGCTAAATGAGTAATCCTATATAATGTAAATAATTTAATTAAGCCTGCTTAATATCATACATAATTTTTATAATTAGATGCTTAATATTTTTGGATAATTTTCATTATTTTAGGTTATGTTTCAATAGCATTAAAATGTGTGGAAAATAAAACTTTGAAATAATTTGAATAATACAATAATAGACACTATCAATTATGAAAAAATCTAATTTTTGATTTTTATAATTATTGAATACAAGACACTTGCCAAAAACATTTCACTACCATATATATATATATATATATATATATATATATATATATATATATAGTGAAAAGTTTCAAAAGTGTATATATATATATATATATATATATATATATATATATATATATATATATATATATGGAAAAGTAATTAGCGAATTATCTTTAAAAAAGATAGCCTAAATAAAACTGTTGAAATAATAGTGTGTTTTTAATCAATACTTTTCAAGACTGTTCATGAAATGGCTAGTAAAGATATAAATCACATATTGATGGTCTATGCTGATCAAGTTTGACTTTTTAAAGAGTTTTGAATTGGTTTAAGAAATAGAAATTTTTAAAATAAAGAATGATCTTGCTTTAAAAAATAAAATGCTCAGTGTTTTTTCCTTCTTCCATAAATGAATATTAATTAAAAGTCCATTATTTGTTAGAAATAAGTTCAACACAAGAATTTTTAAAATTATCTTTCAGTAGTGTCCTTTAAAATTAAAGCAACTAAAAAAGGATTATTCACAAAAAACAAGCTTTTCACAAGATTGAAGTAGAAATGTTGAGTTTTAATTGAATTATATTCTCATGGATGCCATACAAGTCTTATTATTTCATATTTTATAGAAGAAAAGAAATAGTATTTTGTTATACTTAAAAAGAAAAAAAAGATAAAATGAAGATTATGTAAATATTATGAAATAGTGAACACTTAAATTTCATGTTTTTAGCTATTTTATGGGGGTTTTCAAATAAATTTGGTAAAACAAATATCATACTAGATTGTATTTCCATGTTTGGTTTGCTATTTAAACAATGAAAATGTTCTATTTTCTTTTTAAAACTGACAATGAAAAGTGGATACTTTACAAGTACATAGAATGCAGGTAAAACAATCCATCACTACTAACCAAAGTCCAGTTTTTATCCATATAAGAAGTCTGATGCTGTGAATAAAAAGGAATGGAAAAGTGTCTTCTATAAAGTCTTGGAGAACCAGATGATTGAGTCAAACAATGAGATCAATTAAAGCCAATAATTAATAAAAATTATCAAAAAAATTTTTGCAAAAAGCAATAATATTTTCTATTAAGATAAGAACTAGATTTTATATTTTTTTGATAATCAGAAAAAAATTATTACAACTTGTTGGCAAAGTTTCCACTCATCTGCCATATTTACCAGATATTGCATCTGTAGATTACAATTTATAATGCAAAGAGAATTATTTTACTGAAAATTCAATTCTATTAAAAAAGCACAGCAGCAGTTTTTTTTCTCAAAATTAAGAATTTAATAATGAAATTGATTGAAAGGTGCTGAAATAAATAACAAACTTCAAAGTTAATACTAAATATATCCAAATTACTTTTTAAATTTTTATTCAGCAGACAAAACTGACTAATATATACATATTTATTTATTAAATATGTTCTTAAATAAATGTTTAAATTGCTATATATCATTGTACTTTATTTTCAAAGGATTAATAAAGCTGTTTTATGTTCTCAAAAAAAACCCTGGATCAGAGTAAGCACTTTAAATATTATATGAATAGTTTCTACTTAAAACAATAAATAAGTAAAACAATATAAGTTTCATTATTATAATTATTAGATATCTTTGTTTTATAGACTATTACAAAAAGAATTTCCCCAAATCGAAATTACATAAAATGAATATTTCTCTAAAATAATGAAATAAATATAACATTGTAAGGGAAAAATTTGAAGAAAAATAATAGTCTTAGTAACAAGGCAAGTTTTTAATTACCTCCAGTCTTCAAGATATTGGATGAAAGAATAAAGTTTGCTCATTGACCTATCATGTATAACTAATAGAAACTTTTTTTTTTATAGATAACAGGTGGTAGGATGAGCAGAAATACTGATAAGAGATAATATGGACGGCATCTCAATATATGGCCCCTATGATTAGAATTAGCAAAATAATCAAGCAGATGATAGGAAGTTGAAAGGCGCCGAAAATAAAAAGGCAGAGCAGACAAAAATTCTGATTAAAATTGAGCTCAGCAATTTAAGCCAGGAAAAAAAATATGAATTACATTTTTTTTGGGGGGGGGGGGGGATTTTGAAATTTGTGAAATTAAATAAAATAAATTTATGTTTAAAACTTGTTAACTATCCAAATTACAAGTTTTTAACAACTCATTCATCGCAAAAGTTTGACAATTAGAAAATCAAAAACTTGTGATATTAGATATAATTTTTTTTTTTTTATTCAGATCTTTCTTTTGTACCCATTCCTGAACATGAGGAAATAAGATGCAGATAAATCAAAACTGTACAAAATGACCATGCAGATATTCAAACACTGCTTTTCTCCAAAATATCAGAAAATACTCCCGCTAATCACAATTGGTTTAGCAATGGGTTGCTTACTCTTCATAGATATTGTGCTGGCATTCTTCAAGACGAAAATTTTTCCAAAGAATTGACTAAGCACAAATATAACAATCGTTGGTAACATTAGATTGAAATGAAGCAGGTTTCTATTCTTATAAAACACATCAACTACAAAATTAATAGAGTTATTATTTCAGATTAATATCACATACACTAACACAATTTAAATTGAGGAATAATCTAATCTCATAGTTTTATTGTTCATTTTTATAATAATGTATCAGGAAACACAACTGTATTCTTTATACATTGCTTCCTATTTAGAAATGCTGATAAATAAATATCGATTTTATTAAATGTATAATTTTTAATTTCAGAATAAAGAAATTTAATTAAAAGTGAATGCCAAAGATTCACTTTATGCCATTTCATATAATTTTTAAATATTTTACTTTTCTGTTTAAGAAAAAAAAAATGGAGGATATAGAAAAAACTTGATAGCCTTGTACCAGAGAATTAAAGATTATGTTATTATTCAACTTAAATGGTAGGCATGCATTGACACACATTTTAAGTGGGTCGAAACAAAGCTTGGCACGGGAAGGAGGGTAACAATGATTTTTTTAATTTAAAAATTAAAAAGTAAATTTAAAAATTAAAAAAAAAATGATTAAAAAAATGATTAAAAAAAAAAACAGCAAAAGCGTGTGTATGCAATCAAAGAAAGTAAAGAATGTGGTTACCACTAACCAGGACAGGGTATTGCCCAGGGAGAACTGTGGGGTATGCCACTGGCTTACCGCTGGCCTCATACATCAAAATAAAAAGAAAGAAACATGCAAACCAATTAGTACACAGTGGTGCCAGGAGGTTAGAACGGAGCTAGGCTGGTGGTGGGTGAACAAAATGCCAAACGCTCCATCACATGGAGAGATGGTTAGGTGGTTGCATCATAAAACAAAAAGCTAGGCTAGGACACACTCAATCAATATGAAAGGCACTTGAAAATCTATTTGCAAAAGCAGCTATCAACGCAAGTTAGAAAGAAAAAAAATATTAAATAGATTTTTTTTTTAATTCATAACAAAATAAAAACAAGCAAGTCATGAAAAAATATGAGGCTGACTATTTAAATATTTTTTAACTTTTGTAAATCATTTTTGCCCAAGTGCATTTGGGTGTCATCACTGAAACTAGGCCAAACAATTACTGTTGATTTTCTTTCTATTTATTGAACCATATGCTAAATTTTGCACATAAATGAGAGAAGCTGTTAATGGGGAAGGTTCAAAAGGTAATCTTCTTAAATTACTAATAATAACGTAACTAGATAGTTTGTTTTTTAACTCTTTTCTATATTCTTAGTAGAACCCCAGTAATGCTAGATGGTCAGTTAAAAATAATTTAGGAATTAAGTTTTCATTAAATTATCCATTCCTTTAAAGTTTCATACAATTGACAGCAAAGTCTGGTCATGATACAAATGATAAATAAGATTATTTTAGAAATGCTTCTTTGAGTAAATTTTGATGTATCTTGAGTATGATACAATTATCATAATTACATCCATATCAAGTAGAAGCGAGTAGATTTTTATAATTAGCTGGATTTGCTGCCATTGTCCCCGTGTCCTTTAACAATCATTTTTCTTTTTTACATTCTTTGTTTGATTTTTTCATAGGATAATGAAATTTAAATTTGATTATAATGGGACTATTTGGCCATTAAATTATTAACTGAACCAAATTGTTATAAAACTACGGTAATATTAATACTACAAAATTATTAGACGTAAATAGCTTTAAAAATTTTCAATCCTTTAATACAAGAGAATTTGCTAAGAATAAGTCAGAAGTGAGTTTCTCTTAGATAGTTTAAACACTTCCAAATTCCTTTAAAATTCCAAAGAATCCAAAAATTCATTGTTTTATTTTTGTTTTTAACTATTAACAAAAGACTAAATTGACTTGTTTGCAAAGAAACAGAGTTGCATTCTGTTTAATTTGAATTAGAAATTTAATCATTATCTTAAATAGATTTTTAAACATACATGTTATTTTATGCTATTGCAATTTTTATTTCAATTAATAGTAAATAAAAAATGTGTAATCAAATTTGTGTTAACACGAGAAATGCGCATGTGAAATTGTCTTAATTCAATACAAAAATAATCAGGAAATGTTATGAAAACTATTTTAAACAAGTCTGTGGAAAAATAAAAAGCGATATAAAAAACTAGTCACAAGTTATTTTTTTGATTTTTTCAACATGTTATTTCAAGGAATGACAACAAACTGTTTCATAACAGAAATGTTCACAACTAGAAACTTTAAAATAACTTAAAAATTATTCAAACATTTTTTGCTCAATTTTTACAAGATCAATATTTTGCATTTCTTCTCACTATTTATTTATATCCCCATGAGGGTAGAGTTAGACACAAGGCAGTTTTTAACAGGGAAAATCCAGCTACCTTAAAAAGGCACTCTGGATTAGGACAAAAATTAAAATTGCTTCATTCTAGAAAGATTTCTTCATCATTGACTAAGGATAGAACAGATAACGTGTCATACAGAACAGATATTACACTTTGATCCTAGTCAAAAGGCCAAGGAAAAAAGTGTCAATATTTTAGAGATGAAAAAGTACAAAAGCCTGCTTTTATAAAAAAAAAAAAAAAGAATTACTTTGAGAAAAAAACATTTTTTTTTTTTGTTTTTGTTGACTAAATAAGCCATGAAAATTGATGACTAAATTAAGCCATGAAAATTGTCTGTCTTTCAATAATAATTGTTTCAATAATGGATAAAACCTGGAAAAATGTAACCTTTATATGCGGACATGATACCATGGGCTAAACTGGATATCCAATAAAATAGATAAGGAGAAAAGGCAAAATAGATCGTCTTCAATTCTATTTCACTTATTTCGAAATATAATTGAAAATTATGTTTATATTTTCTAACATCTGAATTGTTGTATTTTGAAATTTACATTGATAAATATTTGTGAACATTATCTTTTAACTATTCTAATATTTTAAACAATTACAAAAACAATCATCAAATACTAGTACATTCTAAAAGTATGAAAATATTAATATTAGTATTTATCAATAACTGAAAATGGTAAATGAAATTCAAAGATTTAATTTTTCTCTCATTGTTGTGGAAAATAAAAATGGGATTTGGGACAACAATATTTTTTTTAATTCATGACTTGCTAAAAATTTAAATAAAATAAGAATTATTGTAATGTGGTAAAACAGAAATATGAAGAAAAGATTTTCTAGCAAAATAATATGCAAAACAATAATTAGAAAAATATTAAAAATAACAATTGCAAATAGAATATTAAGTCAAACAGTACATATACATTACACATATGCATACAAATCAAAAAAACAATTTTGAACTATAATGCAAAATTAAACAATATAAAAATCAACATTAGTAAAAATAAAATTAATATTTTGAATAGTTTTCTATTATAGTGAGTTTCAATTAAGTTAGTATTAAGTTTAGGAATTTTACCTCTTTGCAAAATACCATTAGTAAGTAAAATGAAAAATATTGGATGCTAAAAAATGGCCACTTCACATGATGTAATTTAAACTCATTAAAAAAGATTAATAATAGTTTTATATAAAGTGCTCAATTTCTCATAACGATTTAAGTATTAGAATATTTGGTGTGACATCACTAGATTCATGTATACAGAAAAAAGTGATTATTTTTCATATTTGTAATATAATATCAATACAGTGATGACTACATTTTCCTGTAGCAAAACGTAGGAATCTATATTGAATTTGGAAAAAAATATATATTAATTCAAATATAACTTATCAGTAAATTATAATTATGTATAACATGTTAAAATTTTGTGAGTAAAGGTTAATTTTTATCTAAAAATCCCATGTACTTTTATATAAATTAATTAAATTAATTTTTTAAGTACTTTATGAAGCAGCATGCAATTTGAGCTAATGCTGTCACTCATAATTCACAAGTCATTATTATATAAAAAATATTGACAAACCAAAGTTCCAAAAACATGCAAACGAAAGAACTCATAGGCACAAAAACATTTCAAACAAATGCATCAATTTACTTTTACATATTATGTTTAATCTGTACATATACATAAACAAAATTTAATTAAATATTTACTTGTAACATAATTGTATTATTTAAACTATATAAATTATTTATGTTAAAGTCATATACTGCATATCGTGTTTGTATGTGTAAATTGGTTGGCATAAAAGGCATCAAGTATTGAAAATAAAAAGAGCCTATGAATCCATTCCTTTTAAAATAAAAAAAATGGCACAAACATATAATGAAACTCCACCATAAATATTAATATAGATATATATATACATATATAAATATATATAATAATAAAATATGCTTAACTTTAACACTTTAATGTACCTTCACAGATTCGCCAATCATCAAAAGTGCCTCAGACTGGCATAAATTGACAAATAAGTTTGGAAAAACAAACAGTGCTTATACATGTGATCGCTTATTCTTGCAAGTGTTTCTATTTATATACTATTGCAAGTATTTTTGTTAATTTATTTTTGTTAATATTATTTACTGTTGCTTTGTACATAGCAGTAACTTTAAGAGGTTGTTTATTAATGAGCAATTATTTTCTTAATTATTTTTTTATAAGCTATGCAATAAATTAGATTGTATGTATAAATGTTTTCAGTTAATCTGGGCTCAAATGTATTATAAAAACCATTTCCTCTTCCAGTTTTATTTTTTGATTGATACCAGTGGAGGGACATCTAATGATCAGTGCAACTGCAGCAAAACATTAAAAGTATATTTTATTATCATTTATTATTGAGACACGTCTGTCTTATAAGATGTTCAACACTTTATTTTTGAAAAATCTGTTCACTTAATTTGGTTCTCTCCCAATTTGGAAGTTTATTGATTTGTTTTATTTATATATATACATATACACACACACACACACACACACACATACATACATAGACTCATTCTCTCTTTCTCTCACTTGTTGCAACTGCATGCAGTGAAGCCAACATTAATCAAGTGAAAAAATATAGTGTAAATAAATAAACTAGAGCAAATAAGTGGTCAGGAATGTACACTACCTTTCCATAATTCAAGCCCGCCTGGGTCATAACATGCAGTGATAATAAAAAAAAAAAAAGGTTTTTGTTAGCAACCAGTTAAATAGAATAGAGAAAGAAGCATAACATAGCAGGCTGCCAGGTGGGTAGAAAAGAAAACTCCATCAGAAAATAATGAGCTCTAGAAACAAAAAAGAATATGCTAAGCTTTTTTTTTTTTTTTTTTCTATTTTCATTTTCAATATAATGAAACGCATAAAATGAGAGAGCAACGAGTGCAGGATTTAAAAATTCTGTGACAAATGAATCTAACAATCTGTGACATAGAAATCATTAACAGGATTCATAATCACTAAATAAAAAAGAAAAATTATGTTGAGAAAGAAGCTCAAAAATGTTACTGAAGTTAAAATCATTTTTTAATATTCTACAGAATGAAATTGTTGTGACAGCTAATTAAAATGAAATGTACTCAGTGATTTTATCCAATACTAGCAATGGTCAGAAATTATCAAAGAGATATTTATAGCTATTATATATTATGTTTCTGCTCAAGAAAAACAGATTTTTACTCCTAGACATTCTTAAATTTTAAAGATAATTTTTATTTACTTGTACCAATCGTCCACCCAACTAGTGCCTTGAAAGATATTTAGTATAGAAGAGACGGAATGTTTATTGCGCCAATGATCAACAGTATAAATAAATTTACATAGCAAAACTGACTAAAAACAAATATTTTAATTATGAAGCGAAGAATAGAGAATCTACTTTGCTAATAGACCATTTTCTTTTACAAATGGAAAATTGACAGAATTGGAGCAGTCATTAAAGACAAAAAAGGGGAGTTTTAATAACTTTGTCATACTTTATTTTTAGTAATGGCTACATATATTATAATCTTAAGTCAACAGTCTTATGAGAAGTAAATATCTAAAACCATAAACTGTAGTAGAATTAAAGTAAAATTTAAATGTATTACGTGATTTTGTTATTCAATAAAATATATTTAAGTAGATCAGTTTACTTCCATCTAAAACCTTTTTTATGTGACTAAAACTAATGATGAAACCATATTTCATGAAATAAGGCTTATAAGATGACAACTATTTAATAACTATTATAGTAAAATAAATTAATATACTTTATATATCATTTCTATTTAAGACCTATTGAAACATCTTTGTCAGACAATATTTGTCACACGTTCTGCCCTAAAATATCAATAACTTGTTTCAGATTAAGAAATAAATGGACTAAGAAAAACAAGAAGTATTTAATACTCACAACTGTTGGAATCATTCCAGGCACCAATGGTTGGAGACCAGCTGCAGCAGCCTGTGCTGCCTGCAACTGAAGGTTTTTAATTATTAAGTTGTTTCTACCATTTTGAAGTAATTGCTCACGTAGATGTTGTGGAGGATGCAAATACTTGCATGGAGGGTCTTTCCTTTGACATTTACCCTGTAGAGAGAGAAAAAATTATATATTATATAATTTATTTTTATAAGTATATTACCAAAATATATAAAAAAGTTAATGTTCATGAGATATTATTCTCTGTGCAAAATAGGAATTAAGTACACAAGCTTTTTGTTTGATGAAAGTTTAATAAAAATTACTAGTAAATATCACTGAAAAATATAAAACTAGCAAATGTTTTAATCAGAACATTCTAAAATTGTGGGTGTCGCTTACTTTTTCACTAAGAGAAATGGATAATCTCGTAAAAGGCAAGTGACATAAGTGGAAGGCGGCAAATGTCTTAATGAGAGAGAGAAAAGGGAAAAGAATAATAAATAAAAAACAAATTATCAAAAAAAAATGGATGATGCCACAAAATGAGCTTTATTTTTTCATAAGTTACCAAAAGCTTTAAAAAGTAAATGCTTTTTTCTAGAAATGTTAACAATCAATATTAATATTAAGAAAGTATATATTTCATAATATATAATAACTATTGGTCCAATATATGCTTGCAAGACCATTTATAGAGGTAATAGAATGATGTGTTATATTTAGTTTTATGTAGGTCGAATTTCGAATTAAATAGTTTGTGTGAATAAATAGGACATGACCATCTTGTGAGTAGATAAAGTGAAATTAAGTAAAGCAAATTCAATAGCATGAATAGAATTTACAGATTTGATGAATTGCTCTTATTTATTGAAAGTTCTTAGTGTACAATTCACAATTAATATGTTACAAAAAAAAAAACGAAACTCAAACCCAGTTTGCTGTTAAACATCAATTTAAGCCTAATTTTATCTCCTGACTTTTGACTGAATTATCTTATTGCATTTTTTTTTTCGTTTACATTTGGTAATATCTGTGTGGTATTTACCCTGATTGGGCTAAGTTAAAGGAATATCAAATTCACATGCAATCTCCAGAGAAGATGAAACACAGTAGTAGTTAGTATTCCTAAATGGTTATTCATCTGGTAGGGGGCTCACTATTATTTAATGTGGCAAAATCTAGCATAAGCAATGCCGGACGATACCAGATAACCTTGCTAGCCTAGGATAAATTGGAGAAGAAAGGAACTACCGGAATAAAGAAATGTAAATATTATTTTATTGATGATTGCTATGTTAATCTTTTTCTCCTGAGAAGTTGAAGATCTTTATTCCAGGTCTGATTGTTCAAACTGGTGAATGAATAACTGGCCAAATGGGTATCGGATGAGAAGGTATTGTCCCCTTATGTCTTGCAATCTGTCTTGTGAACAGTCCCTTAAATGTTATACACACGTTGACATAATCATTAGATGATCAATATACAAATATATATAGCTATGTATACACACACAGACCCAAATATATATGATTATGAGAGAAAACCGGTATGTTAGCAGGATTAAGGTGTATTCAACATTATTTTATTAACAATAACGGAAACTTATTTCCATTATTGTTAATAAAATAATGCTGAATAATTTTCACAGCATAGGACACATGTCTTGTGTAAATGTAAAGCCATGGAAACATGGAAATACAACATGCCTAAAACAGATTGCAACGCACTAAATTCATATTACAATAAAGGTAACTCATTAAAAATTTCATAGTTGAAAGAACAAACAAATTTAATCCTGTGATTCATTAATTTTCTTATTGTGAATGTACTATTTATTTGGTAAGAATAAGCACAAATTAAAAACAGTCTTCTACATGATAATTTTATTTGCTTTGTATGTCTCAAATATAATTGGAAGAAAAATATCAATATTTTTAGATATTTGTAAGCAGAAATATCTTCACCTTTAAATTATTGTTAGAAATATGTTATAAAAAATATCTTATAAAAAAGAATTGGGAAAATTATTTCATTGTATTGATTTATTTCTATTTTAGTAAAATTATGTGCCTGTATGTGAGTGTTTTTTACTTTTGTGTGACTTGCAGATTATCATTTATTTACTATTAATTAAGTATTTATTTAAATAAAAAAAAAAGAATAGCATAAAATAAAACAAATTTTCAAAAATCATATTTAGAAAATTTAATTATGAAATTATATCCTCAATAATGGATTTTGATTTCTTAGTAAACAACTGTCATTTTAATGTTATTTAATAGTTTTTAAAAACTGAATAACCATTGTGATCATTAAAAATTTTAATTTTGGAAGGATTTAGTTGACGAATAGAATATTATTTCTGAATTATCTTAGCAAATAGTTATAAGAAGTTTTTAAAGCTATTTACATTTAATAATTGTTAAATAGAGATTAAGAACATTAAAATTAATTATAGTTTTACAATCATGTGTTTCAATTAATATAATGACCAAATCATAACATTTGATTTTCAAAATGTTTCAATTAATATAATGACCAAATCATAACATTTGATTTTCAAAATGTTTCAATTAATATAATGGCCAAATCATAACATTTGATTTTCAAAATGTTTCAATTAATATAATGGCCAAATCATAACATTTGATTTTCAAAATGTTTCAATTAATATAATGACCAAATCATAACATTTGATTTTCAAAATGTTTCAATTAATATAATGACCAAATCATAACATTTGATTTTCAAAATGTTTCAATTAATATAATGGCCAAATCATAACATTTGATTTTCAAAATGTTTCAATTAATATAATGACCAAATCATAACATTTGATTTTCAAAATGTTTCAATTAATATAATGACAAAATCATAACATTTGATCTTCAAAATCCTATTAAAAAAAGAAAAATGAAAAAAAAAATGAAAGTAAAATGACTTTGGTACAATGGCGGCAAGTTCAACTAGTTATAAAAATCTAATTGTTTCTGTTCGATATGGAGGTAACTATGATAACTATATCATACTCAAGATATATCCAGATTTACTCAAATAAGCATTTCTAAAGTAATCATGTTTATCATTTGTATCATGGCTAGACTCTTGTGCTGAGAATTGTATCAAATTTTAAAGAGATAATTTAATTTTGCTAACGTTTTAGATTTTACAGTGAAGTTTTGTATTTTTTTTTAAATATTTGAAAACCCAAATAAAAACTTCACTCTTAATTTTTTTTTTTAATGTAATAATTGAAGCTAACTTTTCACAACTTATTTATAGAAAAAAAATGGCATTAGTATGCAAAAAAGACTCCTGGGCAATTCCGTGTAAGTAGTTAGTTTGTAAAAGATGGAAAAGGTAATTTTTCAATTAAACTTGCTCAGTCACAAATTTTTCGAAGTATACAATAAAATAAAGAATTTAAATTTAAAGTCAATGACTTCTATTTCGTATGCAAACTCATTTAGAAACAATTACATTTAAAATGCTTATAACGATTCTCTTCAAAACATTTTATGAGGCACTCATAAAACAATGTATTATTTGCTTTAATTTTGAGTTCATCATCTTAATTTTGAGTTCATCATTAGAGTTCATTTTTGTTTATTAGAGTATATATATATAAACATTTTTGTTTATAAATATTTGTTTAATTTTGAGTTCATCATTAGAGTTCATTTTTGTTTCATTTAGAGTTCATCATCTTAATTTTGAGTTCATCATTAGAGTTCATCATCTTAAAAGTAACCAAGAAAATTAACTCCATAAAAAATTAAAACATTGTGATAATTGTAATTTATGCACAATTCATAGAAATCTGAAAAGGCTTAAATCTTATACTTTTAATTAAATATAAAAATGTTTGTAAAATATCAAGATAAATAAAAAAATAAATAGCCAAATCTTCTTTCTTTTGGCTCCAAACAATTAGTTTAATAACAGAATTTCATGAAAAAATGAAATATTGTCAAATATTCTTAGATTGAAGTTACGCCCAAAATGAGTAAATTCTTTGAACCACACCCATTGTGATGAAACAGCACATTTGGTGAAGTACATTTTTACTGCTTTATTAAATGAAAGAAACTTTTGTACGTTCAAGTCAAAAGTAGTTTGTGCAACATTCTGACCAGCAGTGCCCTTACAAGTAAAACTAAAACAACAAAATTAATTCCTTAAGCGTTTACATTTGTGAAAATTAATGCTACTAGCCCTAAGTTTAGAATCTTTATTCCAATTTTGATCAAAATCCATTATCATTGTCTTGAAAAGAAATTAAAATTCAGGAAAGCCATGTTTAATTTACTGAATCGTGATCAAATTTAATGCAAATCTGAAATATTTGGATTTTCAAATAAGCGATTGTGCCTGTATTAAAAAAAATTAAATACTCAAAAGAAACTGAAGTTTGAAAAATATTAAATTTTTTAAACAAATCAAAGGTATCTGAATTTCCAAAACGGTTTCCACCCTCTTTTTGCCCCTTTGGATTAAACTAAATTAAACTAAACATTACTCCCCCTTAAGTCTAGCAGTTAATTTTAGGAGTATATCCTGTACATAACATAACTTAATATAAATAGAACTTTTTCATTCCTTTTTTAATATCATTTTTTCAATTGCATTAAAATTAATTTTGATGAAGGTTTCTTTAGTTAAATAAAATATCCATAAGTTATTGCATTTTAATTGAAGCTATGTACTTTATGGGAATTGTACACATTTCATTCAGTTTCTACCAGAAAATTAATCTAAATTTCAAAGATGTTGTCATTGTTACTTTCTTGATTGCAAAAGAATTTTGTTTTAATTTTCTAAAAGGATAAAAAAAGGTTGCATGCTCATCAAAAACAGAGGTTGGCAACAGTATGCTAATATGAAAATTTTCTTCAAGGGTTTGTGGGTTGAAACACACAAAGAGTTCTTGCCAGGTCAAATAAATATTAAAATTAAAATCAGTATTTTTTTTTTAATTAATTAGAGAGAGAGAGAGAGAGAGAGAGAGAGAGAGAGAGAGTATGTAAATTGTTGAATGGTGTGTAAATAAGCATTGTTGAATCTTAATTATAAAAAGGACAGAAAACAAAACAATGCAGTTTTTTTTTATTTACAATTTTTGGATGATATAATGTCTTCAGAAGTTGCATTATTTTTTAGTCACTTTTGGTTGAAAATTTATGTGATGTTATAACAGTGTTTGGCTAAATAGATTATTTATTAAAATTAATTTTTTTTTCTTACCATTTTTATTTATCTCTATGAATTTTTATAACCGAATGAAATATTAACATTTGAATACATTTTATTGATGTATCATTATTTTACATATTTCATATATTAACAAGAGGATATTTCTTAAAAGCCGACATTTTCATTAGGAACTTGAAGGTGGATTTATTAAAAATCAAGACAATTTGCAATTCTGTTTTAGAAAGAGATTCAAGAAAGAAAGAAATGATTCTTTTCAGTTGGATGGGGGGGGGGGGGCAAAAGTGTCACCATTTTGTAATGCCCGATAGACATTTGAGGATAGAGGTTAAAGAGATTAACAGTTAGACGATAAGGATTGGAAACAATCAGACAAATGGGTAGATTAGACCTGAAGACAACTATGTTGTCGTCTGGGAAGACGTTTTATGATATTTTGTTCCACAGACAAAATATTCTAGTAAAGAAACTTTGTTTTTAGAACAGAGAAAGAGAGAAAGGAATGTTCTCTGTTATAGTTGCAGCCAGTCTGTTTTTTTCTTTGAATGTTTTACAAGGATTGGAGCTCAGTAAACCACCTACCATGAACATAAAGATTTAGTAGAGGCTAGCAATATCTCTTCTGTATGGAAGAAGTTACAGAGAAGAGATCATTCCCCACTAGATTGCGAAGGCAGTTTTTGTCAAGAAAGAGTGCTCCAAATGAAACCTTCATAGTACTCAATATCAGGATGGATCTGGCTACAGGAGTGAGGTTCTTTCTGTAGCAATAGAATAACCAATCCAACTATGTTTATCCAGCAAGGGGGCTTCATTACAGAGACAGCCATTCATTTCAAGAAGGAAACAATGAGGATCCAAACGTTGATGTGAAAAGAGAAATGTCTAGTTTTGGAGGAGTTAAACATGACAAGCGACTCTTTCCTCCATTGTACCACATTCTCAAAGTCTGAAGAGAAAGAGACAGAAAGATCTTGGTCATCAGTGTTTTTTCAAGTGCTGTCATAGATATGTTTTTTGTTTGACATAAGGAATCAGTGTCATGACAAAGAAATAGAAAAATGTGTCACTTTAATAATAGTAGATATTAATTTTCAATCAGGTTTGAATTTTGGAGTAAACTACTATTATCAGTGTGAAGCCTCAAACCATTTATTTGAACATATCAAAGCATATTTTTGTTAGCAACCTTTTGTGTTGACATTAAGTTAGATTATAGTACTCAAGAATCAACATATCTTATTTTGAGGGGGAAGTAGTTTGCAGGGATGCTGGGACATATAAATGTAAGCCAAAGAATGTGTGCTAGACGTGTATGTACCCCACCTCAAAATAAAATAAATCCATACATGTTGACTGCTATAAAATTACAATGTATTATCATTTGATTCCAGTAAGATTTCTGCCATTCACAAAAGCATATTTTCTATTATTCCATTTTATTATGTTTTTTATCAATGGTATATACTTATTTAAAAACAAAAAAACTCAACATATTCTTTCTAGCAGTGCTGACTCTAGGTAATCTACACTTTTCAGGGTTCATTAATGTTTAACAAAATATACTAATAGTATAATTTAAGATGAAATGAAAATTCTTTTTGTATGAAATTTTAATATAGTTATGATTCTATAAAAAGAAATTTATATTTAAAAAGAAATCTTGTATGAACAAGTATGAACAAGTAGATGGTGCTTCGGATAAATTGACACTTTCTAGAAAGTAAAGGAAAAAGTGCTTTTTTTTTTTAATAATTCTCAAAATTCTAACTGCATCTCCATGAGAATCATTTGTTGAATAGAGCTCACTTGAAGAAGCCAACTTGTGGCTCCACCACTGCAGAACTTAAACCTGGAGCAATGTCCTTCAAGAAACACCTGAACACTAGCATAAACCTGACAATTAGCTGGTCTTTTTTGTTGCAGGTAGCAGTTAGTGCCTTTCGATATGATCTATACATAATAATCTATGGGTTTACAATCAGGCAAGTTAGAGAAGGGAGGACAGATGTTGAGACTGGTGAAGTCATGGGAGTTCTCAGACGACCACATCTAGCGTTTCCTGGACATGTGATATCAAGCCGAGTCTTGCCGTCACACATCTGGCCTTTTGCAACCGCCCTCTTCACTGAGCATTTAGAGGTGGACAACAATATACCCATTTGAATTAAGTCAGAGTTCAATTTTTAACATGTGGAATAGCATTACATGGACACACAGTCTGGGGAAACTTTATCTTTATGATGCTTAAGACTTGGTGTAAAACTGTAGGCTAGCCAATTGTACATTGCACAACTGATCCTGGCAGAATTCTTTCTCACCCGAGAAAACTCAGAGAATCCCAGGTTCAACTGAAAGTGTTTCTTGGTTTTCATAAAGCAGTTCTCTTTAACGTTTGCACAGAGAAGTTGACCATTACAATTCTTGTATGAGGAGTGTTTTTTTTTTGTTCATAGTCACTACTGCAACACTCATCTCTTTCGTCAAAGTCGACATTGCTCTGCCTGGAGTAGACACTGATTAACTTGAAGTCTTTTTACAAACATATTTTTGCTTGTCATATCATTTTTAATTGTAACGAATATAAGTTTGAATTTATTTTTTTCTAGACAAATTTAAATTGGCAACTATTTGACAAATCTTTTCAGTATAAAAGCAAATTCCCACTCTCCAAACTGGAATTGCATTTTGTGTTGAATTCTGTGATTTATTTTACTCTTCTAAAAGTGTTTGGAATTATAGATTAAACAACAATATTTTGTTAAAATCTTTTGATTTTTTTCAGACCTGTCCAATGTGTGTGTGTCAGTTTAAAATAAAATGGAACTCTTCAAGTTGATATAATTTATCCCAAAGATTTCAAATTGTGGTATTTAACTTCTTCAATCTTTAAATTACTATATAGATTAAACACCAAATTATCAGATTAGAAAATAGAATTGTGAAAAAAAGTGATCTATTCAAGTTTTAGAGAAGGGTTAATTTTACTGAAAATCAAAAGCATTTTCAATGGCATATATTTTGACAATATACTAGTAAAAAAATTAAATTAAAACAAGTGAAGCATGCATGGTCCCCATGAGTGCACACTGAACAGAGCATAAAAAAAAAAATTACTAAGTTCAGCATTTGCCCCTCCCTCCCCCCATTTAGTCCCAAAAGTTCCCAGGGGACGTCAAATCTTGGTGAAAATGAACAAACGGTGCAGTTTTAGGCCTTAACATATGTAAATTTGAGTTCTGCACCATGCAAAAAAAGAAATGACCAAGTCCATCATTTGACCCCCCCCTCCATTCAGCCCTAAAAGTCCACAAGGCCTTAACATATTAAATTTGAGTTCAGCACCTTGCAAAACTGCTAAATAGACATACACAGAAAATTTTTGACAAATATGGTAAAATAGTCCCAAAAATAGAGTGTTTTAAGAGCCCCTGGAGCATACCCAAGAGTTATTGCGAAGTATAGATAAACAAAATTATATAGAAATCAGTTAGTTACAACTTTTCAAAAAGTTTTATAAAAATCGAAGGCATCAATTTTTTTTGATAAGCACAAAAGTGTCAATTTTAGCCATCTTAGCCTTAAAGGCACCCCTAGGGGGGCAACTGAAGTTTTCTCGGAAACTCTGTCCTGTTACTTTTTTTACTCATATCATGTTTAATGTTTGTGCAAAATTTCAAAAAATTCCAAGGCATAGTTATTGAGAAAAGTGCGAACAGACGAACGAATGAACAGATAAGGGTGAATTTTGTCCCGGGGACCAATAAATAAAAACAAAGTAACGGAACGATTTTACTGCATAAAAAACTCAATAACTAAACATTTTTTCAAATACATCTTTTTGCTGAACAAAAACTGAATGTAGAAATTCTTTGCTGAAAGAATCTTCATCCGATCATTAAGAAACAAATTTTCAGATTATAAAATAAATATAACACTTAAAATTTACTTGTTAAATGTGGTCGGTTTTGAGTCGCCATTTTTGCAAGTCATCGTATCGGTTGGATTGACTTCACTTAATTTCAACGTTCCGAACTTCTGGTTGGACTGTGGAGACATCGGCAAAGACGTCACTTTTTTTGTTTTTTTTTCCTTCATGCTACGGGTTCAAGCCTGCCTACCTACTATTTTTAAACCCCCCCCTCCCGCGTTCCTTACTCAAATCCAGGCAACGCTGGGGAACCCCGTGACTCTACCACTTTTTTTTTAACACCTCTCTTCACCCCCTCCTCCCTCGGGAGTCCTTAATACACCTGCACATACCCGGGCAATGCCGGGTACCCAGTTAGTCTATATATATATATAAACGGCAAAGTGTGTGTGTGTGTGTGTGTGTGTGTGTGTGTCACAAAAACTTTTGACACAACTGCCTACTCCTTTTTTTTTTATTATTATTATTATTATTATTATTATTATTATTATTATTATTATTTCAAGGCTTACGTAATAGGATTTTTTTCCTTTTAAAACAAAAACTGAATTATTTTACCGTCCATGTAAACTTCTTTTTGTTTTTTGGTTTTTCTCACCTCTTTCCACCCAGGCAGTGTCTACTTTTTTCTGGTTATACTGACTCCTTACTACACCCTCTCTCCTTACCCAGGCAACGCCAGGTACCCCCGCTAGCCTAATATGAAAGGTAAAGTGAGATTTTCTTCTAAGTGACTATCACTCATTTAATTTAGCCAAGATTTTTACGATTTTCTTTAGAAAATCTTAAGTTATTAAGATGCTTTTATGTTTCCGTAATTTAAATGAATGCAAAAGTTTTTTTATTACTGTTTACCATCAAAATGGATTAGTGTTATTTAAATCAATAACATAACATTTAATATATTATATACGATTTTATCACTTAGTTTCTTACATGTAAATCCACTGAAACTCTAGTGTTTATCAAAAAGTACTCAATAACAAGAACAGTGTAATTATAGTATGTTTATTTATACAAACATTATTGGCTACAGATGTGCATATATATTTCTGATGCCACTCCTTTAGAGCAGCATCTTCAGGCCAAACATTTTGTAACCAAATTTTAAATAATTTTTCCTTTATACAAAGTTTTTCATTGAACATATAAGAGTTTATAAAGAAAAAGAAAGTAATATAGAAAAATGAGATTTAGGAACAAAGGGATTGGATACTTGAAATCTAGAAGGACACAATTTTTTTGTACTAAAAATAGCAGTTTTCATTCTCCATCTTTTATTACCGAGATTTTTTTATCTATATCCTTGGTCTACAATTTGAAGCAGCACCAATTTTAACCATAAACTGGAACCTTTTCTTTCTTTTTACTTGAGGATCACCACTTATCAAGGCCCAAAGGCTACTTGAGGATAAGGGTTAATGGAGTAAGGTGGTATTGAAGTAATCGTTAATGATGTAAATTGGGTGGAATTTGATTATTTATGAGGACGACTTAACAGTAACTTGTTTACATTAGATTTAAAGGCAACCATGTTGCATTTAGCAGGGAAGCATGCCAGCGGAACAGTGTTTCAAAGGTGAGCAGTTCTGGGAAAGAAGCTTTTTTCATGGAATCTGTGTTTACATTTATGCATGGATAGAGAGTGGGGAAAATCATATATAGTGGTTTTGGCTAGTCGAGTGTTTTTTGTGAAAGTTTAGCAAGGGGAGACCATAGGGGAGTTCAGATGAGCGCTAACCATGAAAATAGCGATAGAGTAAAGACAGGCTCGCAACCTCTTTTCTTTGTGAAAGAGGTTGCAAAGAAGAAAAGGGCATCGCCTACTAGGTTTCGAAGCCGGTTTTGAACTCAAGACAAGATAGGGCACACTGAGCAGCTCTTGTTCAGATGTGGCAACAGTACTCCATTGTAGGACATACCTGGTTCTTATACAGATAGAGGATTGCATCAGCAGTGACATACTGGAACGGTAAATGATCCAACTATCTTTCCAGTGACCTTGCAACAGATTTGATGTATGTGTTCCATTTCAGATCAGGAGTGAATGTCAGTCCCAGAAGCTTGTGATAAGAAAGAGCTTCTCCAAGACTAGAGCCATGAAATTTATGACATGAAATGTTTGAGTTTCAGATCAAAATATTTTTATTATTCTATGTAAGACAAAGAATACATAAGAAATATTTTAACTCCTTATCCTATAGGATTTCGATGTCCACCATCTCTTCAGAGGAGAAAATATTAGCAAATAGTTATAATGGTTTACACCTTATTTGCTAAAGTCAGTGAGACATGGAAAATCACAATTAAAAATTGATTGAGTAATTAAAAAAGTCATAGAGTAAGGGAAGTTAAAGAAAAAGATCTTGCATATCGAGCAATTCTTATTTAGGTGGGATAATAATTATAAAATATTACTGCCAGTAATATCTTGTAAATCTTATAATCACAGGTTTCCATACCAGTTGATTGCTGGATAATTTTATTCTGAAGTGTATATATATATATATATATATATATAGTATTGATGAAAGATCCTTAAACAATAATTTGAATCCTAATCTGCATATCTATTTTTTAAACAATCTGTATTAAATTAATGCTTGGTGTTACCCATTTGTAATTTTATTGTTTTATTTCTCTCATATATATGCAATAGCTTTGCTGATATTAACAGAAATTAATTAAAGTTAATAAATAAAAATAAAGAATAATTTACTTTCTTATGTTCAGTTATTTTCAAGAAAAGTCAAAGTAATTTAAATAAAACTTATCTACTTTATCTAGGTAGAAAGGATGGTTGGTTGTTTTTGTTTTACGGCATATCAACCCTTTTTGGGTTATTTAATGCCGACTAGGTAGAAAGGAATACATAACAATATATAAGAGTTTATAAGGAGAGGGGGTGAGTGCTCCCCTTTCATTCCCTATCTCTTTCTCTCACAAAGCCAAATTTTCTTTGTATTGTTCTTAAAAGATCTACCCCACAAGCATCACTTCTCAAGCAAATTGATTTCTTCTTTCTATTCATTTATTTGTTTTTTAAAAGATAAATAACTTTTTTTAGAATTTCCAAAATATTCATATTTATCTATTAATATAAATAAATGTGAAAGTTTTTGCCCAGTGTTTACAAGAAACTTGAAATGTCTAGTATTTAAAAAGAAAAAAAAGAAACAGTGAAATGTCTAGTATTTAAAAAGAAACAGTGGAATGTCTAGTATTTAAAAAGAAACAGTAGAATGTCTAGTATTTATAAAGAAACAGTGGAATGTCTAGTATTCAAAAAGAAACAGTGGAATGTCTAGTATTCAAAAAGAAACAGTGGAATGTCTAGTATTCAAAAAGAAACAGTGGAATGTCTAGTATTCAAAAAGAAACAGTGGAATGTCTAGTATTTAAAAAGAAACAGTGGAATGTCTAGTATTTAAAATTTCGGTTTCATGCTAGTAAATTTTGTGAAATCATTTTATTTGTTCAAAAAAATGTTTACATTTTCTAAACAAAAATTTGTCAATGAGAATAATAAGAAACATCTAATACATAATACTAATTGAAAGCAATCTTGCTTCCATTATATATTACAATATTTGAAAATACAAGTGATAACATTGCGAGAATCTTGCTCAGAATTGTGCAAATCTGAAATATTTAAATTTGAATGAGATTGTGGCATATATTTAAAAATACAAGCGATGATATTCATGGTGTCCACAACCTGGCGAACATTATTACTACAAACAGTATTCAGTTGCATAACATTTTATACAAAAATGTAACTGATCAAATAAAAAAAGTTACCTTTAAACTCAATAAGAACAATTTTTAAATAAGATTCTAAAATAATGTTATTTCAACAACAATTCTTATTTTGATCTTAAAATAATACCAATATTAAATTAGGTCACTAATAGATGCCAATACATATTATTTGAATTTACGCTAATCCAGGCTCACTGGGAAAGTGTGAGCCTTCCAACTTATAGAAGTTGAGAGCTTCAATAATGACCACAGAATGTTATCTTACACATTAAAACCCAAAAATATTTTTGACACAAAAAAACAAAAACTAAACTTACTCAACTTCAAAATCGAATAAATGAATTTATAATAAAAAAATATATATTTTTAATTTTAAAAACTTTTTATCGAAATAAAAAAGCAATTTTTTCTTTCATTTCAGACAAGCCTTAAAAAACTTAACCATTAATTTATTAAAATGTAAAGAATGGTAATTTATTAAAAAAAAAAAAAAGGGTGGGGAGCTAAATTTAAAATTTCCCAAACTGTAAAGTTGTGTTATTTGAATAAAATGTAAGCTTGAAGAGTCAAGGCTAATCAGAGTTACACAGTGGACAAAAGATCAAATACCTAAACTAAAAAACTGAAAGATGCCCATCAACCCCTAAAACCACTTCTTCAAAAGGATGAAGGGGGGTGGCATACAGTTTAAAAATAGATAAATAGTCTTATAACCAGGAAGAATATAGGGAAAGAACACAAATGGCAAAGATTTTAAATATGAAATTAAAAAATACTTTTATTTCAACATTTATTCAGAGAAAAAGCTTACCTATTTATTGAAGTTTAATCAAAATATTTATTCAGAGTACACTGGCAGAAAACACAACTTTCTTTATCTTTACTTAAAAGGGCAGACAATTGAAGAGAAATGTTCTTTAAATCCAAAAATAAATAAAAGTTACAAAAAAATCTCAAGTTTATTTTTGGAGGTTGATGTAAATTTGTTGTAGTTACATCTACATTTCTAAATGCAATTATTGAGAGTATGTGTGAGGTGGGGGTGCAGGTTACAATTCATTTGCATTATGATTTACAAGCAGTACTACCTAGCATTGGTCATGATCATAATTTTTATAAATTACATAGATTACAAAAAAAAGGTATAAAAATCAAGTATATAAACCAAACTGACTAGTTTTTTTCTTTTGCTTTTTCCCCCTCCCCACACGTTCGCTTTAGAGTTAAATGTTGGTTAGTCAAAGACAAAGGAAGCGAAAGAAGGCCAAAATGAGCAATCAAGACATATTTATTGGAAGTGAATACTGAAAAAATATGTTATTAAACCAATACCCAACTATGAGGGTAAGAGTTTTTCCACCTTTATCTATTCATGTTATGACTAATAAAAATATAAAAAAATAGATCAAGATTAAAAAGTTTTAAAATCATAAAAAAATTTTATAAATTGATTGAAAATGCAATGTTTTAAACATGAACTAATATTTAGTATTTTATACCAAATAAAACATTTATTTTAGTAAAAAAAAATTGTAGTAAAAAAAAAAAAAAAAAAGAGTTTTAATCACAAAGTACAAGAAAAAAAAATCAACTTTAGTTTATATATAAGATGACTAGTTGTCCAAGGATGGGTTCCATAACCTTGACACACTCTTGGACCATCTAAGAAATTTGAAAATTAAAACTAATCAAAAACATAAATTAATGAAACTGAATGTGTATGACTCGAATGATTTTAAGCTGCTTTTTTAAATAGTTTTAACAATTATTTTGACTGTAAAATTAATAGAAAGAAATATAAAAAGAATTTTAAGTATTCATGCGAGTCATTTTTTGTTTCACCAATGGATAATTCTTAAGATGTCTTGAAATTTCATCCATTTTTTTTTTAATAAATAATAAATAAAAAAATATATAAATAGATATAAATTATAAAAAGAAATAAAATTCTAAGTTTGAATTTCTATAGACAATAATCGCATCAACTGTTGAGTTTAAGACATTGTAAATCAATGTAGATTTTTTTAAATGTTTAAAATGTAGATTTTTTAAATGTTTAAAATGTAGATTTTTTAAATGTTTAAAATGTAGATTTTTTAAATGTTTAAAATGTAGATTTTTTAAATGTTTAAAATGTAGATTTTTTAAATGTTTAAAATGTAGATTTTTAAATGTTTTTTAAAATGTAGATTTTTTAAATGTTTAAAATGTAGATTTTTTAAATGTTTAAAATGTAGATTTTTTAAATGTTTAAAATGTAGATTTTTTAAATGTTTAAAATGTAGATTTTTTAAATGTTTAAAATGTAGATTTTTTAAACGTTTAAAATGTAGATTTTTAAATGTTTTTTAAAATGTAGATTTTTTAAATGTTTAACGAAATAATAAGTGTAAAGTACACCTATCTCAAAATTAAACTTAATTTGCTTTTACTGAATTAAAAATATTTTGAAATAAGACTTTCTTACATATTTCTTTAGATTTTTTTGTAAACATTCCACTATAAAATAAATAGTTATCTTTATAGGAAATGCCATTGAATAAAAAATGTCTATTATTAACAATCAAATAAATCCACTAAAAATGCTCAACTATTTTTGTATTGTGATAGTGATGATGGAGGGTAACAAACAAAACAATTTTTTTTTTTATTTATAAAAACATTTTTATTTATTACAATTTTTGGAGTACTTGTTTTCTCCAATAGATTTATTTTGTTTTTGCATGAAATGTTTGTTTTACTTTTTTTTTATGATTATATTTTCAAATATTTTGGCAAGGAGTCGAAATGGAGGTTACTGAGACAAACTATTATTACCTCCAAGTTCGCCTGGATTAAGTGTTGCTTTTTTTTTTATCTATGTGAGGATGTTAGCAATATTACAAAAATATATTTCTGCATCAGAAAACTGTTTTTATTCAATTTTAAATTTTAATAAAGCTAATGTGACTGAATAAACTGAGCAAAACTGTATTTTATTTTAAAATCGTACCTAAAAACTATTGCAAATTATGATTTTACCCAGATGTTTCCAAGACATCTTCATTTTCTCTGGTCAATTTTCTAAATTTTACGTTTTTTAACACATACAGGAAACTAAAATTTTAACAGTAAAATAAAAAAAAACACGATTTGCACTGCTTTATCAAGAAGGGATGCAAAGAGAATCTCATTTATATTAACAGTGAATTTTGTAAATGCATTTTTAGGTTTTTCAATGTTATATGTAAAATCAAAGTGAAGCAAATTTTTAAATACCAAAACCAAATAGGGTCAAGCAATCAGTTATTTTCATGTTTGAGATGAAAATAAAAATCATATTTCTCTTATTATCTAGTAAATTAAAGAAATGACATCTGCTATATCCATTAAAATATTTTGTGCGAGTTAAAATCAGTAGCAGGAGAGAAAATATTTTAGATATTTTTATATATGGAATATACTCTCCAGATTTTGTTTTTATTCATTTTTTAAATAAGTCTGTAAAAATAAAAATTTAAATATCAGTTATTTAATTTTGGTTGATTACATTTATCTTGTATGCAACTAGTAGGCTCATGTCCCAGCGTTGAACAAGAAAGTAGACTAATAAAAAAAGAAATAAGGGCTTGACGTTGTGAATGAAACAGTCATATATGCGAGTGATTTTTTCAACTAGAAATAATACCATAAAAGGCTTATCTTTGACGATTGTTGTTTTTTCACTTACAATCTTTCCAAAGCTTATTATTGCCGAGTGAAAAATATCTTTTCAGGCTTTTTTTTTTTTTAATAAAACAAGCAAAGTCAAATTATTTACACAATAGAAGTTTAATAAAGCAATATAATCTTGTTTAATGAAGGCTGTCTAAAACGAACATCTGTAGAAAGTTTAATGTTTATACTTTCAGGTCTAAACATATAATTTGGTGCTTATTTACAATCACACTTATTAAAAAAAAAAAAAAAAATGCAGTAAAATCTTTATGATGTACATATTCATCACGAAACAAAGATGTCATATTCCAAAAATCATATGGGTTTGGCTAGTAGCTTTTCTATTTGGCCAGTACATGAAAATATTTAGCTGTCATAGGTCAAGATAAATTTGTCCGTAGAGCCTTGACCTTGAACTATTGAATTATTTGCTGTTTATGATTATCCAACCTCAATGCAGACCTCATGATATTAATGTAAAATGATAACCAAAATAGTATAAAACAAGTGAAGCATGCATGGTCCCCCGTGAGTGCACACTGAACGAAGCCCTCCTTCCATTTAGCCCCAAAAGTTCCCAGGGGACATCAAATTTTGGTGAAAATGAACAAACGGTGCAGTTTTAGGCCTTAACATATGTAAATTTGAGTTCTGCTCTATGTAAAAAAGAAATGACTAAGTTCAGCATTCGACCCTCCCCCATTTAGCCCTAAAAGTCCCCAAGGCCTTAACATATTTAAATTTGAGTTTAGCACCTTGCAAAACTGCTAAATAGACATACACAGAAAATTTTGGACAAATACGGAAAAATGAACCCAAAAATGGAGTGTTTTTATTAGTCCTAAAAGAGCCTCTGGGGCATACTCAAAAGTTATCGCAAAGTATAGACAAACAAAATTATATAGAAATCAGTTAGTTACAACTTTTTTAGAAAGTTTTAGAAAAATCGAAGGCATCAATTTTTTTTAAATAAGCGCAAAAGTGTCAATTTTAACCATTTTAACCCAAAAGGCATACCCGGGGGGGCAACCGGAGTTTTCTTGGAAAATTCGTTCTGTTACTTTTTTACTCATGTTTAATGTTTGTGCAAAATTTCAAAAAATTCTAGGGCGTAGTTATTGAGAAAAGTGCGGACAGACGAATGAACAAGGGTGAATTTGCAGGTCCACCCTCCTTTTGTCAGGGAACCAACAAACTTTAAATATAAAATTTAAAAATTGCATATACATTTCTCTCCTGGCATTTAAGTAATGCTTCTTCATAAAACGATATTCAAATACATTCAATTGTCAAAAACAATAAAAAAAATGCAATAAATTTTGGGTGTGGAAAGGGTACTCATTGACATTTTGTTTGGCTGTAAGCATGAATGAGACTGTTTCTATTGTACAGTTTAACAAAATAAAATGGCTGTTTTGTGTATGACTGAACAGAGATGCATTATGATGGAATTTTATTTTTTTAATTAAATTAAGGACGAATGTACACACTGAATTATTTGATTTGCTGTGGAGTGTGTGTTTGAGTTTTTGTTTGGGGAGGAGGTGTTTTGTTTACCGAGATTACAACCCCTAAAAATAAGTTGACCTGAAAAAAAAAATAGTCAGGAAAATTTTTCTCACTCAAAATGTTAATTTTCTATCATTGCTGTAAAAAGTATGTCAAAATAGAAGTCTATTATTATTGTTATAGAATTAGAAAACATTAATAATGAAGTCAAATAATGAAATGTAATTTTGTATAAGAATATGCAAATTTATACCTATATCATATGGTCATACCAAGTATATTAGAAATGTGAAGTTCTTTTCATCTGGATATGACGGATATAAAAAAAAAGGTTTTAATGTCACTGTCATTGTGATAAATGACCTAACTTAACTAAACTAAATAGAAGTTATTAACAGGTAATAGCTACATCAACAAAAGCTACATACCAAAACTGTTTCGTCATGTTCACTCTAAATTGTTCCGCGTAAAGAAAAAATTAAATTTCATTTTTATTTGGCTCATTCATTTCTGTTTTGAGTAGTGATGTCAAAGAGGGAGTGGGAGGAGCTAACTCTCTAAGAACTACCCTTACAACAACCCATTACACTGAAGAAATACAAAAGAAATCTAATTAGCAGCATCTTTCATATTACACCACATATTTGCTCACTTAAGATGTATCATTACGCCAAATCGGACAAAAGCCAGCTATTAAACAAAAATTATAACAAAAATATGTCTTCCAATTATTAATAATGACAATAACCAAGTATTTTCTTTCTGAAACAGAAACTAACAATGCTCATTGTTCAATCACATTATTTAGATAGGTCACATTCATTTTTCTTTTTTAATCACTTCACTTTTTAAATAACATGGTGTTTCAGCTCCATGTGTGCAGATAAAAGATAACAGATGCTTTTTTCCTCTTGTATCTATTTACAGTTTAACACTTATTTCATTTAAATGTAGATTTCTGACAATATTTTTTTTATTTAACTTATTTCCCTCCATGTACTGTTTCACTTAACTCATTTCCAATACACAACAAGTGAAACGAAAAGTCTGATACTATTTAAAAGGCTTTTCTTATTTATTTTTTTTGTGTGATGTCTCTTTTTCAGAATCAAAATAAATTTGCATAACAAACATTAATTCATTCTTTTCTTTTTTTTCAACTGGTTTTTACATCAATACAAGGTGAAAATATTTCCTTTTTATTTTCATAAGCAGCCTTCAATCACTTACTAATCATTAATAGTCACTTCATCTTATGAGATATATTTTTATAGATAGATTTATATTGACACAATCCTTCTACTACTATAATCATCCACAAGTTCACCTATAAAGTTTTAGTTTTATTCTTAGGATTGACGTGATAGTTTTCTAAAGAAATAAGAATGTGAATAATACAATTTTTTTAATTGGAATTCATTATTGCGGTGAGTATTATTTATTAATTTTTATTTATTGCGGACTATTATCCTCATCTTTTTCTTAGTTGTTTCACGACGTTTCGGCTAACTATTCCTCTGGCCTTCGTCAGGTGGTAACTGCGACGGATAGGAACTCTGAATCTCCTGACTGCATTCACTGCAATTACTGCCTTCCGTCGTTGTTGTTGTCTCACCATGTTTTTGGCCAAGTAAGCCTCTGACCGGCCTTGGGTAGGGTTGAGACTGCTATCTTCAGATAATTCTCACCTGGAACCGTAGAGATTCAACGTCTATCAACTGCGCCATATTCATATTCTTATTTCTTTTCAAGGCAGCAGACCTAATTTTCAACTTAATATACACAGTATTTAAACAGTATTTACTTATTCTGCAATGTAGCTTTACAAATCATTATATTTAAACGCACCTGCTATACAACTTCCAATTAATATAAACATGTTTCTTTATCAGCATGTCTGCTGCTTCTACAATTATTAACAAGTTTGCATATAAAGCTTCATTTTCAACTTCTAAGTAATTTGAGAGTTAGACTAAAGAACTAAAGCTCCTTGGTTCTATCCCAATATTGAGCATCCAATATTTTTTTTTTTAATCAATCACATTTATTGACTTCAATGATGCAACAGAATTTTACATATTTTCTTCTTCATCCACTTTACAATTACTTAATTACGAATCCATCAATATAAATTCAAACAAGTTTGCAATTTCAGTAAAATATACTTAAACATGTTTTTTTTTATGTGACTTACATTACTTCATTTTCATTATTAAACAATTCTTTCAACACCAGAATGATTTTCAGCTTATTCTTAAACAATTCAGCAATTTTAATCTTTGATGGTGAGTATGACACAATGTGGTTTTATTTTTTGTGCTAAAAAAATGCATTTATGTAATTTGTTTTAAATAACTTAAGACAATATTTATGTGTTTTTTTCTGACCTTGATAATACAGCAAAATTACCTTAATTTTTATTTTATATTTTTAAATACGAGGTGACTTAAATAGGTTGCCAGATATTTTTATACAGGCAGTTAAAATTATCATAGACTCTTAAAAACTCAGAATGTTATTGCTATATATCTTATGAGATAACTGACCAATTTTTATGATTTCAAGTTCAAATGAACAAGCTACAGCAGGAATTAGAATATATCCTACTAAAGCTAGTGAATTTCAAAAATGCAATTTGGGTGTGAGGACACTTTACAAGAATGATATGCAATAAAATTCTGTTTTAAACTAGGAAAAAATGACACAGAAATGTATGGAATGCTTCAGACTGCTTTTGGGCCATCTTACATGAATGAAGCATTAGTTTTTGAGTTGTATGAGAATCTAGAAAGGCAAGGTGTCTGAAGGATGATGAGAAGTGTTAGAGAAGTAAGGAAGTCAGAACACCAGACTTGATTGGCCAAATAAAGAATTTCATAGATAAGCACCGTCGTGCATCTATAGAGACAATAAGTGCACAGCTTGATGTCATTGGACACACAATTATTTGCATGGAACTGAAGATAAAGATTTGCGCAAAATTTGCCCCAAGGGTGCTCAGAGAAGATCAGAAAGAAAGACGTTGTCATGACAGCAAAGAGATGGTCGAGCTGATCAATTTATATCCTGCAGTTCATGATGCTTTAGTGACCTGTGATAGAAAGCTGGATCTACTGCTATGATCCAGAGACCAAGTGGAAGCATGCTGGCTCTCCCAGACCCAAAATGGCCAGACAGAGCAAATCCCCTCTTATGATGATCCCTTGATCTACATGCATTGGGTTCCCATTGGACAGATAGTCAATACGGAATATTATGTTGATGCTTTAATGGAGTTCAGGAAAAGATTCTATTGGAAGAGTCAGCACTCTTCAAATCGGGTCAGTGACATTTCCACCGGAACAATGCACCAATCCACAACTCCATCCTTGTCACAGACTATTTAACCAAGATGGGCACCAAGACAGTTTCTCACCCTCCCTATTGTCGAGATCTTGTTACCTATGACTTTTGGTTATTCCCTAAGTGCAAAGAAAACCTTAGAAGCTGTCGCTATGAGACAATTGAGATGAAAAAGGCTTTGACAAGGGTCATTGACATGCTCACACAAGAGGACTTCCAGAAGTTGATGGAATCATACAAGAAGTGCATTGCAGCCAGAGGAGATTACTTTAAAGGGAACTAGAGTTTCATGTGTGTACTATCAATAAAAGTGCCCATATGGAAAAAAGTCTGGAAACTTATTGAAGGCACCTCATAGCTAAATATTAGTCATATCGAATATATACACACATGATCATCGCCACGTCTAAACAGAAGCCTGCCATCTCTTCAGGTTGATGTCGAGCAGCTATGTGTACATAGATGGCTCTTCAGCACAGCTTCACTCGTACATAACGGTTCACAAATGGGGCAGGGTAACTTGCCAGTATTTGCTGGTTCTTGTAGAGGGACTATATTATGGACCTTTCAATTTTATGTGAAACCGTTTGCAGATTTACAGACCAGTCCACATATATTATAACAATACTTGGGTCGTCTGGATGGCAACACATAAAATTTTTGTTCTTGTCTACCATAGTCTAACTTTACATGGTTCACCAAACTAGCTTTTGTACATTTCAGTTCTTGTTGAAAGTTGGCAGGAACAATAAATTCGTCCTACTTTCTAGGAGGATGTTTCAATACTGCATGCTTAACATGCTTTTCTCTCAAATTTTCTGCACTTTTCAATTATTAATTTTCTCCACTTCTTTCGATCCACAGTTTGAATTTCCCAGTTATTCACATCAATTTCCATCAGCTGGAGGTTATTTCCCGGTGTATCCTTAAACCTTTTTGTAGTAGGTTTATGCTGCGGTCTCTGAAAAGCGCATCATAAAGCAGTTTTTTTTTTGGTATCCTTCTATCCCTCATCCCACTAAGTGCCCAGTCCAATGCATTTGATTTTGATGATCCTCATTTCTATGCTATGCTTGTTGGATTGTTCAAAGACAACAATGTCAAGAATAAAGCACTTTCAATTGATCTTCAGTTTTTTGTGGATGCACTTTTGATGAAACATTTCCAAAGCTTTAAGATGCCTTAAGTAGTCCAGGTTTCCAATATATACACTACACAAGTCAGGACATCTGCTTCATGCACGCACAGATCTTTGTCCACACACCGACCCCTCTATCCCATCAGACACATTTTTCAAACCTACCAAAAGCAGAACTAGGCTATCCTGCGAGTTATTACAACATCTATTATTCCATCTCTACTCAGCAAACTTCCAAGATATTTAAAGGTATCAGTGACCTTCAATCTCCTCCTGTCAACCAGAACAGTTGGTTCCACATATGACACTTCAGTTAGAGGTAAATACATAACAATTTTTCTCAAACTAATGGTCAGACAGAAAGTTTTGCAAGCATTTCGGAATTTATCTATTGTGAACTGCATGTCCTCCCCTGTGTGTGCTACACGATCTACATTATTTGGATACAACTCACGAATGATAGCATAAAAAGTTCTTGAACATACATACATACTAGCAGGCTACCCGGCATTGTCGAGTCATAAAACATGCTTAAATACCATATTTTAATTTATGCAGATCTCGTATTTAATATTATTACTATAGAGCCAATTCTCTACTGATTATTATAATGACCCATTATATAATAGTGCCCAAACCATAAAATATTTTTAAATATATGTAAATTCATGCAACTTTTGCCTTTATTATTGTAGAGCTAATACTCTATTGATTATTATATTGTACCCATTATAAAGCAGTGATTTCCAAAGTTTTAAATATGACTTGGGTGCCATCAGCTAGAATCAAAACCAAAACATTTAGCTCTCCAGCATTATTCATTACCATCTGACCTAAATCTATATGCATACAAAATCTTTTAAAAAGGAACATTCTTAAAGATATAAATGTATGTTTGCGCATGCATAGGAATAACACCTTTACTTGCCTTACACTTGCCAAGTTCCAATTTTTTCACTTTTAATGCCTTAGCAGCTATTTTTACCAGCTAAAAATCAAATCGAATTTGTTCCACAGATCCAAATCCTCAATATATCAAGTTTCAAGTCTGTAGATCAAAAATTGACAAAGGAGTTTGGTAGAGATTATTCCTCACACATATAGACCAGGTCACTTTTATATATATATACTAGCAGGCCGCCCAGCATTGCTCAGTCATAAAATACATTAAATATGATATTTTAATTCATGCAGATTCCATATTTATTATTACTGAGCCAATTCTCTATTGGTTATTATATTGTACCCAATATATAGTAATGATTTCAAAAGTTTATATATATATATATATATATATATATATATATATATATATATATATATATATATACAGAGAGAGAGAGAAAGAGAGAGGCACCTTCAGTCTTTGACAGACTATGGATATCCACGTAGTGATGCCTGCGCATGAAATATTTGTGGCAAGAGGTACGCAATCTTCAACCATACTTCTCCTGAGTCAACATTGTTAAATACCAGTGGCAAGTGAAGTATGTACAGGACAAATGGAAACAAATGTTGAGATAAGCGGAAAGCACATACAGTGCCTAGAATTCCCAAATGCTCACCCATCTGGCATTAACCAGACTGCTTTTATATATGTATATATATTAGCAGTTCAGCCCGGCTTTGCTCGGGCCCTATGTACTGATCATAACTATGTACATATACATATATATATATATATATATATATATATATATATATATATATATATATAATAAAAGGTTTGACTCACATCTAAAATTTCAAGTGTTTAGACCCAAAATTGGCAGAGGAGTTTGATAGAGTCTGTAAAGGTCAACTCTTTCAACTTTAACCTCTTGGCAGCCAAATTTTCGTCCAAAAATTGATTAAAAAGCTTGCTGCATGTCTGAATAGTCTTTATGTAAAATTTCAAATTTTAAGACCCAAAATTGGCTTAATAGTTTGCTAGAGACAGCAACGGTAAAATCTTTTTAACTTTGACTCCTTGGCAGCCAAATTTTCAGCCAAAAACCGATTAAAAAGCTTACCCTATGTCTGAATACACTTTGTGTCAAATTTCAAATGTTTAGACCAAAAATTGGATAAGTAATTTGAGAGAGCAAATGTTTTTCAACTTTGACCCCAATTTTGACCCCTTAACATTTATTGCTTTGGGCTCAAATCAAATAAAAAACTTTGATCCATGTCCAAGTAACTTACATCTAAAATTTCAAGTGTTTAGACCTAAAATTGGCGTAGGAGTTTGGTAGAGTTTTCAAAGGTTAAATCGTTGAACTTTGACCCCTTGACAGCGAAATTTCTGGCAGAAAACTCATTAAAAAGATTTTTCCAGATCTCAATACCCCTTATGTCAAATTTCGAGTCTGTAGACTGAAAATTGACAGAATAGTTTGGTAGGAAAATGCACACACACAGACACACAGAGACAATTTCACTTTTATATATATATACTAGCATTTCAGCCCGGCGTTGCCCGGGTGTTTTTGAGGTGTATGTTGAGAAAAAAAAAAAAAAAGCAGTCAATTTTTTTAACTTTGACCCCTATTTTTTGGGGGGCTCACATAAAGTTATTAAGTTAGATCCATGTCCAAGGAACCTATATCTAAAATTTCAAGTGTTTAGACCCAAAATTGGCGGAGGAGTTTGGTAGAGTCCTCAAAGGTCAAATCGTTGAACTTTGACTCCTTAACAGCCAAATTTCTGGCCGAAAATGGATTATAAAGATTTTTCCAAATCTCAGTACCCTGTATATCAAATTTCGAGTCTGTAGACTGAAAATTGACAGAGTTATTGCGTAGGGAAATGTATACACACAGACACGTTCATATATATATGGCTTGGGTGCTATTTAGTACTCCAGCCTTAATCGTTAGTTTGAGCTATCGGAAAATGGATCAGAAAACGTTAAAAATTAGGCGACTTTAACATATAAATGTATATTTGAGTATGCATAAAAATAATAGGTTTAGTCGAGTTCAATTTATTTATTTTTTTTATTTTAACTCTTAGCAGCTATTTTACCAGCTAAAAAACAAATCTAAAAGTGTGCTATAGGTCTGAATACTATAAATATCAAATTTTAATTTTGTATACCAAATATTCAGAGATATACACCAACAAGGTCACTTCCGTGTGCTAGACTATTTTCATCTTAAATCCTATGGAATTATGCAGAAGGTAGAAACTATGCATAAATAAAACTGAGCATAATAGTGAAATGAAACCAATCATCTAATACCAAACCATAAAAATGAATAAGCAATAAATGCTCGTTTTTTAAAGGGATATGCACAATGTAGAAAATATGCAGGAATAGAACTGAGAGTAATAGTTTCCAATAAAAATCATAAAAATGAATAATTAAAGTTTGTTTTTCAAAGGAATATGCAAAGAAGTTAACATTTATGTAGTTGCTTACATATTTATGACTGAGTATATCAAGAAGTTTGTTTCAATAATTGTTAAATAGAAAAAGTAGGCTTTTAATATCAATGTCAATGCGACAAAAACTAAACTTTATATGTGTATAGATAGATATAATCATGGTCTTTCTTCCATATAACCTTTTTGCATGTCAATGATAATTACAAAGTTCCTTGTGACTCTTTTCTTATATATCAACTCTTGTCAGGTTTTCAGGTTTTATTGCATGCAGAAAGTTTAATATCTATTTTCATTTCTACAAAGAACAATGTGATCTTTGTCAAACTTTGGATCATCTATAATCTTTTCACGTGTTAACCCATGCCATTAATTCTAACTATGAAGAAATTCAAGATCTTTTATAAGGAATACTTGTTGGTTTTAACAATTTATGTTTTTTAACATAATTGGTTGTTCAACAGGTTATTGACAAAAAATTTTTCATTTTAGTCATTTGTATGTTTTCATATTATTTTTTTCATTGTTTCTTTTTATTTCTAACTGAAGAGGGTAATCTTCTAATTTCATTTATTTTCTGTTTTTTAATTTATTTCAATTTTTTAATTTTCTTTTGTACATTTCATTATTTTGTTTCTTTCATTTTTGTTTCATTTTGGGTTTGTTTGTTTGATTTTTTTTTTCATTCTTTTGTATAAGTATTTCTCATTCTTTTTCTTTTCACTTTATTATTTTCTTTTTTTCATGATGTTTTTGTTATTCTTATTCCAGTTTTATTTATTATGGATTGTTGTTGTTGTTGTTGTTGCTGTTAAAAAAACAAATCTGTGCTCAACTGTTGTTGCAGGAGAATATGGTCATTTATAAGTTAGAAGCACACAGCCACACAATACAAATACATCAAGGTTATCTTTTGTTTTTTAAAACCAAACATTTTTAGTTTCCACAACATGTTTCATTCTTTTCAATAATTCATTTTGGTCTGTTGTGAAACGTTCATTTGTTTTTCGTTTTTGAATATTTCTTATGTCCTTTTTGTAAATGTTTTGGCAAGTCGACAAACTGGAAGTTACCGAGACAAAAGATTGTTAGCTTTGTTCTCTTCCGAAGTGTTGCTTTTGTATGTATATACACGATGTGAGGATGTATAGAAGAATATTTTTGTTTTAAACACAGATTTTAATACAAAGATATTCTTGTATACATTATATTTCAATTGAAAACTGTAATAATGCTGAATAAATTAAACTAAAATGTATTTTTATTTAATAATTTATCTAAAAATAACATTTCATTATTTTACTGGGCATCCCTAAAATATTTTCATTTTACTTTTATTCATATCTATGTAAACCTAAGTAAAAATTCTCCATTAAATAAAAAAAATCTGTAAATTTTAATTTATTATTTTTAAAAATATTTTTTATGCTGCCTATACTTGTAAACAAGATCAACTTGTAATTACAAGTATTAATTTTTAAATTTATTTCCTATTTTGCAATTTTATGAAAAGTTAAAGTTTTTCTGTATGTGCAACAGTAACAATATCTAATTTTGCGGCAGGTGGCAATTAGTAAACTTTACTTTTGCTAGACTTTTGAGATTGTTTTACAAAGATTAAGAACATTCAAAAATGGAACTCATGGCAAATCACATATTCATACCTTTCTCAAAAACATGTTTAATGAGCAATTATCACATATACAGAAATTGCAATTATCACATATACAGAAACTGCAATTGTCACATATACAGAAACTACAATTGTCACATATACAGAAATTACAATTGTCACATATACAAAAATTACAATTGTCACATATACAGAATTTGCAATTGTCACATATACAGAAATTGCAATTGTCACATATACAGAAATTACAATTGTCACATATACAGAAATTACAATTGTCACATATACAGAAATTACAATTATCACATATACAGAAACTGCAATTGTCACATATACAGAAATTACAATTGTCACATATACAGAAATTGCAATTGCCACATATACAAAAATTACAATTGCCACATATACAAAAATTACAATTGTCACATATACAGAAATTGCAATTATCACATATACAGAAATTGCAATTATCACATATACAGAAATTACAATTGTCACATATATAGAAATTACAATTGTCACATATACAGAAATTACAATTATCACATATACAGAAATTGCAATTGCCGCATATACAGAAATTGCAATTGCCGCATATACAGAAAAATTACAATTGTCACATGTAAATAAATTGTAATTGTTGCATATAAATTGCAATTGTCACATGTAAATAAATTGTAATTGTTGCATATAAATTGCAATTGTCACATGTAAATAAATTGTAATTGTTGCATATAAATTGCAATTGTCACATGTAAATAAATTGTAATTGTTGCATATAAATTGCAATTGTCACATGTAAATAAATTGTAATTGTTGCATATAAATTGCAATTGTCACATGTAAATAAATTGTAATTGTTGCATATAAATTGCAATTGTCACATGTAAATAAATTGTAATTGTTGCATATAAATTGCAATTGTCACATGTAAATAAATTGTAATTGTTGCATATAAATTGCAATTGTCACATGTAAATAAATTGTAATTGTTGCATATAAATTGCAATTGTCACATGTAAATAAATTGTAATTGTTGCATATAAATTGCAATTGTCACATATAAATAAATTGCAATTGTCACATATAAATGAATTGCAATTGTCACATATAAATGAATTGCAATTGTCACATATAAATGAATTGCAATTGTCAAATATAAATGAATTGCAATTGTCAAATATACAGAAATTGTAATTGGCACATATAAACAAATTGATAAAATGTGTCACAAGTTTTAATAAAGCTCCATCTTCCTTAGGTTCGTTATGTGCTACATTTTAATGGGTTCAGATTTAAAGCAGATTATTTTTTGGAGAGCGATTATATTAATGAAAAATTATCTTTCGTTTTACTTATTTCCACTTTTAGACACAGTGTGTGCATGTGTGTGTGTGTGTGTGTGTGTGCGTGTGTGTGTGTGTGCGTGTGCGTGTGCGTGTGCGTGTGTGTGTGTGTGTGTGTGTGTGTGATTTTGTTAATGTGGAGGATACAGGGGAAGGGGGTACAAGCATCTTCCAACGTTTAGACTAATTCGTAAAACTGTCTTTTCAAAACTGCCTCAATTAAAAGGAGCTACAAGAGACAAACTTGCTTAATAAGAAAAACAAATTGAACACAAATTGTGCAAATTCAAATTTGATTTTCCAATTTGATTCAGGAAGATACTGTTCTCACCCAGTCCAACTGCAGTACAATGACAGATCCATGATCAGATGGATCTGTAATGTAAACTCTGTTTAAACCAAGGATTTTTTTTCGAAAGCAATACACTTGCCTAGCATAGAAGTTCTAAGGGCGGCTTGGTTATGTTGATAGCACCATGTAGAGCATTTATGGAAAAATTGCTGCAGAAGTATGGATCTCTTAGATCACATAAAGGTTAGCTGGCTAAGAAAAACTTGGATGCATTGATTAAACAAGACTGTAAAGGGAGGAATTTGGAGATAGTTGATAAGTGAAGAGTAACATTGCAGAATATGACAAGAGGTTTTTGACCCTATGGGCAAAAGAAAAGTGTAAAATGAGAAGAAGTTAATAGAAGCATTAATTATTATGAACATATGCAGTTTATTATTGATTAATATTCATCTCTACTAGTTCAATAAGAATTCAATTTAAAAGTAGAGAAATTTTGTTGTAAGTAAGTGTAATTAGTTAACTATTATTAATCCTAGTAGAAAAACTTAAGATTTTACAATATTTAACTAATATACCTTAATTTATAAACAAAAAAACAAAGTTTCAATACAATTTCTGTATTAATAAGATTGTGTTATTTTTTGTTGTGTTTCTCGTGACTGCATTATTCTTTTTTTTTTACTATTGATCAACTGTTTAATGAAATTAAAAATGCAATGTGAAAAATCCTATTTACAAAATAATTAATGTAGTGAAATGAGGGAAGATCAAATGTTCACTACACAGAGAGCAGATATCTAATTAGTATTAAATTTCTCCCATTTTCAAACTCCAGAGAATTAGTACATAGCCAGTTCCTCCTCTCTATATTCATCACATAATCAGTGCCTTATTTTATTAGCCTGTCTGTCTAGCTCCTCATTATTTGTAAGTTTAAGAGTTAAAATAATAATGAAAAACTTGAAAGTATTTATGCAATTTAAAAACAAAAAAGTGACAAAAAAGTGAAATTTATAAAGACTTCTGAGCAACACAGAGTAGAGTTAGTACAATATAATAAAAACCTTTTAAAACTTAGTGAAATGTTAAAAATTAGTATAGAAATGAAACAAAAAAAATGGTTGTGTAATGGTACTTACCTTTATTGAATCAAAACAAGCAGTAACACGTCCATTTTGTACTTCTACGTGAGGGGGCGGATGAGCAAATTTACATTCTGTTTCTGAGCGTGTGCACTTGTTGCGCTGGAACTCACGGCAAACCTCCAGCGTCAACCAACGAGAGTCTTTTACATTAGCAAGATTTAGCATTGGATTAACCATGGCCATAACAAAAGAGTATCTTCTTCACAAAATTTTGAAAGACTTCCGGGATCGGCGTCGTCGTCGTGGTGAAAATAGGTAAAATCAGCGAATACAATCCAGGTTAATGGTATTTTTATTCCTTTTGGTCACCAAACAACTTGATTGTGATTAAAAGTCAAAAAAAAAAAGGAAAAAAAAACGGTTAATGATTTCTGCTGGAACAATAGTGATTGTCCACTGTGGTTAAATTTAAAATCACCACAGTAATATCACAACGTAGATTCCAGCTGGCAGGTAGGGTTTTTATCTGGTTTTTGTGGAGGTGGACGTTTGTGAAAATGTTGAATTTAAAAATATCCAATCTCACTTCAACTTAAGGGATCCAATAATTTTTTTTTCTGAACAAATTAGGACTGAACCTAAAAAAGAAAGAAACACAGTAGTTAAAATTATTTCTTCAAAAATTTTATGGAAAGATGACAATAAAAGGACTTTTAATTTGCTGAGATTATTAAAGCTAAATTAAAAAATAGAAATATTGAATTTTAAGTAAAACTAACAATATATATTGAATTGTCAGGTCACAGTAATGAACACATCCAAAAATTATGAAAAACAATAAGGTCGAAAATTATTGACGAAAATAGTTTCCAAAGACAATAGCAAAAATTGAGTTTTGCTAAAAAAAAAGAAATCAGATAGTTCAACTCATAACAAGGGAGGTAATAATTTTCTGAAATCTTAAGTCAATTTAGCAAAACTCACTTTTCGTTAATTCTCTTCAAAACCTGTTTTGATTAATAATTAATTTTCCACTTTATTGTTTATTTTAATTTATAACTTTGAATCTTTAAAATAGAGCAACAAAGTCCTCAAAATCAATTGAATAACTAAAAAAATTAAACTGAAGACATGAGAATATTTTTAATACATTTTTATAGGATTGATATACTGTTCAAGTATGAATTAAAAGACAAAAGTTTAAAAAACATACAATGAATGTGATTAAACTAATAAAACGGTTAAAAGATACTGAATTTCTTTACACAATAAGTTGAATGTGGGGTAACTATAATATAATTTCTAAATATGAAACATCTTTCATGCTGATAATTTACATGCAAGAAAAATTTTAAAAGCAAAATGTATCAGACGATTATATTTTATTTCTAAAACAGCAATGGAGAAAAAATGTCTATTAAGACCTATTTTTGATCTGACGAGATATTTTTCTATATGATTGTTATAATAAACTGATTGAATTCAGAAATAACAGAAATGAATTCACATTTTGGAGAGTCTATCTGATGAATATTCATATTATGAGGGTTTTTTTTGTTCTTTTAAAGCTGACATGAGATGTCCAAAGCAGCATAATATAGATATAACAAAACTATTTTCAAAATATTCATTAACACAAAGTTATGTATGTTTATATGCTTGTAATTATGTATAATGCTCACTCTTAAACTAATTAATCAACTATTATCAATTTTGGTACACAGCTGCTAGCCATAAGGAGACCTATGTTTAGTTTTATGCAAAAAAGATGAAGTAAGGATTGGAAGTCCTTAGTGAAAATTAAGATAGCTCCAATTTTTGTGAAATTAAACCTCAATGAATAAATATGCTCGAAATTTCATTTTCTTTATGGAGTATTTTGAAGGGTTTTTTTACGGGCTTTATATGAGAACAGCCTCGCAATTCAAAAATATCAAATTTGCACTGAATAGTCATATGATACCAATTGAGCAAAATTCCCAATATTTGATTACTGAAATTTCATACATTTTCTAAAATAAAAATGGTGAAATGATTTTGATCAAAATTAAAATGAAAATTCTAGATTTTGATTTCAATTTTTATATCGACATAAACATGGTTCAAAATGTTCTGTTCAAGGAATTAATTTCACCTCTCTTGAGGGAGATATCATTCAAGTAAAAGACTAAAGTGAACACAGAAAAAACATTTTATCATGTCTTTCACTACATTTTGTTATTTAGCTTTCATTACAGTGCGTATTTAATATAAATAGGGTGCAGCAAAGTAGTAGTGCCATTGTATCCCCAATGCAGATATAAAACTGAACACAATTATTGATTCAGACACATAGGTATATAGCTATAGTTAGAACTTATTTTTTAACCCATAAACAAAAAAAATAAAAGATACATAAAATAATGCATGGTAGCAAAAATAAAGGGTTGAATACAAAATTTGATATGAATTTTTTTATTATGATCTATTTTAAATTGTTGCATTTTGTCTTTTTTAAGAAAATATTGAAAATGTGTCACAATGTTATGCAAAATCAAACTCCGGTAATATTTTTAAATTAATAATTACTTGATTTTTTGTTTTTTCAAATTATAAAACAAATTATCTAAATTTTTTGTATTATTCTTAATCACCCTCCTGACAAAGTTTTTAATCTACATAAAATTAATTAATTATAAGAGCAACCATCTTATTTTTTCAATTCAAAAAATTATGCGATGGAAACAATTTTAAATTATTTTTGTGCAAATCTATAAAGTTTCTCCTACGATGAGAACATGAAAACAAAAAACTAATTATTAAATTTTTCTTTTAGATTTTTCTCTTATATGAAAAATTTGAAAATGTACTTTAAGATTTTTTTATAGTTAATATACAAACTATTACATGAAAATGGTCACAATTTTTTTAAATGTGTGCATCAAAATAAATGAAAAAAAAACAGTAATCTCAAAATAATTTTCATTTATTATAAAAAGGGGGTATTCTGCGTGTGTGTGTGTGTGTGTGTGTGTGCGTGTGTGCTAAAAACTTTTCTCATACGCATCAGACCGGGTCGAAACTGGTACCATCTTATAGGGCAATGCCCCGGATGAATAATATGTGAAAATTATAAAAAACTAGACCACTTTTGAAAGGAGGATTCGTTTTCCACATCTCTTTTTTCGCAAGTCACATGCATATTAAACTAAAACTATGTTTAAAATGCTTTTTTTGTAATGTTATGACGTCATAAGAACTCATGGCCGTGTGGGCAAAAGGGTTTGTCCGTAAGTTTTTGCCTTTTTCCCCCTTTTTTTCATTTCACATTTGAGTACGGCTACCACGGTTCATTTTTTTTTTTCGGTCATGTGGGCACTCCCTGCTATTTTGATTAAAAGGAAAGTTGTTTTGTTTTGATTCATTTATTTATTTATTTTTAAAAAATGGGGGGGGGGCAGCGCACAGGTAAGGCCGGGTAGCCACCTGCTGGTACATAGTTATGAAAAAGTGCTCAATATCCAGAAAATAGTTTCTTCTCTCCGTATCTCTTTGTCATATACTTCTTTTTTGGGAGCGATTACATTTGTGTTTTTATCAGTTTTTAAGTAGAATTACCATATCTTTTATTTTTGAAATCGTTGTAGGGGTATCGACGTTGCCCAAGATGGAGTTGACATATAATAATGAAAACACACTAAATATCCTTAGTATAGCAGGTGTGTCCAAACGGAACTTAATGTGGAATAGGGCAACGTCAGGTATCTCTGCTAGTGTTATTATAAAACTCACAAATAATATACCCTCCCTTGGATCACATACATTTGCTAGTTTATGACTTGTTTTTTTTTGGGGGGGGGGCAAGATGATCCATAATGATCATCTTGGGGTGAACAAAAAGTTTTTTAATTAAAATAAAAATGAAATATTTTCTACATCACATATACTATAAACATTTTGGTTTCATTAAAATGTGATTGTATTTGCAAGACCTACAGCTAATTTCTGGCAAAAGAAATTTCTCAAGTTTAATTCATTGCTGCAAATTTTGCAAATTTAATTTCTTGTTGAATAAAAAGTATATTCTAAAAAAGTTCATATTTATCATTTGTGCACCTGTCTTAATACAAAAATAAATATTTATATCTTAAAGTTTTATTCAATAAAAGTTGACATCCAAGTCATTTGGGGTTTTTTTTTTTTTTTCATTATAAATTTAAGCTAAAATGTATGTTTTTTTACATGTTTCAGAGAAGTTAGTAATATCTGATTGGTAATGTTACGACAAAAATGAGAACGGAATCAAATTTATCAGTAATTTTTTTTTCCTTAAATAAATGATGAAAATGGATTTTCGGTTAAATCCAAAAATTCAGTTACGACACCGGAATTATCTAAATATGGAACGAAAGTCACTAAGCATGAAATAAAATACGAAACCATATGGAACCACTTCTTGCTTTACCACGAAACAATAAAAAAAATTAGCTTTTATTTTTTACATTTCTATAAATAATTGTTTTAATATTTAAATATTCATATGGAAATATATTATTTCAAAAAAGTAATTTAAACGCTCATAGTTTACATTTCTATAAATAATTTTCTAAATATTTAAAATATATTCATATGGAAATAATTTAAAATTTTCACATTTTATCACATAATTTTGTCATAAACAATATATCGTAAAACAAAGTACTAACATAAGTGTTAAAACAAAAAACTATTTGTAGAAATGTAAAAAATGAAAGTTTATTATTTTTTATTGTTTCATGACAGCACAAGAAGTATTTAAACTAAAATATTTTTTTTTAATAAATTATTTCCATATGGTTTCGTATTTCGTTTCATGTTTCGAGACTTGCATTCCATATTTTAGGTAAACCGAGTACACTTCTGGCGTCTTAACTTTGAGTACTGAATTTTTGGACTGGATTTTCTTCTTTTAAAATAAAAACAAGACATGAAAATCAAAGATGATTTTTTTTCTGTAATTAGATTTATCAATTTTTATTTTTGCATAAATTTAAAGATTTCTTCTTTACATAACAATTAAACTAAATTATTATGAGATATAGAACCAGAGATTAAGGAAGTATTATACACATTTGCAAAATTGGAGTAAATATCATTTTTATAGACAATAATGGTGACTTGGCTTCAATATTTGAAAAATTTCATGTCAAAAACTTGAATCATACTGCAGTTTCATTATAGCAGTATTGTTTTGTCTTCAAAAATATTTTTTTTTAAATCCAATGTTGTCTTAGTATTATGGACTCATCCTGAAACAGAACACTAAATATAAAGTCAGACTGGTAGAGTTTTGTAAACAAAGGCGCCTGCTTTAAATTATTTATACATGATTTTAGAAATAATAGGTTTGCTTTGTTCACAGTGATTTTTACATCTTATCCCATCAGCCATTTTCACTTTAATTTTAGCATAAGAGTAGAAGTGAAACCACCCACCCTACTGTAATAAATCCTTTTCCTTTGACCTATCACCGTAACGGAAATATAGTACAGACCTAATTAAGACCATATTAATTATTATACTAACTAGCGATTAACCTAGAAAGAAAACAATATTTCTGATTAAAATAAAATAAAAATAAATAAAACATTCTTCACATTTATATATTATATATAACAAAACGGATCCTACATTTATTTTGTTGAACAAAATACTACTAAAGTGTATGCACTATTATTATTCAGTTTTCACTTGTTGTTATTGTTGTTAAAAATAATAATAATAATAATAATAATAATCTAGTTGGAATCTGAAGATGTTAATTCTGAGAATAATTAAATCACTGTACTTAGCGTTGCCTGTTTACTTTTATTTTTGTTTGGCTTTTTAATTTTTTTTTTTTTTTTTTTTGCCAAATTATCTTTTTTGATTTAAATTGATCATTGAATTATTAACTGATCCAAATTGTTATAAAATATATAACTAATTTTTCTCGATATAGCTTCCAAAATATTTCACTGTTTAAATATATTTTTAGGGCAGAAATGACTTTCTATTCAACAGTTAAAATGCTTCCAAACTTCGAATGGTTACAATTTTTTTCCGATTGTGAAGTATAGTTAAGAAAAAAAGTTGAAAAACAAAAAAAAAAAAAAAAAACAAATAAAGAACAGGCTATTTTGACTATTAGCAGGCGAAAAAAAAATAATGGCCTAAATCACCTGGTAATCAAAATTGCGAAATATGAAACGTCGGGAAACGAAACACGCAAATCGTTCATTTAACTGGAATTTGAATAAAAATATCAAATTAAATAAAATTGGCTATTTTTTGTTTTTGTTAAGTTTTTTTTTTGGGGGGGGTGTTGAAAAGGATTTATTGCGTACATATTTTTTTGTCGTCTCTTTTTTCGACAATTTAAGTAGTATATAGAAATAGGTTTTTACAGTTTTTTGTCTGTCAAATAATTTACGCTGCTAAACTACAAATTTGCCGTAAATTTTCTTCCGTTCGGTAATTTGTTTGTTTTGTTAATACACCCACTTTTTTCTTGCATAACAATCCACAAATTATTTAAATAGAATGTTTGAAATTTCGCTTCAACATTTATTGCATTATTGATTTCAATAATTGATTAAATAAACAATATGTAAGTAAGACACGTAGAGAAAAGAACACACGCAATAAGTGATCATACATTGAACAAGATTATATCTTTCATAAAATAACATTTCTCTTAAGATTAAATTCATCATTTTTACTTTTAAGTCATTCTTGTGTGTTTACCGAGTTGAGATATTTTCAAATGTATAAGTAATTTAGAAAAAAAATAAGACGCTATTTTTTCAGCCAATGTTTTTTTTTTTTTAATGTATTTTTGCTTTGCTTTTTTAAAACGAAAATGAACAAGATTGGCTTCATGCAAACTTTTGTGCGTTCTATTTTAGACTATAAATTTTGCAAATGACTGGTCGAAACCGATTTTAAATTTGGGAAATTCGTTTCACTTTCTTTTTTAATCAATATTAACTTTTAATTTTAAACAGCCATTTTGGGTGCACCAAATTTGGGTGATATCGTACTTCTTGCTAACCTGCTTAATAATGTTTTTACAATTCTTTAAACTAAAAGGAAAATCGTTTAATATAAAATGACTTGATTCTATTCCATATCGAAGCACATGTCCACACTTCGTAATATCTACACTAGTAAAACTGTTTACTACTTCTCGTGTGTGTTTCTAGCCTCTATGTAATTACATATTTTATTTATTCATTACTAGCCTGGGTGCCCGGCGTTGCCCGGTTGTTTGGAGGTGTGTGTTGAGAAAAAAAAATGGTAGTAGGCAGGCAGGCTTGAACCCGTACCGTGAAGGAGGAAAAACACGTGAAAAGAAAAAAGTAACGTCTGTGCCGTTGGGCGTTGCGCCCATCGCCAAACAGGAAGTAGCGAAGGTTTAAATTAAGGCTACTCAATCGAAAAAAGGGGATGACTTTCGAAAATATCGGCGAAAAAAGCGACTCCCTCCTTGTAGAAATGTGCCCAGTTGAGGGTAAAAGATCCCTTCACTAAAGGAATTAATGGTTTTAAGCCAATTTTTCGATATTTATCGTCCGAAGGGTCGAGCTTCAAAATGATACCGATCTCATGAAAATCCGTCGCCTCTGTCGAAAGTTTTAGGCATACATACATACATACATACATACATACATACAAACAGGCAGGTGAGATTTATATTATGGAAAAAGATTAATCGATTATGTGTTGGAATTAAAAATGCAATAGTATAAAGGATTACATTGACAGTGTCCAAGGGTCACGTAACTCGCGTTTATGTAAAAATTCAACTAGCGAAATTGCATGAAACTGAAACGAAATACATTACATCATTTACAAAACTTGTTTACGCAGCGAGAGAGAGAGAGAGAAATTTAGGGTTTAGAATGTTGTCTGCTACAAAAACAAGACATCTGGAGGTTTTACCTCAAGACGGACCAAGCATTTCATAATATTAAAAAACAACATAAAACCATGTTTATATCCCTATACACTTTTTTTTTTATTATCAAATTTCGTTTACACCGCCCACATTTTTTTACCCCCTTTTTATTCATAAAAGTTCCCATCTGACGTATTTTTTTACGCTGTAAATGATGTACATATTTTCATTCAGTTCGGTTTTTACATAAACATAAGTCATAATTCATGTGTCAATTTAGTGCATCATCAGGTACTAACACGAACTTATAAAATAATTCAATTACAAAATTCGGTATTTTTTCAGATTAGGTCCACCTCCACAATTTTCTTTTAAATGACAACTTTTAAAGGTTTTCGACTATATGCTGAAGCTGAATACAAAAATTACATTGAAATTTTGCAGAAATAATTAGTTATCGAGATATAAAAAGTTGTATTATTCATTGTATTCTTTGGTGGTCATCTTTTTTTACGCGCGTGCAGTCAGTCATAGATGAGTAGATTTGTTTGTGGCACGCGCACGCGCGTAAAAAAATGGCCGACAAAGAATACAATGCACAATACAACTTTTTATATCTCGATAACTACTTATTTCTGCAAAATTTCAATGCGATTTTCGTATTCAGCATAGCCGAAAACCTATAAAGGTCGTCATTTAAAAGAAAATTGTTGAGGTGGACCTAATCTGAAAATTTACCCTCTTTGAAATGTGAAAAAAAATGGAAGCATTTAAACTGTCGAATTGGAACTTTTTTTTTTTTTTGCTGTAAAAATTATTAGTCCATGTATTAAAGAATTTTAAGTTTTGGAAGTTTACATTCAATGGGTTTTACAAAAAGAGATTAAAATACACATAGCAGTAAAACGATTATTTATAGTTTTATAATAATTTGGATCAATAATTTAAATTTAAAAAATAAAAACAAATGGTATAGATGGAAACATCAGAAAAAAAGCAAAACAAAAATGAAAGTAAAGAGACTGCCGGGCAACGCCGAGTGGATACATCTAATTTTATTTAAATATTGCCATCATTATTATCAATAAAAGTGTTATATCTGGGTGGAAATGGGCAACAACACTACTCCCAAAAGGACGAGGTAATTCCTTGACAACAAAGCACTACTCTAGTACTTTCCAGAAGTCTGTAACGTCTAAGAGGATCCTCACCCCAAGAAAAAAAAGGGGGCCGTAATGAATGCCTATGACATTTATTAGGTGGGATTTTGTTAATTTTTTATTTTTTGAGTGATTATCGGAACTCCAAAATGTGACTTTCTCACGTCGGCAATTTTTTCTTGTTCTCACGTATCACTCAATAGTTGCTTTTCAAACATAACACACCCTTTAAAATAAGTTAAAACACTAAAAACATATAGATAAGTAAAAGACTAACTTTATCTTGCCTTTGATAATATTTGTTATATACTTTCTTTCTTTTTTTTTTTTTTACAACTTTTTCATTTTGTTGGCTATAGTAAAAAAAAAATACCCAGTTTCGACTGGAGATACAAAATATCCATTATTAATAGATAATTAAGTTGAAAATATTCTGTTATGTGACAAGAATCCTACAGAATCATGTTTTTACTTGAAAAATTATTCGTAAAATGAAACAATCAATTTCATGCAGTCGTAGTGTCAGACTGACGACAATACTTCTTAGAATTGTGTTATTTCATGAAAGAGGATTTGAAAAGCTGGGAAAGTTTCATTCAAAATAACAGCTCTAAATTATGGATAAACAAATTCAAAACAATAATTTAAGTGGAGAAAAACTAAAATACGATTGAAATGAAAAACAATATTTAAAAGAAAAAAACTTTTATATATATATATATATATATATATATATATATATATATATATATATATAATTTTATTGCAATATTTTGTGTTGTTAAAAAATAGTGTTTACTAAAAACAAAAACCAATTGAAATCGTTCTTTACACACACTATGCAAATTATGACAACTTTTACATAACGTTATCAACGAAATAGAGTTATAAAAAGAAATTTATTCCGCATTTATGAAAGAAAAAAATATTTAGTTTTAAACTCAATAATGATCAGCTTATATTCAAATAATGCAATACGAAGCGAAGATTAGAAATCTGAGATTTTTTAAATATAAAGGCAAATTATAAAGGCCAAGATGGCCAACATGTCTTATTTGTATAAAGAAAGAAATCCAAAGAATAAAAGTATATTTTTAACTGCGTAAAGAAAATGGTAAAAACAAAAAAATAATTAGAATCTTTTTTATACTTGTTGTAATATTGCTGAGAAGACAAAGGTGCGAGAGAGATGGTGACGAGGTGGGTTGTTGTTTTCCCTTCCGTTTGTGTCAACAGAACTAACTACTAGTTTAGATTTCTTCCTTTTTTGTTGAGACTTTATTTGGCCAAAAGCTCACACGGGTTTGTATACGTTAAAAAAAAAGAGGAGTGAAGACCCTTATTTTTATATAATGAAAACGAGAGAGAAAAAGAGGCTTTAACAAAAGGAGCTATGGACAGGATACTTCCTCTTCTTGTCCTTCTGTAATAAAAAGCATTTCCCTCGTATTCGCATGATCAATAATAATAATAAAAGTAGTAGTAGTAGTAGTAGTAGTAGTAGTAGTAGCACGGTGATTTAATCTATCAACAATAGAAAAGGGGGAAATCATATCAAATCTCTCAAAATAAAGGTAGAGTTCAATGTGAAGCTGTCAAACATTGTGATTGGCCATTGGTCATCATCATCATTAATTACAGCAATTTAAAATAATTTAAAATCGAGACAGAAAAAATTTCCCAACTAATTTCATAAATAAATCGTCCATTTCATTATTGTCTTCGATTTATAAAATCGAAATCATAATTGTTATTTTTAAGTTCAATCTTTTAAATCCTAAACAAGTGATCCTCCTTGTGTGTGAGATCATGTCTAAGCCGGGAATATCAACATTAAAAAACGGAAAGTGACACATTTTAAAAGGGTAACATTGAGAAGAGCAAGTGGAAAGATTTTGTTTTGAAATATATACGTGCCCCTCCCCCCTCCTATAAAAAGAATGACAACAATTCTAATCTTGATTTCCCTTGTCCGCAAAATGAAATGTCCTTCTCGCTTTTCTGTCGTCGCCGCCGCCGCCGCCGTACAATCGAATCGCACAACACAACCCATAACCTTATTTAGATTAAGATTTTTTTTTTTTTCAGACTTACAATTGCACACTAGTTCAAGTGTAATGGTTATCTTCAATTCGAAAGGTAAATCTGTGTTATTAATCCATTCACTGGACAGCCAACCTGATCATTTACTGAGATATTTTCACGAGGAAGACGGTCGCGAGAGGCGCCATAAGTGACAAGTGGGCAATGGCTGATCTATTTTGAAGGGGAAACAAAAAGTGAGGAAAAGAAGAGAAAAAGAATGAAACCGGAGACATACTGCAGCAATTAATATCAGAAAATAAAAATACATGAACAGTGGAAGGGTAATATCTCACAAAATTAACATGGACAATTTCCGGATGGATTCAACCTGGCCAGGTTGATTTTCAATAATGGCTAGGCAAGGTGATACAGAGAAAGAGGTGCAAATCACAATGACACACAGATATACAATGCAGACATACGTTGAACAACGAATGAATTCGCCATTAAAAGATGAAAACAATCTCACAATAGTATTAGGATCAGTATATCTATAGATGGAACGAAAATTATGTTGAGATTCCTTTTTCATTTTTTTAAGCAGGTAAGAAACATTAACGAACGAACACGGTAACCGGTCATATATGACGTAGTTGTAGTAGCAAATTACGTATCATGCTTAATCAATTTTCTTCTTTTTTTTTTGTATTTTCTTTTTTTTTGTTGTTTTTTACGAAAATAAAAGAATTGTCAAGAGTATTTGTAAGGTCTGAATGTTTTACTGGATGTTATTTAGCCATGTCAAGTCTGTGGTCTGAAAATGTGATCACAAATGACATGGCCGACAACGCCGCAGACAGACACTGCTACTACTCCTCACTGAATCGAACACTTATGGCCGGATTGAGGAAGACGAAAAGAAAAAACAAATGGTCAACACCCATTAAAGAAGCTTGTAAAATATAGGTGAAATAATGGGACTAACAATAATGCCAATATGTAAGAATTGGATGCACCAAGTAGTTTCTATATTTAGCTCTCCAGTTTACGTGGTGTGGTGTGCTCTGATGCTATGCAAAAATTATCGATCGGATAGGTGGACGACGGCATTAGTTTCCATACGATGCGACAGAAAACAAAAACCTTCATTGTGGAAATATTAGAATTAGCATTTTAATGGAAAATCGAAAAGGAAATCATTTTTATTTAGTAACATCAAACTGGAATATTTGCTCATTTCCTTTCAATCCATTGAAAAAGAAATATGACGTTCTATAAAGAACAACGAACGTGTCGAAAATTAACTTTTTCATGAGGATTTTCCTCCATTGATATGGACGGACAGATTAAAAACGATGGAGCGAAAGAGATGAAGGTGCTATCCGATGAGTCAGTGTGAAAAAAATAAGAGGGGGGCAGTGGTCACTTTTACATTCATTTCATTCTGATTTCCTTCTAAAATGGAGATTTCCACTTCAATGCGACTAAAATCCATTCGTTTTATATTATCTAAAAAATTAAAATAAAAAATAATCGGCTAAAAGTTGATATTTCCTCTCAAAACTCCTTTTTTTATAATGATATAAAATATCTATACACTTCACTGTTTGATATCTACTTGTGGAGGAATAGTTTGACTATTATTAAAATACTAATTTAAAAATGTAGCTTATTAATTATTAAAATGAGTTTTTGATGAAATGTAATTTGTTTATTTGTCGCAAAATAGTCTAGTTAAAAAGTAAAAAAAATAATTTAAAAAATAAAGTTGCATTATAAAAAGCGCATTAGTATGAATATGGAGAGGGGGCGGAAACGGCGGTGGCGAGTGCAGCAGTTGCTATGGAAGAGAGAGAGAGAGAGAAAGAGAAACTCTTTCTCTCCTTTAAAAAAAAAAAAATGTTTGTCGAATAAGACAGCCAGACAGCTGCTACAAAAGAATTAATGCGGTTACAGGAAGGAACAACGAAAAAGGAAAGGAGAATATAACACGGAAATAAAAGCCAGAAATAGACATCCCTTAAGATGATGATGATGATGATGATGATGATGGCGAGAATAGGAGAAAATAAAATGACGCGTCCATATTGCGATGGTTGAAGGAGTGAAAGTAATTACGATAACCAGTTTCAATAATGGCTTACAATTATTAAAGTATCCATTGCAACATATGAAAGCTGTTCCTATTTAAAGTTGAAATAAGAATTCTTTGTACGACAAAAAAAAAAAAAAAAAAAAAAAACACTTCAAGACCGATATAAATTAGGTGGCGATTTCAAGGACAGAAATGTAATTTTACTTAACGAAACTAACAGGGAAACAACAATGCACTAATGCAGTCTCTAATGACATATGGAATTACAATGATCAAACTAAAATTGTTCAGAGCACCTGTTTGTATGAAAAGGAAGTTATATAAAACAAAACCGATTTTTTGATTTCATCCATTTATAACGTTTTTTTTTCTTTTTTTAATAAAATTAAAATAATAAAAATTATTCGAAATGGTTAACATATTCCAAATGGATAAAAAGGTATTTTGAACAAGAGGTGTGTGTGTGTGTGCGTGTGTGGGTGATCACCTACCTAGCCATGGTAATAATGCCTGTCGCTTTCTGTAGTGGCTCCTATAGTCACACACACACACACTGTGTTATTAAGAAAAAGAAGCCAAAAAAGCAGGAGATTGGGTTTTGTTGGCGGTTTTTAGACCAACAATAATACAATTACAATTCTCTTGTTCGCTGCTGCCATCTCGGCAGTGTATGTGTTGCTGGTCTTGCTGGTTTTATATATATAGATAGATAGATAGATAGATAAATATATTTATATATATATATATATATATATATATTTAAAGATAGAGGAGTTTACGTGCCAGGCACTGTATGCATGTATACAAATATGTGTGTGTGTGCGGATGCAGTATTGTTGAAAATTGGAAACGTTGGGCCCACGACACAGTTTGCGCAGGACTGACCAACCACAACAGGCAAGTCAGGGGGTCCCACTAACACCACGACTACTACTACAACTACTGCTGCTACAGCATCGAATTGCGCTGCTGCTGCTTATTGCAACGGAGGAAGCAGCAGCAGCAATCAGCAGACACAACGTCAGCGACTATTTTAGGAAGCGGCACTTTGATTGGTCAACTAAGACAAGGGTTATTTTCTCCTCACTTGCTGCTTTAAGTTGTCATTATTATGATGATGATTGCCCATAGTGTGCATAATCCGCTCCTGGCATTGCAACCAACGCGACTGATAACGCATTATGTCGGAAATAAAAATCCTTCCGCATAGTTTTGCCAAGCAAAATTTTAAATAAATGTTAAGAAATTAACAAACACTATTAATTTCCAAGCATTGTTTGTACTTAGTAAAACTACTTACTTCACTTCGCTGATGCAAGACTTCAAACGGAAATTTGTTTTTAAAAAACCTCATATTAAAATACAATTTACCGCGTTTATTATTATCATATTTAAAAAGGTATTTAAACAAAAAAAAAAGTGTTTGATTCATAATTTTAACCATGAAACTAACCTTATTGCAAAGAAAAATCAAAACAATTCATTTCAGATGGAAAATCTCACCTATTCGATTGAGGAGACAATAATTTTGAGACATGGCCGATTATTCAGAGGGAATAAATCAATTTCATGAAAGGAAAACTATTGAACATCCAACTTATGAATTCGTAAAGGTAATTATGTGAGGATACCTGTTGCGGTGTTTGAAAATAAATGCTCTAACCTCTAACAAATAAGACCAAAACCTTGATTCTATTTTTGTGTTTAAGTGGATTAATTTAAATGATATAGCTCATTTCAAATTAACAAACGTCTAGAATCAAACACCTGCAAAGACGAAACAACTGTTGCATTTAGCCCAATCCTTATAGATGAAGAGGGGGTGGGGAGGACGTTCGGCTTTCATTACCTTTGTTTAACTATAAAATATAAAAATTCAAATTCATTTTTCACAAAAACGTGCACACGGAAGACCATGTAAGTTATATCTTCTGTATTTTAAAGATTAACAATAAATATGTATAACGATTTAATATCGATTCTTACAGTGGAAGAGAGAAAAAAAAGAAACCCTTAAGTTACCGTTATAGAGAAGAATGGTAGATTAATTATTAAGCCTGTGTAAAAACACAAACACGAAGTCAAAATAATTAAAAAAAAAAAAAACAATCAATATTAAATTAAATCTTCATGAATATCTTTTAAATTGGGATATGGTTTTTGTTTCAAATAGAATAATCGTATAGAATGACGTTCTTTGAAAAGCGTTTTTGACAAGGAGTCACATCATTTTTTTTTACTCGATATCACCATTTAACAAGACTCGAAGGCCACTCGAGGATAAGAGTAGTGTAATAATCGTTAATGGTGTAAATTGGGTTGAATTTGATAATTTATTGGGACGGCTCAACAAGAACTTGTCTACAATAATTGTCTACATTGGATTTGAAGGCTACCATGTTGCAGTCAACCGGGAAGCAGGACAGTGGAACACTGGAACAGTGTTTCTGTTTCACAGGAAGGCAGTTCTGAGAAAGAAAGCTTTGTTCATGGAATTTGCGTTTAGATGTAGGTGCATATAGAGAGTGAGTGGGAGAGATCGTATATGTCTTCTGTCACTGAGGGAGAAATCCTTCTAGACTAAGGTGATTGTTTTTGTTCCAATCCAGAGTGCCGTTTTGGGGAGCTGGGGGGTTTTCCACATTAACCATCCTGGTATATTTTTTTTTCTTTCTTTCTTTTCTTTTTTTAAGACGTGTGTTAAAAAAAAAAAAAGAAATTTAAAATAATTCAAATTCCATAATGCCGACATAAACAGAAACTTGTTTTAAAACAATTTTTTTTTCTTTTTAATTTAAAATACGCAAAAGTCGTCAAATATTTCCAGAATTCATTAATGAATTTAAAACGATTTCATATGACCACAATGACGGGGGGAAAAGCGTAAATATAATGTTAAATAACCAGACAGTAATTAAAAAAAAAAAAAATTAAAAAAACTTATTTTAGCAACAAAATTTGATCATAGTTGTTGTTTTAACTTTATGTGCAATTTGTTTCGGTGCTAAACATTAAAACTGTTAAAATAGGAAGAGTACGAAATAAGTAAAATAGTAGGAGAGAGGAGATGGAACAAGGAAATTCGTGCGGCAGTTGGTTTTTCTTCTTCTCCTACTTCCCCTCCCCCTCCTTCCGAGTGAAAGAAGAGAAGCGGACAACTAACTAGTAACCTGGACAAAAATAGCGCTCGCCAACAGAGATTTCTGGCGCATATGGGCGTGACTTAACAAAGAATGATTCTGATTATTTATTTCGCATTTAGACGAGGAAGTGGGACACACACGTAAGAAGTCACGTGGTAAACTACTTCCGGGTCCACTAACATGAAAGGTAAGACGATGGAGAGTGTGCCAACATAAAGAGTACCAGCTACATGCCTTCCTCATATTTACGGACATTTTCTGCTGGAAGTTATTTTATTATTATTTTAAAATAAGTTAACTAAAATCGAATCGCTATGTATTTGTTCATTTATAAGATTTTCAGTCACAGTACCACAAATTAATAAAGGCGGGATAAACATGTTCTCGGTTGGTTTCAGTGATAACATTTTTTAGAAAGTCAGTACCATTTATGGTGTTTGTTTGTTTTTTTCGTTATTTTTTTTTTTTTTTTTTTTAGCTGAAAGTTAGTTATTTGCTAAAGAAATTTTCCTCCAAATTATGGTTAACTGAATATGAAATGATTCGTGTAAAGTTATAACTACAAAAACATCAAACATGAAAATATAATTGACAAATTTACTTACTCATTTGTAACGTTTAAAATGTATACCTAATATTTAGTAGAAGCATTTTAAGTTAGCGTAAATATTAGTTGTAAATAAAAACTAACAGATATCTTTTTTATTTCAAGAACTAAAGTACCGGATCAAAAAGAACTAAGATAAAGTGAGGTCTCTGACTTTTTAGTCCCTTCTGGCCCGGTTTGATTCTATACCTTTTTTTTCCTGCTATAACCATAGTAACGTTTGCCAAATAAATAAACATACATCGAAATGAATTTATTTTAAAAAAATAAATAAATAAATAAAAATAAAATGCCATTCTAGAATGAATTCTAGTCCTATTTTTGGTGAAAGATGAAGAAATTAAATGTTCAGTTTAAAATTTCTAAAAAAAAAAAAAAAAAGCGTCTAAAGAATGTGAAGGAGTACAACAAGTAAAGATAATCATTTCCTTTAAAATAAATAGTCATTTCAATGTGAAGGATATCGTTTTTTGGGGGGTGGGGGGGTCATTTGCTTTTTACTTAGGGCTGAGTCCGATTAACAAAAAAAAAAAAAAAAAGACAGTAGTGGGTAGCATTTCAAAAAAAAAAAAAAAAAAACTCAAACATAAAGAGAAGCAGTAAAGGTATCCTGGTAGATTTGAAAAGCTGAACGAAAATAGCATTTAAGCTGACAACTGACTAGCTTATTTTCATTTGTTATTATTGTATCATGTTATTGATAATATAATACTTTGTCACAATTATTTAAAATATAATGTAGTCCGGAAGGAAGACTACTTAAGTTGAAACATCAATTATGACGTAAATCTCAAAAAATCTTTACACATCAACTAAAACTAAAATCAATCAGTGATTTCTCTATTCTAGCAGATCAACATATTTTCCCCAACTACATAATTTTCTTACAATTACTTGACTATCATAATAACAGGTAGCAAATTTAAACTGATACTTTCCAGTAATGAATCAAATGGCTTTAGTTGTTCATTGTTACACAGCCTTCTGTTATTTTTTTCTATTTAATTGTTTGAATTTTCGACAAGACAATCATTAGTATTGTTGTATACATTTGATGTGTCCTAAATTATAGGTGATTATTTATATTTTTAAATCAAGATTCAATTCCAATTTCAGATATTGTAAAAAAAGACAACAGCTTTTCATAAACAGAAATCAATACTTTTCTTCCTTCAACTATACCGGATTTACACATATACTAAAAAGAAGGGAAAAAATAAGGTGAACGCTAAATATTCCATTTCTACACGACATCAATTAGATATTTTTATACATGCTATGATGATTTAAGCGTTATGAGCAAAACTTTCAGAGATGACAATTATTAGCTTCGACTTCAGCTAGTATCTAACTATTTTCCTTTTTTGATTTACTTAATCAGTTGATAATATTATATCAAGAAATTTCTACAGTTTTTTTAATTTTCTTTCCCTTTTCTTTTCTCAATTTAATTTAAGGAATTTACAACTAATGGATTCTTTTTTTCTTGCAAATCTGGATGCTTAACAATTATTATTTACAAAATACTGTCGACATTAGGTTTATATGTTTATACCATTTTTCATACTAAAATGGCAATTAAATAGAAGGCTCTTGTGACAATGTTGACAGGTTAAAAAGGGTTGCCATGTCACGGAGACAAACGTTAAAATTCAGACAGTGGAAAAGAAAGGAAAGAAAAAGGCAGAAAATGAAAAAAAAATAAGATGACACTGTGTTAAATGCTTGTAGAAGTCATAAAATTCAGAATTGATAACGAAATATTCTGTTTTTCGCTCAAGGGGGCCTTTTTTTACTTACTCTGGGCCTGTAAAAAAGGAAGAGAAATATTGATTTGATAATAAATCACTTGAGATTTGTGAAATAAACATTGGCTATTTGCTTTGTTTTTTCTTCTTTTTTTTTGTTTGTTTGTTTTTGTTTTTTTTTTGTTATCATAAACAGAATATTATGGTCCTTGACCAATCGGAAACAAGGTGTCATTGACGAGTTTTCTGAAAAGTGAGTCAAGTGGTGAGAATTGTTTGTTAAAAAAAATAGTGGACCACACACCTTGCTATAGATAAGACGAAATTGATAATTGAATTACCTGAATCCTTCCTGTTGTTCAAGTTGCTAACAAAGAATAGCAATTAAAGAACAACACTTGTTATTTTGGAGACTGCCTTTGTCATGGTAGCAGGGGAAGATGCAATATAGATGAAGAAGAATGAAAAAAAGGAAGGGTATGTTCTAAATCCAAGGAGCATTCCAGTGTCAGAAGGGCAGATCTTTGAATATTAAAACCAGTAAATGTGGCAAGAAGTTAGAACGATAATGTATTATCGAGAATAACCTATGCCCTCTTGATTATCAATGCATAAGTGAATTATAGAAATCTTGTAAAATAAAACATTTTATAGAAGACTAACATAATGAATTACTTGAAAATAATTTTAAAGCATTTAAACTGTCAATTTTGAAGTTATTTCACTTAACCATTGAATTATGGAAATCTTGTGTAGTGGGAGGAAGGTTTTATAAGGGAGTGAAATAATGAATTACTTGAAAGTAATTCTGATGCATTTAAACTGTCCAATAGAAAATCATTCAGGCCCAAAATTTCATAAAAAAATGGAATAATGAATTGCTTAAAGTTATTTTTGAAACATTTAAACTGTTGAGTAGATAAAAATGAAGAAATATCTACAGCCAAGACCAACCTTTATCTCTGCCTTGTTACAGGGGAACGGGGGAGATTGTTTACAATGCTCTCGGTGCTAGCTGTGGTGAAGTGACAGTACGATATTTAAGAAGAGCAGCGAGGTTGTAATTACCAGATCCAAGTGGATAATCTCCTTCGTGATAGATCTGCAGCCATACAGATTGTTGGTGCGGCGATTGAGAGGAGAGGTGACAAGATTAAACAGTCGATGACCACATAATCCAGAAGTTTGTGCATCAATAGGAATATGCAAAATTAATAGCCTCCCAGCAAGAGACACAGACTTACGAGATGCCTTCAATACGTTTCTAGACTTTTTTATACAAGCATTCAAAATTGGCATAGACTCTTGAGAATTCATTATGTTATTGCTATACATCTTATGAAATGACTGACTATGACTTTATGATTTCAGATTCAAATGAACAGCTACAGCTGGAATTAGAATACATCCTACTAAAACCTTATTGTCATAACTAGTGAATTCAAGAAATGCAAGCTGGACATGAGGACACTAGAAGAATGATATGCAATAAAATTCTGTTTTAAACTTAGAAAAAAATGCCACAGAAACGTATGGAATGCTTAAAACTGCTTGAATTGAGCATCAGTTTTTGAGTGTCAGAAGAGATTCAAGGAAGGCAGGGAGTCTGAGGCATGATGAGATGTGTCGGGGGAGTAAGTCAGAATACCAGAGTCGATTGGTCAAATAAAGAATTTCATAGATAAGGACAACTATGTGTCTGTAGAGACAATAAGTGCACAGTTTGATGTCAGTGTGGGAACTGTGCACACAATTATTTGCGAAGTCTTTGGGGAATCAATTTCCCTGCTGCTTTATTATCAAACGGAGGAAAAGTTTGAAGCTAAAGAATTATTCTTAAACTTAAGACCAATGTGAGTAAATGGACAAAGTTATGGGACTTGTAGCAAAAAAGTTCCCTAAATTATGGAAAATGCCTAAACTGTTGAAGCCGGTTGAGAAAATCAGTTTTGAACAATTAAAAGCTCAATTAGGTTTGTAGGACAGAAAGAATTCAAGGAAGAGTGGGAATACGGTTAGTGCCATGGCTTTGCTAATGGGATGAGTTATTTTAATTCTAGTAGTATTGGTAATTGTAATAGGGAGGGTACTAAAAAGATAAGGCTGGGTAAACTTAGGAACTAGATAACAGAGCAGATGAGCAAAGAGGGAATAATGAGTGATTTCCACCAACATCAAGTAGAGCGCAACGGTTACAGTCTCTGGGAGAAAAGAAAGAAGTTCAGGTGGAAAGACCTCCTGCAGAAAAAGCACCTATGATAACAGCTGGAACATTAAAACCTGCTGTTAAGCCAAAAATTGTAAGGAAATGAAAAAGGAAAACGTGTTTATTTTCTTTGGAATGTAAAAAAGAAAAATGAGGAAAGGAAAACACGAAGAGGATGACAACAGAGTTTCAAAATGGTTGTGGCTAAAAATAACTTTGATGTCATAGAAGCTCACCATCTGGAGACCAACTAGAGTTTGATTAACTTTGGCTGGATCACCTGGAAAAAGGTTGCCTGATGTTGAAACATCAATGATGCCATGATCATCATTGCTGTTTAGTCTTCTTGAGAGACTAGTGAGTTGAAGAAATTACAAGAAAACTTTCAAGGAATTTTAACTGCACTTTAAATTAAAAGTTTTACCATCATTAAACAGATCACAATGTTTCAATCTCCATCAAATGAAACATTCTGATGCATTTCCTATAAATCGTAATCAAGAGGAAATATTTTATTCTGGAAATTGGTGATCTATGAAATTATACAAACTCTGAACATTTCTCAGGAAAACTTAGCAAGAGATAGATGATGTTCTCCTTTTAATCTATCACACTGAAGTGAGGAGTATATAGATGAACTGCTAGAATCTTCTAGGAAATCTTTTGTCCTGTTTTTTCTTTTTTATGATTTACTATTTTTAAAAAGTCTAGTTTTATCTCTAATGTGCCTTGACTCATATTAAGAAGATTCAATGTGTTAACTATTGAAATGAATGTTATATGAACAGTTAAAGTAGCGTTTCAGTACAATTTTTGTGCATTTTTGAGCGTTTTTTTAATAGTATATAAATTAAAATCGAAACAGTTGATATTTTGTATACAGTGAAGCTTTTAAAAGAAAGAGGATGTAATTTTGATGATTATTGTTAATCTTCTCAACAAGCATAGGAAAGAATTCACTCAGTTCATCCATGTGCTGCATTTCTTATTGTCAGTTGATTTACTGGCATGTCCAGACTGAGAGAATTTATAGAAAAAGCTTGTAATAGCTATTTCTTTTATTCTTCTTTAGCAATCATAAACTTTTGAAACAAGTAACACACTCTAAAAACACTAATTATACAAAAATGAGACTGAAAGCATCTTAAATAGTTATCATTTTGTTTTAATTCACAACAAGCTCTGAAATGTTTGCACTTTAGAAAGAACTGGCCTAGGTGCCTGGCGTTGCCCAGGTGTTTGGAGGCGTAAAAAAAAAAATGTGGTAGTAGACAAGAAAGAAAACCTGACGTCCTACTGCTATGCTATGACGTGACCGGAAATGTAAAGCATTCAAATTAGACGTAGTCAATCAAAAAGATGACTTGCAGAAATGGCGTTGCTTTTAATTCTTCATGAAGGTCGTTTCTAACGTAGAAGGGAAAAGCAGCTCCCCCAAGAAAGGGAGCACTCTGGCAGTATCCAAATAAATAGTAATTGTCTCAGTATGAAGGGTTTCCCCTACATTGACTGAGGACCAATTACAGAACAGATACTACCCAGTAGGAAGGCCAGGCTGTTGTGTTTGCGTTCAAATAGTTTCACTTCATTTATACAAAAAAAGACAAACAAACAGCCGACATGACAGGACGGTGGGAATTTTTTAAAATTCGATTAATAAAACAGACAATATTTGTTTGTGAAACTGAGATATTACGATCTAGGAAGTATAAGAAAACTTCTCCCGGAATCTAACCGACATGAGAACCCAGACGCAAAAAGCCTTTCGTGGACATACACAAACGCGCGTGCCCATTTTGCTTTTTATATATTAGACTAGCATAGGTGCCCAGCATTGCCCGGATGTTTGGAAGAGTGTGTTGAGCAAAAAAAAAAAGTGTTAGTAGGCAGGCAGGCTAGAACCCATGACGCGAATGCAGAAAAGAAAGTGAAAGAAAACCTGACATCTTACTGCTATGCTATGACGTGACAGGAAGTGTAAAGCGTTCAGATTTAGCAATGACAACCAAAAAGCTGACTTGCACAAATAAGTTAAGAATCACGCACGCTCAGAAGACCGTTGCTTTTATAGCTGGCTGAAGGCCAGTTAAGCTTTCTGCTTTCTGCCGTTTTATTTGTTTCTCCACGATATTGGGGAAAACTAGCTGTCCCCAAAAAGGGGGAACTCTGGCAGTGTCCAAATGAATAGTAATTGTCTGATATGAAGGGTTTCCCCCCCCACATTGATCAAAACTAATTGACTTTCTAAACATCTCTGACAGGAAAAGATCAACTTTGCTTCAATAAGTTTCGCTTTTATACGAAAAAGACAAACAAGCACTGGAAAGGACGGGGTAGAGAGAATTTTTTTAAAGTGGATCAAAATAAAGATAGAGACAACTTCTGTTCGCAAATCGGAGATATTACAATCTAGGGAGTATAAGGAAACTTCTCCAAAATAGTAACCTTGTCGAGAACACCCACAAAAAAAGCCTTTCTTGGACATACAAAAACGCTCTCGGATGTTTTGCCTTTTATAGAAATGGATTTACTTTTTGAAATGTAAGAATATGACAACTTATATAAAAATATTTTCTAAAGTGAAACAAATTTAGTGTTTTTTGAAAAAAATATATTCATTTGAAAAAGATTTGGACCACACAAACTTTTTCATTAGAATTTGTAGAATTTTACAGTCCAATTATCTCATTATCAATAAAAATAGCAAGTTACAATTTAAAATTATGTAAATACACTGAAGTAAAAAAGAAAAGATGTATATATTACATTACAATAGAAAAATCCGAGCACGAAAAGTAATATGGTTAAGCTTAAACATGGAAAAGTAAAGGACTAGTTGTTAAAACTGGAAAAGAAAAGGATAAGATATCCTAGTAAAAAATATAATAAATTTATAACTTCAAATATTGCAGCATTAAGAATTCATTATATAATGTTAAATTGAATTTTTTAAAGAAATTTTAATGCTGCAATATTATAAGTTATAAATTTATTATATTTTTTACTGGAATATCTTGTCCATTTCTTTTCCAGTTTTAACAACTAGTCCTTTACTTTGTTTGAGCTTAACCATATTACTTTTCATACTCGCATTTTTCTATTGTAATCCATGATTTTTCCAGGCTTCCAATAAATTTACTTGTTCTTTGTTTAATTTCAATCTTATATTTTTGCCTATAAACATAACATACACATATGTAATAACAATGTACAGCACTCATCTGCTTCAATAAAATCCACCCAATCATTTCCCTTTCATTCTGTCTGTTTCACTTGTTACTTCTCTTTTCGCGACAGCAGTGAATTAGCAGCAGCACTAGTCGCTGAAGCAACGTGGTTGCTATGGAAACCAGTCATAAAAAAAAACATTTCTCACCTCCTTACGTTTACTTACGATTTTGAACACCAGTAAATTCATCATAACTTTTGTCTGACTGAACGAAAATTGAAAATAAATTTTTTCACAATATAGCTGAGAAGGTGATCTATAAACTGTAATAATTGTTTGAAATTTGGTCGAAAAATGAGTGAGCAGTGAAGCTTCCAAGCAGTTCTTAATGGCTAAAACTGCCACTTAACCATATATTCAAACACGGTAGTGTTTGAATAAAATGAACGAATCTCAAGTTCTTATAATATGAATGAAAATATACAAACAAAAAATAAGTTGCCAAAATACATCTTTGATATATTTATAAAAAATTAAGTTAATTCTATAAAGCTTAGCCTAGATATATAATCATCAACCAAGTTTCTACTTCTATATAATAAACTCAGTCTGTGTGTCGATTTGAGGCATCAATAAATAGTTTTTGTCCTACAAAGTAAATGTTTATTTCTGATTTTGTAGGGATGTTTTGCTTTGTTTTGTCTATGTGTGTGTAACCTTAACACATGTTCTTAGCAAGAAAAACATGTAATTCCATTTAATTCGTTTGAGAAATCATTTCATCAAAATTTTTTAAATTATGTTATCACAAGGAAAAAAGGTAAGTAATTTTATATTAATCAATGCAGAATTACTTTGCTTTGTCTGGGCTATTTTTTACTTTTGAAAAAAAAGGTAGTCATGCTGTATTGATGAATACAGTATTCTCTTCCTTTTTTGGGAGAGTGTACTTTTTCAATTTTTTTTTGTTGTTTTTTTGTGTTTTTGTTTTTTTTTGTTTTGTTTTTCCACATAAATTATTAATAAAAGTAAAAATAATTCCAGGCAATGTTGGATCGGTACAGCTAATCTAAATGAATAAATCTTTTTCAATAAGTACAAAACCTTCTTTAGTTTTTTTAATACTTAAAAAAGATTTTGACAGGCTTTTAAAATGTATATTGGATGGATTATAGCTCATAATTAAATGAAATTTTGTTTCATGTAAACATTTTTATTAATTAAATATTAAAGAAATATTTCATTTCCATTTGAAAATATTCATTGGATTGTGTTTCACTAAAATATAAAGAAATAATTATTTTACATAGGTATCAAAAACATTTTTCCAGAAACTAATTAGATATGGCACAATTGTAATTTATGAAAACATGAAATATTTCAGCAATATTCTTTCCTACAATTTATAAAATGAAAGAATAATTTATTTTCATTTCCCACTCATTATTGGTTGTGTTGAGGTAATGCATTAATGTCCCAGATCTTTGCAAACAGATTCTTTACAGTATTTAGGATGCCAATCCTGAATACTGCCCCGTATACTATGGAAGACAAATTCTGCGAATCAGACCGGCAATATCCATTTTAAAGATAATAATCAAAATGGGAGTAAAGTCAGAATAATTTGAATAATGACAACAATCAATACTCATGTAATAAATCCCAACAATCAATATATATCGCAAATATAATAATAAAAATGTGATTAAAAATTTAAATACCTTTAATAATGATAATGAGAACTCATCCTACCAAGTTCAGACATTCAATTTTATAATGAATTAAGACGATATATGTTATGAAATATATATATATTTTGCAAATGTTGCCATATCATCAGCCAACATCCTACACTTTTATTTTTTTCTTTAACCAAATCCCACCAATCACACTCCTTACTGATTCATTTAAATTTTTACCACTATGAAAAAATTGCAAAAGTTGACATGTAACATGTTTCTATCAATTCTTATTACTTACATGCCAAATTATCAGATTATTAAGAAAAGATAGTGACATAAATTATTACTGATTTACAAGACACTTTGATTAAATTCAAATCTCTAGAAAAAAAATGATGCCTCACTACAGTTCTATTTTTTTTAATAATATATCTCAAGCAGTTCTCCATATTTGTCTCCAAAATATTTATTTTTTAATTCATGGTCTGATCAGAAATAAATATTGCACTGATTATTCTATTGAAGGGCGTTCTATTGTTTGCTCATGTGATGATGTTTTAACCTATAGTGGAATTTACACAGATTTTTCTCGTTATTATTAGGAGTATTATCTGTATTTTGTTTTTAACTATTCTGTTCCTACATCATCTATTTATTTAGCATAGTAACCGTTGACTATTTTTAATTGTTTATGAAAAATTTCAAATTACATTTTGCCAACTAACGGCAGAATAATGCAAATCAGCTTTGTTTAAAAAACACCCGGTAGTTTGCATGTATATATATATATATATATATATATATATATATATATATATATATATATATACAGAGAGAGAGAGAGAGAGAGAAAGAGAGAGAGAGAGAGAGAGAGAGAGAAAGGAACAAGCCGTGTTATGTGTTCATTAACGTTTCGTTTTCCTTTGGATGAATAAGATTAAGAAACAAAAAAGCTCCCCTCCTTTTTTGAATTTCCAACGTCTTTTTCCGTTTCTGAAATAGACCAGCGTCACACTTTGCACATGAAACATCTTCAAATATTTGCACTGGTGTTTTTTTGTTTCTTAATCTCATTCATCCAAAGGAAGTCTTGAAATAAAGACGAAATGTTGATGAACACATAATACAGTTTGTTCCTTTTTATTTCTCTATTTTGTCGGAATACTATTTCCATTATTCCCATCATATATATATATATATATATATATATATATATATATATATATATATATATATATATATATATATATATATATATATATATATAATCATGGACTGTACCATCGATTTCGACGCATGAGGTTCTTAAAATTTCATTTATTTAACCTTGTGAGGATCGGGGTTACTGATCCGTAGAGAGCATGTTCAATATTTTGTAGAGGCTGTTAGGTCGAAGGCCAAAGGTCATCACTTGTAGAGATATACATTTTGCATGTTCCAAAAAAACAATAAAGTTTACTGAGTAAATTTTAAAAAGAACATTAAAAGAAAGAATGTTAAAACAGAGTTACAATATATGCAAATAAGATGTTTTATTTAACTTGAAATATATAAGAACTATAAGAGAATGTTTTGTTTACATTCATTGTGTATACATGTATGAAGTTAAAATGTTCATTGTGTATGTGTGTGTATGTGTATACGAAAATTCGTTAATACAAACACATGTATTCATTCTTACTTTGAAAAGGATGATGCTCTTGTGCGTAATATGAGTGTGTCCACATGGACAATTCAAATGAAAGAGAGAGAGATAGGCGTATAACGAAAGTTGGGTAAAGAAAACGAAACAGGAAGTAAAGAACGCCATCTGTCGGACAAATTGAAATTCACAAGGGTAGATAACCGATGCATAATTGAGATACATTTGTGTGCGTGTGTGTGCGACATATCTAAAAGCATCTGCCCATAGCCTTGTGTATGAATTGCAGATGACATTTTAGTCCAGCCAATGATCCACATATTGTTCAAAAGTATGGATTGTTGGAGAATATGGCTGGGACGGCAGACAATACTTTATTTCTTTTCCTAGTTTGACATTGTTTGATAATGTTTGATACCGCATTTTTCATAATGCCATTGAAGCATGTACACCGCCATTGATTACAATAAATCACAAAGTCTTCAAGGCAATAGGGTTTATTTCAACAGCTAACAGATTGTTTTTTAATTTGTCTTTGTACCTAAGTAATGATCAATCTACTGTCCGGTGACCACTGGTAATCAAATGCATCAACATTTTTTTAATTTTTTCCTCTTGCATCTACAACACATGACTAATCCAGTGTAGCTGTGATTTCATGAGAAAGGACTCAATACCATCAATGTCGCATATAGTGACAGCATTTGCAATCCTGTCGCTTAAACTAACTCCACAAATTTCTTGAAGACAACTTTTGTGAACAACAACCAACTTTTGAATTTGTCTTCTGCACAGTGTCCAAGATTCTGAACCATACAAATGTGTTGTGAGAACTACAGCCTTGTAGACCTGTATCTTCATTTAAAGTCATATACCCCAAACTTTCCAAAGTCGATGGCAAAGTTTCCCGAAAGGACTGGAGGCTTTTGCAATTCTGTTGACTATTTCATCATCAACCATTCTACTAGTATTTATTTTACTTCCGAAGTAGTTGAAGTTCTTGACGTATTTCAAACTATGACCGTCAGCTTAAATTGGTACTTAGTGGAATGCACAGGCAGGTTCTGCTTGATACCTCCAATTTGTTTCGGTGCTGGGGCTGGCTTATGATTAATCCAAATGTCTTGCAAGCAGCAGAGAATTTGTTTATAAGACATTGCACTTCCTCGAATGAAGTAGCCACAAGCACAGCATCATCTGCAAGTCACGAATTATACTGGTCCAAGTAAGATTTTTGGTTTTAAACCTCTGATGATTAAAAAGGCCATCACTTGTCCTATACTGAATATTCACGCCATCCTCACTTCTAGCAAATGCATGTTTCAAGTGTGCGGATTGTTGGAGTATGTGGCTGGGATGGCGGACAATACTTCATTTCTTTCCCTAGTTTGATGCAGTTTGATAATGTAAAAGTAGAGAGTAAACAGTACAGGGTCATGACACATCCCTGTTTATTGCAGCTGATGGTGCTGAATGAATCAGATATCTCACTATTTCAAACAACATTTGCTCTCATTCCCTTGTGGAATAACACTATTGCTTGTAACATTTCGGGTGTTCACAACACTTTCCACATGTCAGTCCAGTTTACAGTGTTTAATGCCTTAGTAAGGTCCACAAACACCATATACATCTCCTGATACTTTTCATGAACTTTCTCTGCAACCTGTCTCAAAGAGCAAATCATGTCTATGGTGTCGCAACATGCACAACAGCCACACTGTGACTCAGGATATATATATCGTCAATTATGTGCTTTATGATCTGGTTCAAAATCAACCTTGCTAAGATATTATTTGCTATGAAAAGAAGAGAAATACAGTGGTGGTTATCACATACTTTCCTATTTCCATTATTTTTATACAGATGACGAATAAGAGCATCTTCAAAATCTTGTTGAACTATTCCCTGATCCAAATTTTAATGATTAATTCTAATAATATCTAAACAATATATGTATAATATATTAGAATGATTCTACTAATATGTAAATAATATATGTATAATATATTAGAATAATTCTAATAATATGTAAATAATATATGTATATATATATATATTAGAATAATTCTAATAATATGCAAATAATATATGTATATATATATATTAGAATAATTCTAATAATATGCAAATAATATATGTATATATATATATTAGAATAATTCTAATAATATGTAAATAATATATGTATAATATATTAGAAAATTCTAATAATATGTAAATGATACATGTATAATATGTTAGAATAATTCTAATAATAAATAAATAATATATGTATAATATATTAGAATAATTCTAATAATATGTAAATAATACATGTATAATATGTTAGAATAATTCTAATAATATGTAAATAATATATGTATAATATATTAAAATACTTCTAATAATATGTAAATAATATATGTATAATATATTAAAATACTTCTAATAATATGTAAATAATATATGTATAATATATTAGAATAATTCTAATATTATGTAAATAATATATGTATATATATTAGAATGATTCTTATAATATCTAAATAATATATGTATAATATATTTGAATGATTTTAATAATATCTAAATAATATATGTATATATATATATATATATATATATATATATATATATATATTAGGATGATTCTAATAATATCTAAATAATATATGTATATATTAGAATGATTCTAATATGTAAATAATATATGTATATATATATTAGAATGATTCTAATAATATCTAGTAATGTATTTATAATATATTAGAATGATTCTAATAATATCTAAATAATATATGTATAATATATTAGAATGATTCTTATATTATGTAAATAATATATGTATAATATATTAGAATGATTCTAATAATATCTAAATAATATATGTATATATATATTTGAATGAATCTAATAATTGTTTTAATTGAAAATGATTATCTCACTTTTTGTACAACACAGTCAAGAAAGAAAAATGTTAATTTGATGCTGAAAGTATTTTACTTTACATTATAACAGTTTTCTATCTAAGCAATATCTACTGTAAAATAATGTCTTATTTGCTTATAGATTATTTCACTTTAATCTTTACAAAAAGAAATGGTATGAAAAGAAAAAAAAAGTTTATAAGTACAGAATACCAGTTACAAATCAAAAAAGAAAATATATAAAGTTATATTTTTCAAGATTAAAACGTAATTCCTAAATAATACAGAAGGAAATGTATTGATAATGTTATCGTAAAAAGTGAAGAGATGTCTATAATTGAATTGAGGTGGTGATTAAAAATAATGACATTTTAATCATTTATTTCAAGGATATCACTTAGCATTTACAAATTATTCACAATTATTTAAGCACATGTACATATAGAAATAGTTATACAGGGTGACCAAAAAAAAACGGGCCCCAACTCTAATTAGTGTTTTGTCTGAATGCGATGAAACTTTGGTCATAACTATTTTATAACTATTTTATTATATTCAAAAGATCACATCAAAACACTAGGGTCTTTGGCCTTTTTTTATCAGTTCTACAGCATATGTACAAGATGGCCTGCATTTAGCTTTTGTTTTTTTTTTTGGAGGTCACCCTATATGCAACTTAGGATTATAATGTATAAATGAATTTTTTCGCATGATAGTATTTAACTTATTAAAAAAAAAAACAATATTTAACTGGATCTATGATACCTTACAAAATGATAAAATAAAAATAATACTGAATTTTACTTTTTAATGCGTGTTTAAAATAACTTTAATTTCACTATAAACTGGTGTTAATAAATGTTGTCCATTGTCATACTTATGGCTTAGTAATGTTAAAAGACAACTTCAGACTAACTTGGAAAATTATGTCAAAATATGAATATTAAAATCTTATTTGTTACTAGTTATACGTATCCTGCATTGCCCGGGAGTTTTTACTTTCATTTCTGGTTCATCTTTTTTTAATCAAATTATTTTTTCAACAGGATTTATTTCAGATCTACCTCTGCATTCCATGTTTAAAAAGGTTATGTCCTCTATAGTATCAGACCTGATGGAATGGTTAATTGTAGGTGTAGACCGTTTCATACCCTCGAAAAAATTCCAGCAAAACCTAACAGCCAGCCGTGGTTCTCTCCAGAATGTGTTGCTGCCATTGAGCACATAAATCACTTTTTCCATTGCTTCCAACGTAATAGATGTACTGAGACTAAAGCCGCTTTCAGGACTGCCAGCAACCACTGTAAAAAAGTAATAAATAACGCAAGAGAGTTGTATGCTCAGTCTGTCAAGTCCAAAGTAGCTGAGCAGCAGCTTGGTACCCACCAGTTTTGGCAAATAGCTAACAGAATCCTGAACAGAAGCGTACGTTCTATCCCAACTCTCATAAATGGACCTGAATTAATCTCGTCAGCATCAGACAAAGCCAAACTCTTTACCAAGAACTTTGCAGCTAATTCTACCCTTTGCAACCAAGGCCACCAACCCACAATGATTCCAGTAAAGCAACCGGTATTCTAATTATAGTACTCAAAATACTTCAACCAGAACTAGCACCCATCCTTACAAAACTATTTAAACATTGTCTTAAGAGAATTGCTTCCCATCACCCTGGAAAGTCTCATCAGTATGCCTTGTATTTAAGAATTCAGGTGATCGCTCATCTCCCTCTCAGTACAGGCCAATAAGTCTCCTGTACGTCATGAGTAAGTTGCTGGAATCTGTGTTAAATACAGAAGTAATCAACCAGCTCAGTAAAAATAACCTTCTTAGTGACACAATATGGTTTGCATTCTGCTAGATCTACAGCAGATGTGCTTACAGTTATATCTCATAGGATTAGTGAATCTCTCGATAGAGGCTATCTTTCTAGGACAATTGCTCTTGACATATCGAAGACCTTTGATAGAGTATGGCATAAAGGTTTACTTTACAAGATCTCCAGCTACGGTATAGCTGGAAATGTCTTCTCAATTATTAAATCATTTCTCTCTGATAGCTTCATAAGAGTAGTGGTTGATGGGCAGAAATCAGAAGCTCACAGTATTAATGCTGGAGTCCCTCAGGGGTCCATCCTGGGTCCAACTCTCTACCTGATCTACATTAATGATCTTCCAAATCACATCCTTACATCATTCGTAGACATTTATGCTGATGACACTAATATCTATGGTAGCACATCTAAGACCGTAAATGACCAAGTTCTCTCCGATTCTCTCTCCTCTGATCTTAAGCAAGTGGTACAATGGGGAAAGAGGTGGCTTGTTACTTTTAATGCATCTAAAACCAAGCTTTTATCTTTACATCATCAACACTCTGAACTCCATCTGGCATCAATTGAAATGAATGGCTCTCGTCTTGGGGAGGCCTCATGTTTTGACAAGCTTCTTGGCTTGACTTTTACTCTTGATCTTAAATGGAACGCATACATTAAATCCGTTGCCAAGGGCACTGGGAAAATGGTGGGATCCTTCTATCGATCCAGTAGATATCTCACTGCTGATGCAATTCTCTATCTATATAAGAGCCAGGTACATCCAAGGATGGAGTACTGTTGCTACATGTGGGCAGGAGCTGCTAAAAAGGACTTATCCTGCCTTGATAGAGTTCAAAATAGACTTCGTAGCTTCGTAGAGCATGTCTTTTTCTCTTCTCTGCAACCTCTTTCTCACAGAAGAGATGTTGCAAATTTGTCTCTGCTTTATCATTATTTTCATGGCAAGTGCTCAACTGAGCTCCAATCTATGATCCCCCTTGCCAAACTTTCACAAAAAACACTCGTCCAACAGAAAACACTATCAATAATTTCCCCCACTCTTTATCTGTGCCTAAACCTAAATGTAGATTCCATGAACAAAGATTCTTTCTTAGAACTGCACGCCTGTGGAATTGTCTTCCGTTTTCCTGCTTTCCAGCTGACTACAATATGGTTGTCTTCAAGTCTAACATAAACAAGTTTTTGATGAACTGTTCCATATACATCAACAAATTTACCGAATTTCCATTACTAACGATTACTATATTGTCCAATTTCTACTGTAAACTCTTTAACCCTTATCCTCGAGTAACCTCTTGGCCTTGATAAGTGGTGATGCCTATGTAAAAAAAAAATTCTGGAATCGTTTGGTTATTTAATTTAACCAAATTGTTATAAAATTACATAATTTTGTAAAGATAATAGTTTTTAATCTCTATTTGCAAAAGTCTTGGATATAAATAACTTCTAAAATGTTCAATCTTTTAATGCATGAGGATCTGCTAAGAAACCACTATATTTATTAATAAATATTTTTTTATATAGAATATTAAATACTTCCAAATTTCTTTAAAATTTCAAAGGATCACAAAGTAATGCATTTTTTTCTTCTTTATAACAATTACCAAATGATTAATAAAAAAAGCTGACTTGTTTGTAAATAAATGGGAATGCATTCTGGTGGATTAAATTTCATAATTAAATAGTTTTTGAAATAGGATTTTCAAAATATTTGGAGTACTTTACATTCTTACATTTTTTGATTTAAATAAATATTCGATTAATAATAAACAAAACTAATCATGAAAACTGATCACATAATTTTTCTTAATTAAATTAGATTATTACGATTGTAACTATATACCTTTTCACTGATGATAATAATGGACTTCCCAGATTATTCGTATGTTTTAATATCAAAACAGCAACAATAACTACTGCTCACCCCATATCTCAATCACAATTCTGTTATACTAACGCAGAATTTCAGCTCTGAATTTCCATGGAAAGATAGAGTTCTTTCAAATAGCATAGTTTTTTTCAATTAAAAGTAATTCTAGCTCAAAATATAATTTTAATTTGAATCCAAATAGATTATACCAATCTTTTTGAATGGAAATATCAATATAATAATAATGCTTTGTTCAATGTAAGAATAACATTAAGATCGAATCAATTCATCTTAAAATAGCACATAAATAGGTGGTTTATTAGACTATCTCGTCCCTAAAGTGGGATGTCTCTATTTTCTCTATAGTAGGTTTAAAATCGGTTTTTATTTACTACATGTATTTGTTTTTGTAAATGTTTAACAATGGAAGTAACAACATCCGGTTGATTTCATTTTTGTTTACTTATTTTTTTTTTTTTGTCATTTCTTATCTGAGAGCAGAGTATTTAAAAAAAAATAGTGATTTTATAGATTGCATAATAAGTTTGAGAGAGATTAAGAGAACCGAACAATAAAATACTATCAAAACTGAAGGTTACAGTTTAAAGTTCAAAAAGAAAAATATATTTAAATTATCTTCACAAAAAAAAAAAATTAAATAAAAAATATAACAGATACACATTTTATCAAAAAGAAGACGAGATTCAATAGACAATTTACATAACAGGAATTCAAGTGAAATACAAAAATAAAAATATTTATTTATTAAAAGTAAAATATTTGATACAGCAAGTGAAAGATTTTAGACTTAATTTTGCTTCAAGTTATTATTTTGAAATTTAGGGAAAAAAGTAAATTAAATTTATTTCCTTAACTTTAATGTTTCTTTCTCAAAAGAAAAGGCAACTGAAATGGTCAAACACTTTTAAATTCCTAAATAAGTTTGTATAAAGAGAATATATTTTGATATAGTTGTGTTCCCTCTACATATACTTTAAAATCATTTCATGAATGTTACAAGTTTTAAATAACTGACAAACACAGCCATATGTGTGTGTGGGGGAATATGAAATATACTAAATATACATGTCTATGTCATATGAAATAATTTAGTTTTTGCCTGTGAAAAGTGAATGTCTACAAAGATTTTTTTTATCTCAATAATTTGAACTTCTAAATTAGTGGATGAAAAATTCTAAGACTTTTAGGGTTTTTTTAAATTCAATTCAATTAATCATGAGGTTTTATGAATCTCAGTCACTAAAGTACACTTTTCATTAAAGACAATATTTTAGCCATTTTAATAGTTTTTCATTATTTATACTAGCACTAGAAAAATACCTGCCCAGAGTGGCTAAAATTAATTCCCCAAACAAAACAGTTACAAAGATTAAAAGCAAGATGTAATCATATTAAACCTTATGTCTAGAATGCTTGTTCCAATTTGGATCAAAATCCATAATCTTGCTTCATTGGTGTCAAACGTCTTTGGATCAAATTCAATAAAAATCTTAAATATTTGTTTATTAAAATAGGAGGTTGTGTTTATAGTATATCCACTAAAAACCTTTTAAAATACTCTAAAGGAGCTGAAATTTGGAGAATATTTAATAATTGAAGTCTAATATCTATTGTTAAAAGTAGATATATATATAACTTTTCAAAAAGTGCTGCCACCCTCTTTTTAATTCCTTTGCATAAAACTAAATTAAAATAAATATAGCCCATATTACTCACTATTACACTTAGCCGTGTTCCAAAATGCATAATGATCAGTTAATTAGTTTACATACAAACATATAAACATACCTAACATTATGTGTGTGTGTGCGTGCGCGCGCTATATTAAAGATTGTTTTAACTAAAACACATTTCCAAACAATTATAATTGCTTTCATCCTGCAGCAAATAATTGTTCATCCAAATTTCATGAGAGATTTTCAAAAGATAAACAGCAATAAATTTGTTAATTATCAAATAATTGGGATGGTCATATTGTATATTTTAGTAGAAAATCAAATCACAGTGAATAAAATATGTTTATTAAAATTGTTACTTACTGAATTATTGCAATAATAATAAGAGTTCGTTTATTATAAGATCACAAAAACATTAAGAAAAAAGAGAATTAAATGTATATATGTTGTCGATAACTGATTCACAACAGCTGTGAAATAAACAAGGGATTCTTTCACATATTAAAAGCTTTATACAAAGCGATATTTTGTTAATATTAATTTGCAATAAACAATAAGCTTTGTTACTTCATATGAGAGTAGTGTGATTTACAAACAAATGCAGCATTGCTTTCTCTTTGTTCATATATTTATCAGATTGATACTTCCAGTGTTAACACGTATGGTATCACATTGAAAAGTGTATTCATCTTATTATCGTATTAAAAAAGCAAAATACAAATTATTTCAAATTATTATTTTTTTTTTTAAATGATGGTCATGGGGTGTATTTATTGCTCCAGCTGTGTCTATAGAGTTTTCAAAAGTTTATAGTTACCAAATACTAAACATAGTTTTATAAAGTGTTCATCAGTTTAGAGTTAGCAAATACTACATACCAGTTTCATACAGTTTTCATCCGTTCATAATTACCAAATACTACATACCACAGTTTTATAAAGTTTTCATCAGTTTATAGCAAATACTACATACCACAGTTTTATAAAGTTTTCATCAGTTTATAGCAAATACTAGATACCATAGTTTTATAAAGTTTTCATCAGTTTATAGCAAATACTAGATACCATAGTTTTATAAAGTTTTCATCTGATCATAGTTTGTAAATATCACATACCACAGTTTTATAGTTTACTTCTGTTCATTATTAGCAAATATCACATACCACAGTTTTATAAAATTTTCATATGTTCATAGTTAGCAAATACTATACAGAACAGTTTTATGTAGTTTTCATACTAGTACTTCCAGATCAGGCTGTCTGGAAAAGTGACTTCCTGATTAAAATGCACCGCACATAAATGTTATTGTTTTTCCTTCTCTTTTGCACTCAACCAAGTTCTGCAAAGACCTCAAACAAAGCCAACAGCCCTTCTCCTCTCTCCCTTCCTCTTTTTCTTTTTTTCTTCTTCTTCCCCCACTTCCACACTAGCTTCTTGACTCAAAACGCACCAAATTATAACATCATAACTAGTGATGGGACGATTCCAATATTTTCCCCGATTCTGATACAATTAACGATTCCAATTCCGATTCTTTATAAGTTTCTAATTATTTAACCATAACCATTTCCACTGATTTTCGTAAAAACACATGTTAAATATGCAGATATTTTCCTAAACGTAAAATTACACTTTTGGATGATGATCTATCGATTTTAGCTGTACTGGTAATATAAAATCAATAAATATTTATTATTTCATCATTATTACCAGCAATAGAAGAGTTTGGTTTAAACAAAATCGAATAAAAATGACAATTAAAAAAATCGTTTTGGCATTGGAAAATAGGCATCAATTTTTCCGATTCCAATACCGATTCTGATACCTCCAAATCTTCCGATTTTTCCAATTCCTGATTCCGATTCCGATTAATCGTTCCAACACTAATTATAACCTTTGCAAGGCTCATGCAATGAGTAACTATTTAATGATATAAAATACTTGTAGCATAGAACAATTTTCAGAATTGCTGTATTCAGCATTGAATAACCCAAAAAATGGTTGATATGCAAAAAAAAAAAATTTTTAATAACATTTTCCTTCGTTCATTGTTATCAAATGCTACATATCACAGCGTTATAGTTTTCATCCGTTATTAGCTAGTAAAATACAAACCACAGTTTTATATAGTTTTCATCCATTCATAGTTAGTAAATACTAGATACAACAGTTTTATAAATTTTTCATTTGTTTATATCTAGCAAATACTACATACCACAATGTTTTATAAAGTTTTCATCCATTTATAGTTAGCAAATACATACCACAGTTTTATAGTTTTCATCCATCCATAGTTCGCAAATATTACATGCCCGAGTTTTATAAAGTTTTATTCGTTTATAGTTAGCAAATACTACATACCACAGTTTTATAAAGTTTTCATACTAAATACTGTATTTTTATAGTTTTCTTCCATCATAGTAAATATTACATACAACAGTTTTATAAAGTTTTCATATGTTCATACTTAGCATATACTACAAACTACATTTTAACTGTTTCATTTGTTCATCGTTAGAAAATACTACATACCACTATTTTATAAAGTTTATATAGTTTTCATCTGTTAATTGTTAGCAAATATCATATACCACAGTTTTATAAAGTTTTCACCTGTTCATAGTTAATAAATGCTACATACCACAGTATCATAAATTTTTCATCCATTCATAGTTAATAAATGCTACATACCACAGTATTATAAATTTTTCATTTGTTTATAGTAATCAAATACAAGATACCACAGTATTATAAATTTTTCATTTGTTTATAGGAATCAAATATCACATTCCACAGTTTTATAAAGTTTTTATATGTTCATAGTTCACAAATACTAAAATGAACAGTTTCATAAAGTTTTCATCAGTACCACAGTTTTATAAATTTTTCAGATGTTTATAGTTCGTAAATACAAGATACCACAGTTATAAAAAATGTTCATTTGTTCATAGTTAGCAAATATTACACACCACAGTTTTATAAATTTCCATATGTTTCATTTATTTATAGGTAGCAAATACTACATTCCGCAGTTTTATAAAGTTTCTATGCATTTATAGTTTACAAATACTACATAACACAGTTTTGTAAAGTTTCTATGCATTTATAGTTTATAAATACTACATACCACAGTTTTATAAAGTTTCTATGCATTTATAGTTTACAAATACTACATACCACAGTTTTATAAAGTTTCTATGCATTTATAGTTTACAAATACTACATACCACAGTTTTATAAAGTTTCTATGCATTTATAGTTTACAAATACTACATACCACAGTTTTATAAAGTTTCTATGCATTTATAGTTTACAAATACTACATACCACAGTTTTATAAAGCTTTCATCTGTTTATAGTTCGCAAATACTACATATTAAATCTTAATTCAATTAATTACAGAAATGGACACTGACAACTGTTAGAAAATTTATGCAGTAGTAGCTACTGACAAAAATATAAGTATCAAATCAAATGACTTAAAAAATGGCAATAAATAAAATAATGGAAAAATATAGTTAAATGAATTTAATATTGAAAAGAAACAGTCTTCAATGTAAAAAAAAGTCTTTAAAAGTTGAATTTCTTTTAAATAAATGATTATTTCTGTAATTTTTGTTTTGTAATAATTATACAAATCTTAAAATATCTAGGATTCTTCAGGCTTACGCGCATAAGCCTGAAGAATCCTAGAGTGGATGAAATGCGGAATATTCAGTGTAGCTTAATCGCCATATATATTTTATAACTTACTAACTAGCTCTACCTACGTATTGAGCACTGTTGAAGTAAATACTTAAAGTTTACGCATAAATTTATACTTTTGTATATTAATTTTATGTGAGTAAACGAAGTAGTTATATATATATATACATCTTCTTTAATATAAAGTTGAATGTGTGTGTGTGTGTGTGTGTGGTCATTAATAGGCTTCTATATGGTTGACTATTTTAAAAAACTGATTACATATAATGATAGAAGATATATCGAGACACAGGAATGGGTATGTTTGATCTCGCAGAACGGTGGTTCATTAAAATTGTGGGTCTGCATTTGCCCAGTCCACAAAGTATGGAAATAATAAAAAAATTTTCAATAAAAAAAAAAAAAACGTTTACAAGTGTTTTTGATATAGATGTACATAATAATACTTTGATAAGTATGTTTTAACTTAAATAGGGATGGTATAATAAAATTGTGGGGTCTGCGTTCGCACCTGGCCTCCATAGAATGGAAATAGATACAAACTTTAATAAAGACTTTTCATATCTATCTGAGTAAATATATTTTGATAATTATGTTTCTGTTTGAAGAAATATGGTATAATAAAATTATGGGGTGTTCGTTCGCACCTGACCTCCATAGAATTGAAATATGTCACAAAGTTTAACAAGATTTTTTAATATAGATCCATAGAATATTGTGATAAGTGTTTCAGTGTGAACAGGTATGGTATAATAAATTATGGGGTTTATCCATTTTATTTTTACTTTCATCATATTTTGCTTTGGTTTTGATACCCCCAAATTCAACCCAAATTTACAACCCTTCCTTTTCGTAACCTATCATACTTTCATAAATCAGAGTGCATTTTCTGTAAGCTGTTTTTGAACCCAGTTAACGACAGGTACTTTTGCTAGTATATATATATATATATATATATATATATATATATATATATATATATATATATATAAAGAAATAAAGGATGCCAATTCAAAATTAAATAAAACTTTATTAATTAATCAAATCAATAAGGAAAATACTTTTTTAGACCATGCATTTATAAAAATATATATATTTAATTTTATACATATTTTTTTAAATTTATATCTTATATATTTTTATTAAGTAGTAATCAAAGATGGCATAAATAAATAAGAATGTAAATATATAAAAATAATACTAATAACAAAGAAGGGGGATGATAAGAAGTAGAATGGATTCAACCAAATACTGTATAAAAACGGTAGTTTGTAAATAGGCACATAAATTTATGGAGAAAGGGACGGACGACACAGGTAAGAAATATTTTTTTAAATATGAATTGGTTCGCCTAAATTTATCTGAAGGAAAAAACTAGATCCAGTATTAAAAATAATTTTGTTCATGTGTTTTAAGAAAGGTGGTGTTTTATCAACACTGCTGGGGAGCCATGATTTAATTTACAGTTCAAAACGGAGTCAAAATCTGGATCTGATAAAGCCCCGACTTCTTTAGTTAAATATTAGGAAATTAGTTAAAAATAATATTCATTAAAAATTAAATTAGTCAATATTAGGTAAATATATTACTAACAAGAGGAAAAAATATAATTTATACACTTTGGAATCATTCCATGTGGTAACTACTAATGTGAATTTGCTTGTAAAAAACAAATCATACAAAATTGTCTCCATAAAATGAAATATATGCCAGCCTACTTCAAACACGTACAAATCGTAGTGGGACGATGTAAGCTGAAACTATTATGTATATTGTAGGCTGTTAAATGGAAAAATATATGATTATGTTTTAGTATTTAGGATGATTATACTAAAGGTAATTCTTTTTGGATTAATTCGGATTTGTTTCTACTAACCTTAAACTAAAATTAATATTAATGTTGGGTTTGCTATGGATTAAGTAATGTGAGAATCATATAACAAGATTAACGATGCAATTACTTTTGAGTTCATTGAATTTGACGTAGATATGAGAAAATTTTTAGTCTGTACAATTTCGATTATTGTATTTTCCTTAATACTCAACAAGATAATTATAATTCAGCCGCATACTGAAATATATAGTTAAATTATTAGGGGGAAAAAAAAATAATTTCAAATTGACTTGAATATTAGAATTGTAATGTCTAATTAGTGAAAGGCTTCTTGTACTTAGATTTAATTATAACTGAAAATTTAGTTTAATATTCATACACATGTAGTTATTTTTTTTTAATTTTTTTTTTTTTATTACATTTTCACCCCAAACAAGGCAAATTGCCACTTTGGTGTAGGGGGCTACTCTCAGAGGCAACAACTACTGGGGTACTATGTAGGGATTTGGGCAGCAAGGTGTCGGTTCACGTTACACTTGAACTTCTGCATGTCAGTACTGTTGGGGAAGCAGGGACCTGGAATGGAATTCCAGAGTCTTGCGGTTCTGGGGAAGAAACTATTGGAGTAAAAAGATCTTTTACATCTAGGGACCTCTACAGTGTGGGGGTGGGATCTAGTAGCCTGTCGGGTTTGTCGAGGGTGCTCGCGTCGTGGGGGCACAAGTGATTGCAGTTCGTCAGAGCACTCACCACTAAAATACTTGTAGAAAAGGCAGAGGGATGCAACATTTCGTCGATGGGACAGAGGCTGAAGCTTAGATGCCAGTTCAGGGCCTATCAGGTTTGCGACTCTCTTTTGAACCTTGTCAAGGAGCGAGAGACTAGTAGCCGATGCACCAGCCCAGATGTGGCAGCAATACTCCATACATGGGCGAATGGTGGCCTTATAGAGGTACAGGATACTTTCGGGTGTTAGTAGTTTTCTAGCACGGTAGAGAGAGCCTACCTTTCTTGCAGCGGCCCTGGCAATGCCTTCAATGTAATTGTTCCAACTCATGTTTCCTGTGAACGTTAGGCCAAGGAGTTTGAAAGATGGACTCTCAGATAAAGAGTCGTTGGCCATTGCTATGGGTGGTAGAGAGGGTTTCTTGTAATTATTGAATGAAACTAGTTTAGTTTAATTATTATTCGTCACTGTGGTCCTATAGTCTTAATAGTTTTTTGTAAGATAGTTTGAGTTCTATTAAGGCTTACATGTTTGTTTTTTTAGGTTTACTAAAGATTTTAAAGAAAATTTGTATAACTTTTAATTAGGTTTTAAATTTAAAATAAACAGATACGACAAAATATTTAATAAAAAAATAAATAAGAATAAATAAACGTGTGTGTGTGTGTGAATGTATATGCATGTATATATGTATATCCATGTATGTGTGTATATAAATATAAGCATATATGTATGTATGTATGTATGTATGTATAGATAGATAGATAGATACATAGATAGATAGATAGATAGATAGATAGATAGATAAGTTAAATAAGGTTAAATAAATATCAAATAATAAAAATAAATTTATAAATCCTCTGATTAATACACTAATACCCCCTCGACGAAAATACCCTCGACAAACCCAACAAGCAGCAAAATCCCACCGCTACACTGTAGAGCTCCCTAGATATTGTAAAGCCTTCTACATTAATAGTTTTTTTTCCTCGGACTGCTGCACATTGGAATTCCCTCCTGGGCCCCTACTTCCCTGACTGTACTGACATGCAGAAATTCAAGTGTAATGTGAACAGACATCTTGCTGCTCAAGTCCATAAATGCAAATCTGGTCCCAAATAGTAACGACTAAGTCACTCTGTGCCTTGTTTGGGGTGAAATGACAAAAAATAAATAAATTTTTAATATATATCAAATACATTAGTAAATAATTATGATATTCTTCATTAGGAAAGAAATTGATATGAATAAAATTCAAGCTATCAATAATTATAATTGATTTTGAAACTGGATTAATTTTATCAATGTATAGTTATACGATTTAAGTTTGATAGGATGGTTTGGGAAAAACAAGCTGAAATGATATGCATTTTAAAATTGTTAAGTTATGTTGCTAACTAAAAAATCAGACCGTCTTCATAATGCAAAAAAGATAATACCGACATATTTCATCATTAAAGTTATTCTACTAAATTGTATTGTTTTTGATGAATAACTTTTAGTGAACATCTTGGAAAATAAGATTGACTTGTGCTAGTAAATAACAATAAATAAGTAAAATATTAACAAGAAAAATTAGAGAAGAAGGTTTGAATAATTGTTTATTTACATAAGTGATTACATGTCTTCATTGAAAAGTTAATTTGTCTTGTATGTGATTTAGTTTGGTCAATTATATTTTAGAGTTTTCAATAGGTTAGGAAATTAAATTAACTCTTAGGTTGTTTTTCCTTTTTTTTTATAAATATTTTAGAAATATCTGATCAGGTTTTGTTTGACTTCTTGGTTTTAATTTGAACCTAAATACAAAATTTAGGAAATATAGCTATAGAATTTTTCAATAATAAAAAATGGCGGCAATAAACTGATTCCATACGTGTTGGTTGAATTCAATGTTTTTTTTTTTTTTTTTGAGGGGGTGGGGCTAGGAACACTGCTAGTTCTTATGTTTCTACAAACTTTACATATCTCCATTTCCTTTTATCAACATTTTTTCTAACTAAATCCTTTCTATTCTAAGGAGAAATATATCTTTCCAACTATTTTTTAGGAATATATTTTTGTCTCTGATAAGGTGTCTAGTGGGCTTCCACATATGTAATGCATACTTTATAAAAAATATGAATCAAATATTATAAGTGATAATTAAATACAAGTTCTGTTTTTGGAATATATATATATATATATATATATATATATATATATATATATATATATATATATATATATATATATATAACTTCTGAGAAACACTCCCTGTTTCAAAGAAGAAATTTCATGCAAATGTCAACTTAACATTATTTGCTTTTACCTGATAACACACAAAAGGATAAAAGTTGTTTTTTTTTAAAAGTAGAATCAGGTGATGGAGTAGGTAGTCTGACTCTGTTTAACTTGGCTAACAAGATAATTTAGACATGAAAACAAATCAGGTGAAGAAAGAAATGCAAAAAACACAAAAAAAAGCCCAGTTTGTAAGGAACAAAAAAGTTAAATCAATAGAGCCGGCTTTTGAGATGCTCTATAACACCTGCAGATACTTATAATCCACAAGGTTTTCTTTAATGAATACCTTTTTCTTTTCTTTTTTTATTGGAATCCTTTTGAGATGAGTAATTAATTAATTAATTAATTTATTTATTTATTTATTTATTTTTATTTGCAGATAGAGACATTGAATCTCTACAGTTCTAGGTAAGTATTGTCTGAAGATTCCGGTTTCAATCCTACCCAAAACCGGCTAGAGGTTTAGTTGGTCGAAACTTGGTGAGATGACACCAACTATGGAAGGCAGTAATTACTGAAGATACAGTTAAGAGACTCGACATTCCTGTCCCATCGCAGCTTACCACCTGAAGAAGGTCAGAGGAATAGTTGACCGAAACGTCATGAAACAACAACTAAAAGATGTGGATAATAGCACGCAAATAAATACTTTTTCTTTCCTTTAACCCATCTCTAATTAAATGAGTGAAAAAAAAAACATGGGAACAATATGTACTTTAAGAAAATACAAATATTTTCTTCTTTGTTCTGAATTTGCTTATTACATTCCATCCTTAAGACAAATTCAACTGCAATGTTGTCATAGCAACAGGTAACAGGAATTTGCACTTAGGTTAAACTGACCTGCTGCATTAAATAAAGTCAGTTAAATTCATTATTTTATTATATTTACTTCTATTTTGCCAAATTTATGCTTATTTTCAAATTAAAATAAGTTTTGTGGACTTCTGACATGAAAATTATTTAGAAAAATAAAGAAATATGAAAGCAGAACAATAACAATCCGATCAAAATGAATTGAATGAAAATGATTAATAAAGTTAAAAAAATGTTATCTGGGATGACATTTTTTTTTTGTACATTTTATAAGATTTATTTCAAATATACCAAATTTTTTTTTTTTAAAGTTTAAGAATTCCATATTGTAAAAAGAGTGTTTTTTTTTTTTTGTCTTAGAAATAAATATTTGAGTAATTTTGAGATATTTATAGCTCCTAAACTTCTCAGTACAGAAATGTACGATCGGACACAAACTATCAGTGTAGAAAATACATTAATTTCAGAGAAAATTGCAAACACATTTCATTACCCAAAATAAATAAATAAATAAACATATTTGATTTTAAATATGCAACGAAAAAGAGATTAATTAAGACTGATTTACTTTTAAGTAGTTAAATTCTTTTGATAATATCTTTTAATTGATAAAATATATCTCAACTTTGGCAACTGTGTCTACTACGTAATATAGAATGGCATAATATTATAATCAGGAATACAAACTAATATCATAGCATATGCATAGTTTTTTTTTGGGGGGGGGATATCTGCAATGCTGCACAATATATTAATGCTGAAACCAATTCAGTTGCAGACAACTTAAATTGACACGAACATGAAAAGATGAAAAAAAGAAAAAACAATGTTCAAAATGGCTAATACCAAAATTATTGATTTATATTTTAATCATAAATCCTAAGTAAACGTTGGGTCGGCTACTAGAGTCCTACACATAACAAATTCAATGGCTGCTGTATCTCCATGCATTTTTTTAAAACTAGATAATGATTAGAATATCACCATCATAGTAGTGATAGTCAGAATGTGCTGTTTTTAATCTAAACTTAATTAAATAATAAACTGATCATTATAGTGCTGGCATGACCATTTATAATCTACTTCATATATTAATGTACATATGGGATAGTTCATTACTAAGATTTTCTTTTTGTTTTTTTTTATTTGTTATTTTTCTTTTTGTTTTTTTTTATTTACTTTTTTTTTTTGGTTTTATATTTGGATGAATTAGGTAAAGTTTATGGGATTTAAATAACAGGAAAATAATTAACAAAGTTGATGTGCTCTTTCAAATATTTCAACTTGAAAAATATTTCAAATATTTTAACAATTTGGATTATTTAAACTGCTATTCTAATTACTTTGTCTTATTCACGTTTCAACCAATGTAACTTCTCATCTCCTTCAGGTGCATTTTATCAAACTCGAGAACCTTTCTAAGAAGGTTTCTAAGTTTTAAAAGATGCATCTGAAGAAACTTATCAACTAAGATAAGAATAGTAGTCCAAATAATCCTTATCTAAAATATGTCTAAATGTATTTTAATTTTTTTCTCTCTCTCTTTTCTTTTTTTTTTTTTTTTTTGAGCATGTATATATTCAGGAAATATTTGTTTTACTCGTCAAAAAACAACATCATGCTAACACGTTAAGTCACTGAACTAGATTGAAATAGCTTTGTAGATTATATTACTAATATTTATTTTCAAAGTTTCTAAAAGTTTATGATGGATGAATTCATCCCTGAGTAGAAGCCGATCATCAAGCTGACATAAAATGTTAAAACTATTTGAAAAGGTTATCTATTACTATAATGAAAATGAAATCTAACAATTAAGATTGAATAAATGAGGAAAAATAATGTTTTTTTTGTTGTTTTTTTTATTCAATTTTCACCTCAAACAAGGCACAGTGCCACTTTGAAGCAGGGGGCTACTATCAGGGACTTAATTAGCGGGGTCATTTTGAAGGGAGATGAGTAGAAAGATGTTTGTTCACATTACACTTGAACTTCTGCATATCGTTGCAGTTGGGAAAGCAGAATCCCGGAAGGGAGTTCCAAAGACCCGCAGTTCTGGGGAAGAAACTATTGGAGTAAAAGGCTTTCTTGCACCTAGGGATCTCTACTGTAAAGGGATGAGACTTAGTAGCTTGTCGGGTTTGTCGGGGGTAGTTACGTCGGGGAGGTACAAGTGTTTGCAGTTCGTCAGAGCATTCACCATTGAAGTATTTGTAGAACAGGCAGAGGGATGCAACATCTCGTCGATGGGACAGAGGCTGAAGCCTAGATGACAGTTCAGGACCTATCAGGTTGGCGACTCTCTTTTGAACCCTGTCCAGGAGCGAGAGACAAGAAGCAGATGCACCAGCCCAGATGTGACAACAGTACTCCATACATGGGCGAATGGTTGCCTTATAGAGGTATAGGATACTGTCAGGCGTAAGTAGTTTTCTAGCACGGTAGAGGGAGCTAACCTTCCTTGCAGCAGCCTTGGCAATGCTCTCAATGTATCTATTCCAGTTCATATTCCCTGTAAACGTTAGGCCGAGGAGTTTAAAAGAAGTACTTTCAGGTAATGTGTTCTTGGCCATTGCTATTGGTGGTAGAGAAGGTTTCTTGTAGTTATTGAAGGAAACAAGCTTAGTCTTAGCAGCATTGAATGTGACCAACCATTTTTGTCCCCATTCCACTACGGATTGGAGGTCATCCTCTAATGTTTCTGCCATTTCCTTGGATATGTGTTCATTTGTTTTCCCCTCATATCTGTTATAGAGAGTGGTGTCATCGGCAAATATACCCATCTCCGAAACAATATTATCAGGGAGGTCGTTTATGAATATCAGAAACAATAGAGGTCCAAGGATAGACCCCTGAGGAACTCCCGCATTTATGTCATATTGTTTGGATGTACGACCGTCGAGGACAACTTTGATTTTTCTATTACTTAAGAAGGATTTAATTACATTATGAATTCTTCCAGTGATTCCACATGATCTAATTTTCCTTAGAAGACCATCGTGCCATACCCTGTCAAAAGCGTTAGATATATCGAGGGCCACCGCTCTACCCTCCCCTGTTTTATCCAATGAACGGTATATACGTTCAGAAACTACAGTTAAGATATCTGCTGTTGAACGGGCTTGCCTGAATCCATATTGTTTGTCAGTCAGGAGTTTAGCAGCTGTTAGGTGCTGGACTAGGGCTTGATTAACTAAGGACTTTGTTTACAGTATTGTAATTATTTTGTATAATAGAATATGATGTTTCATACTTCTTATAAATAAAATTAATTTTTTGTCATTTTTCTCCATATAAAAGGAATTAATTAGAAATTGCATATAAATGAAAACATTTGTATGGAACAAACAAAGTTTTAGAAAATGCCGATTTTGAGTATTTAAAATTTTTTAATAAAATATTCCAAGTTTGAAAAAATCGCATGGTCAAACGTAAATATTAAATACAAATGTAATTTAACCATGGAAAACATTAAAACATTTATGTATGGTTTGAATAAAACTTAGGAGTAGGAGTATTTTTTATTAAAAGTAGAAAATAATAACTTAAATTTTGAGAAAATAATTTTTTAATGACACAGGTAAGATGTAAAACTATTAAATTTCAATTATTATTATTTTTTTAATGTTACAGGTAAGATGTAAAACTATTAAATTTCAATTATTATTATTTTTTTAATGTTACAGGTAAGATGTAAAACTATTAAATTTCAATTATTATTTTTTTTTAATGTTACAGGTAAGATGTAAAACTATTAAATTTCAATTATTATTATTTTTTTAATGTTACAGGTAAGATGTAAAACTATTAAATTTCAATTATTTTTATTATTTTTTAATGTCACAGGTAAGATGTAAAACTATTAAATTTCAATTATTTGTATGCTTTTGTTAATGTTACAGGTAAGATGTAAAACTATTAAATTTCAATTATTATTATTTTTGTTAATGTTACAGGTAAGATGTAAAACTATTAAATTTCAATTATTATTATTATTTTTTAATGTTACAGGTAAGATGTAAAACTTTTAAATTTCAATTATTATTATTTTTTTTAATGTTACAGGTAAGATGTAAAACTATTAAATTTCAATTATTATTATTATTTTTAATGTTACAGGTAAGATGTAAAACTATTAAATTTCAATTATTATTATTTTTTTAATGTTACAGGTAAGATGTAAAACTATTAAATTTCAATTATTATTTTTTTTTTAATGTTACAGGTAAGATGTAAAACTATTAAATTTTAATTATTATTATTTTTAATGTTACAGGTAAGATGTAAAACTATTAAATTTCAATTATTATTATTATTTTTTTAATGTTACAGGTAATATGTAAAACTATTAAATTTCAATTATTATTATTTTTTTTTAATGTTACAAGTAAGATGTAAAACTATTAAATTTCAATTATTATTATTATTTTTAATGTTACAGGTAAGATGTAAAATTATTAAATTTCAATTATTATTATTTTTTTTAATGTTACAGGTAAGATGTAAAACTATTAAATTTCAATTATTATTATTTTTTATAATGTTACAGGTAAGATGTAAAACTATTAAATTTCAATTATTATTATTTTTTTTAATGTTACAGGTAAGATGTAAAAGTATTAAATTTCAATTATTATCATTTTTTTTAATGTTACAGGTAAGATGTAAAACTATTAAATTTCAATTATTATTATTATTTTTTTAATGTTACAGGTAAGATGTAAAACTATTAAATTTCAATTATTATTATTTTTTTTTAATGTTACAGGTAAGATGTAAAACTATTAAATTTCAATTATTATTTTTTTTTAATGTTACAGGTAAGATGTAAAACTATTAAATTTCAATTATTATTATTTTTAATGTTACAGGTAAGATGTAAAACTATTAAATTTCAATTATTATTATTATTTTTTTAATGTTACAGGTAAGATGTAAAACTATTAAATTTTAATTATTATTATTATTTTAATGTTACAGGTAAGATGTAAAACTATTAAATTTCAATTATTATTATTTTTTTTTAATGTTACAGGTAAGATGTAAAACTATTAAATTTCAATTATTATTATTATTTTTTTAATGTTACAGGTAAGATGTAAAACTATTAAATTTCAATTATTATTATTTTTTTTGTAATGTTACAGGTAAGATGTAAAACTATTAAATTTCAATTATGTTTATGCTTTTGTTCATGTTATATATAAAACAATTTAAAAGAAGCATCTCTGTTTTGCTTTTTAGACTTGATCTCTTCAAAAATTTATTTTTTGTTTTAAAAATTAATTTATCTTCATAAATAAACTTTTCTTATAAGAAATTATAAAATTAAGAGTAAAAATCAGTGAAACGTACTTTTCCAAGAGTTACACATTAATTTCACTTTTGTAAATATTTTTATTGCTTTACTTTAAACCAAACCAAATGAACCAGAATACTTGACCTTTTGCTCATACCCTAACATTCTTGCCAGAAATGACAGTTTAAAGGTTTCAAAATCACTTAAGATTTTTCTAGTGATTATCATGATCGCAATTATTTGCCTACAAGTAATGGAAAAATTCAATTTACTACTACTACTACTACTACTACTACAACTACAGCAATAATAATAATAATTATTATTATTATTATTATTATTACTACTACTACTACTACAGAGACAGGGAAACGTAAAAAAGATGTGTAACTTGGCAGAGAACTGAAAGGAATATGGAACACGAAGAAAATCAGTACTAGTAATTGTAGGAGAAATCAGAATCAAGGGGAAGATTGAAACTATACAACAGACAGCAATACTGAAAACAGCTGAAATTCTAAGGAAAACACTTGAATGTGGAAACTAACCTATGTGAGCTTAAAATGCTAATATAGAAACTGTAATAGAAGTAAAACAAAAAATAAAAAGGAACCCCACATGGAATCAAGAAAACTGAAACCACAAAATAGTAAGTTAACTACATCTCACACAAAAAAAAAATGTAGTGTTGCCAAAGATAAGTGCTAGATCAAATAGTTGTGGAAACTCAAAGAGGATGGAAAGACCGAGGAAAGAAAGCACTAACCAGACCTCCACTGGATGAGTGTGAAAAGGACTGGGAGGCTTGTTGTCATCAAAATTTTAGAGAAAGTCAATGGTCGTTGCCAGTGAGAAAAAAATGGTAAACAGCTGTTGCGATAATGCAAATTCATTTGCAAAGGTTATCAAAAAATATGGAGAATACTGGAAACCTGGGGAGACTTGTTGTCACCCAGACTCAGTTCTATATTTTAGAAATTAAAAATATGTTAAAGAAATATTCTGTGTTATCCTATTTACATATTCACTGGTAAGATTTCATAACTGTTTTCAAAGTTTATTCTTTTGCGGCGTTTGACAGCTTTATAACATGTCGACCGAGTTTTGGCAAATTGGCCACAATTGAGAAGCTTGCTCTGCTTGTGGGAGAAGCTTGGAAAGTCGATGGTGCGTGTCTTTGTGGCAAGACTGCCATGTCATATAAGCCAGTATCTTCTGGCATTCATCGCACCTGCATTGCGATCAAAATAAAAGAACCAGATTTCAGGTCAGAGTTTAATGAGAAGACTAAACTGCAGACTGTCTCATAGAAATGGGCATATGATCAAACACTTAATTAGTGAACACAATAATCTATGCATACAATGGCCATGCTAACATCTATGTACAAAAATTAAAAAACTCCAATATTTTTGGTGTTTTATCTTCATAAAGTCTTCTTGCAGGTGTATCTGTACAATCTCTAAGGCCGTATCAAATTGTGATAATTTAAAATATAAAAGTACTGCTTGACACATATGAGTTTTGGATTCAACATGTAACTCTGCAAGTCATTGTGCTTGCTGCATTTTCAAAAGAAGATCGTATCTGGCAAGCAACATCTGCATCGATGATGTTTACAAGAAAATGGTGTTTGCAACCAAAATGAGGTTAAATCTTGTCAAATTTTGATTGGAAAACAAGGAACCGGAATGGCTACAGGATGACATGCAAGTTTTTGCTAACAATTCTCATAACTTCCTGTTCATAATTGAAGTAATAGTTTTTGTTCCTCACATTTGTTTTTCATCATGGTGATCATATCTTACTAGTGGGACCTGTAGAAATTCCACAGCAGACTCTTTCATATGTAATATATTCATGTTGGTATTCTGTGGATGTCCAGCGTAAATGGAGACGCCATGATATTATTGTAGCTCTTTTGTTAAAACTGCAAAAGTATTTATGTAAGCTAGCAGAGACAGCCGAAGTAGCCCAGTCATAAAATATGCTTAAATATGATATTTTAATTTATGCAGATTTCGTATATATTATGATAGAGTCAATTTTATATGTAGTCAATTCTTATGTATTATAAAGTTGTGATTTCAAAAAAAAAAAAAATATATATATTCATATGACTTAGGTGCATCAGCCTGAATTGAAACAAAAAACAAAACTTATGAAGAAAAAAAAAAAAAATATATATATATATATATATATATATATATAATTTTAGTTCTTTCGGCTATAATTGAAACCGAAACCAAAACTTATGAAGAATTCTTGGTAAAATTATTTATAAAAAAAATAGATGACTTCAGTGTTATTAGCTATAATTAAAACTGAAATCAAAACTCATGCAGAATTCTTGGTAAAATTATTACAAGAAATAGAAGTTCAAAAAAAAAAAAAAAATTAAACGACAGTAATTCAGAAGCATGACACAAGATAACACACACACTATCATATTAATATATAGATAACCTCCTATTTGTACTTATTGTGATTTTTATTCCTTGCACCTGTTATTCTTGTTTGTTTTTCCTGTCCATTTCGTTTGTATACCCTAACCCCTTAATTATCAGAATACCTTCATTCAGAAAATTTGTTTTTCAATTCAGCAGATAAAAAAGATAAATATTGAAAATTATCAAAAAATCTTGGAAATCTCATAACAGTTAAAATCATTCTAAAAAAAAAATAAATTTGTCATTTTTCTGAATTTTTGGGGGATGATTGTTGGTTATTAATATTATTTGGATTTTTCAGACTACTGTTCTCATCTTGAGTGCCATTTTCACAACATTTCAGTTGTCAAACTCAGGAATGTTTCTGTCGAACTCAAGAATCTGCAGAGAGAATTTAAAATGGATCTATTTATTTACTTCACAGGAGTAGCATGCTTTTGTTCCATCAACCATGACTAGATAGAAGTAATTTGCAATTCTATTTTTTGGTCATACACATTGAGGATTTGTAGATCTAATAGAATCTGGTGGCTACTGTAAAGTGAAAAAGAATCAGACTTTGAAAACAGAAAGGAAGCTGTCACAGATCCTCAGTAAGAACAAGGACCTAATACTACCTTCAAAATACAGACAACTATATGGCCTCCCTAAGACTCATAAAGATGGTATCCCATTAAGGCCCATTGTCAACACACGAGGTTCAGCATGCCGTCCATTGAGCCGATTCCTGGTAGATATAATCACCCCAATCATAGGCAAATCTCCATTGTACATCAAGAATTTAGATCACTCCATGGAAATAATCAACAATACTCCCATTCATTTTAAACAGATGGCGAGTCTAGATGTGGTGAATCTGTTCACGAAAATACTTAACTGATGAGAGACTCTTGGTAGGATGGGATGAGCTAACTTTGGATGTTTTATTGAAGGAATGCACTTTCTTAGAACTGCACGCCTGTGGAACTCTGTTCCGTCTGCCTGCTTCCCACCGGACTACAACTTGGATGTCTTCAAGTCCAATGTTAACAAATTCCTAATGAACCGCCCCTTTAAGTAAAAACTTCATTAAATCTCCGCACTAATGTAATGTACTTGCAATAACCCTTATCCCTGAGTGGCTTCCGGGCCTTGATAAGTGGTGATCACTGTGTAAAAAAAAAAAAAAGAAAAAAAACTTGCATCCCAATTAACAAGTGAGATGTTGATTTGTGTAGAAACTACATACTTCGTGATGGGATCTGATATATATCGGCAAGAAGAAGGTCTAGTGATGGGATCAATGTATACATAGAATACTTTGAGGAAATAGCATTAGGATTGACACCATTAAAGCCAACAATGTGGTTGTGATATGTGGATGACACATTTATAGTATGGCCCCACCAGGAAGATGTTCAAACATTACTCGATCTGTCCAACTATACAGTTCACAATGGAAAACGGACATAACAACGAATTATCATTCCTAGATGTGCTGATAACCCACACTGGCCAGAGGTTTATGGCATCTGTATATAAAAAGCTAATTTTCACTGGACAGTACCTAAACTTTAACTCCCACTATCCATATACTGTAAAGAAATGTATCAACCAACACCAAACAAAAGCAATATGTAATAACAGCAATGCATATCAAGAGGAGATGGACAGTTTAAGACAAACCCTCCACTGAAGCAACCATCCAAAGAGCATGACATCAGCCCCAAGAAATCTGGATCAGACACCAAAGGACACCACCCAAAATCTCACCACAGTTTGTATACTATACATGAAGGGCTTGTTGGAAAAACTTCAAAGAATATATAATCTATATGACATCAGGACAGTATTCAAGAGCAAATTTGACTCTCCGGAACAGCTCGTGTGTTTACAGAAAAAAATCATGACTAAGAATTGTGTATATGAATTCCTATGTAAATGTGGAAAACTATACAAAGGTGAGACATGTCATTCACTAAAAGTATGGTTAGAAGAACATCGAAACATGAAGAGATTGAGAAGTTGGATATTGCTGACCATATATTGGGGGGTGGGGAATGAAACCATCTACCCTTATGGGATAAAGTTAAAATTATAGAAAGAGAAGAACAATAGAGGGTAAGACAACTCAAAGTAGCAGCATATATGATGGGTGACAATCAATTACTAAGTAGACCTAGTATAGAATTTAACATGATACGGAAACCGTTAATTATAAATAATAGATAACACACACACACACACACACACATATATATATATATATATATATATATATATAGTCATTTGCATACAGTACTCTTTCGTTGTATCACAGCTCATCAGTCCAGCTAAACTAGCACCCATCCCTAGCCAAGGATTGAATCTACAAACATCTAGTTGATAGTCAGTAGTTCTAACCTCCGGCACATGGGATCAGTGCTCATAAATGATCTCATCAATTGCTCATTTATATAGACATTTGCCCACCGTTTTTACAGTTCTCGACCTCTTTGTTTATTTACAAACAAACAGAGAGCTTTGCATTAACGCTAATTAAGCGCAGTGGGTGAAATCATTTTATGACAGTGCGCTACCCAACGAGATGGACTTAAAATATATAGTAATAATATGTAGTAATAAATTGTGATATTTACATCTACAAATAAAATAGGTTTAAAGCTCCTAAAATTTGTACTAGAAATGTCTGCAAGGATCCATGGCGCAGTGGTTAGAGTACTTGGAAAAATCAATTGTAAAGTGATATTCTTGTGAAGGCTGAAGGATCAATCCTCAGTGTGGGCGACCAGAAAATGCAATTGCAAATTACTCAGGACCTCTATCCAGTCATGGTTGATGGAACGAAAGCATGATACCCCTGTGAATTAAATAAAGGATTCCGTTTGAAATTCCATGCAAATTCCCGGGTTCGACAGGACACACCTTGACTGAAATGTTGTGAAAATAACACTCAGGATGAGAAAAGTCTGAAACATCCAAATAATACTAAATTTTTCTTTTGCTAAAATAGTTTATTTTTACTCAAAAATTAAATTCAAAATTGCATATGGTTCAACGAAATCAAATTACATGGTGTGTATGCTTTAAAATTGTAAAATGTAGTAAGCGTTAGATGGTTTTAAATTAAATGAAATGCACCAATGTATTGTATGTTCAGATAATTAAACAAATCCTACACTAATAAAATTGCTGTTCAAAACCAAATATCAGTTTATTGAATGTAAGACGAGAAAATCAAAGGTGTTCGCAGTACATGGTAAAATAAATGGTGGAATTGGTTATTTACTCATTTAAAGAAAACGCAGTTAATTCAGGTACTAAATGGTGAACAAGGTTACAAGCTTTATAAGAGTTATTATAATTGATTTCTTCATGAGTCATTTCTTAGTCGTCGGCATAATTAGTCTGTCTTGTACTACATTCTAATTCGAATCTATTTCAGAAAGAAAGCACTCTTTGACATGATGTTTACCTCTCTTTCCTAATCATACTAGGTTGCACCTAGTGGATTCCTGCTGGAAATCAAGTGACAACAAATATCCTAAATACTCCAGCATTCTCATAAATGCTTATATCAATAACGATTTCAATAAATAATTTTAATTATTTCTCACACTTTTGGTCTTTATTCATTGGAATAATGCACACCAGTTTATTTAAAGTTAGTTTTATGACTTAAAATTGTGGACTAATTCTTTAAGCTATTCGGCTGCCTGGCAGGAGCAAGTATCCAGGTTAATCCTCGGCACTTTAATCTATTACATAACGAATATCTTTTTGTACATGTTTATTAAAAGGTGATAAAACGAAATACATTCATGAACAAAAAAATATCTGTGATTATCATGTTTGACTTGTATACTGAAATCTAAGTTTCCTGGCTTCCTAATTGATTTTTACTTTTTTGAGCAGGTAATTTACCTGATTTTTTAAATTTTACAGACTCAAAATGGATTTTGGCATAAATTATATTTAATTTCAAGTCAGATGGGATAAAGCTCAATAGATGTTATTTTTTACTTTTAACACCAGAGCATATACTTTTTCTTTCTTTCTACTTCTATTTTATATATTTATTAAGATATTTTCTAATTTCATTTTATGGTTGTTTTTTTTTATTCTTTTTATTCCCTTAAGGTTGTTTCTTCTAGCTCCCTTAAATATGGCATCCAATTAGTAAAAGGACATTATGTGTTTTTTTAACTGCATTTATAATGCCTCGTATGACGTGAGTGTTGCTATTTTTTTTATTTTTCTAATATTTCTGGACATGACGTTAGGACTTTTGAAGAGTCACACATGTGAAAATATAATTCTATATACATTTTTTTGTGCAAATGTAAAACATTTTTTTAAATATTTTTTTCTGTGTAAATATATAAACATTTTTGCATGTAAATATATAAACATTTTTGTGTGTAAATATATGAACTTTTCTTGTGTGTAAATATGAAAACTTTTTGTGCAAGTATATACAAAATGTTTGTGCATAAACGCATAAACATTTTTTGTGTAAATATATAAATCTTTTTGTGTGTAAATATATAAACATATTTCTGTAAATATATAATCACATTTGTGTATACATATATAAATATTTCTTTATATAATATATAAAAACTTTTATGTGTAAATATACAAACATTTTTGTGCGTAAATATATAAACAATTTTTTGTATAAATATATAAATATTATTTGTGCGTAAATATACAAAAACTTTTGTGTGTAAATATATAAACATTTTTGCGTGTAAATATACAAATTTCTTGTGTGTAAATATATCAAAACTTTTGTGTGTAAATATATAAACATTTTTGCGTGTAAATATACAAATTTCTTGTGTGTAAATATATCAAAACTTTTGTGTGTAAATATATAAACATTTTTGCGTGTAAATATACAAATTTCTTGTGTGTAAATATATCAAAACTTTTGTGTGTAAATATATCAAAACTTTTGTGTGTAAATATATAAACATTTTTGCGTGTAAATATATAATCATTTTTGCATGTAAATATACATATTTCTTGTGCGTAAATATATAAAAACTTTTGTGTGTAAATATATAAACATTTTTGTGTGTAAATATTTAAAAACTTTTGTGTATAAATATAAACATTTTTGTGTGTAAATATATAAACATTTTTGTGTGTAAATATATAAATATTATTTGTGTGTAAATATTTAAAAACTTTTGTGTATAAATATATATAAAGATTTTTGTGTGTAAATATATGAACATTTTTGTGTGTATAAAGAGAAACAAATTATTTCTAATTATTTGTCTGTTAACTATTCTAGAAGAATTTCATTCTATTTTCTACTTACTTGTGTTCACAAAAAAGATAAAAATGAAATTCCCTTTTTATTTCTTCTGACAAAATAATATTTTGTTATTTTTCCAAAAAGTCTTCAGAGAAGATGGACCAACTGCATAAAAGGGGATTTAAAGCGCACCAGCTTCAAATCTGAACAAACAATGGATTGAGAGTTATAATGAATAAACATCGGACCTGGCCGAATTTAAGAATGGAAACCTCACTTTAAATTCTGCATTACTTCATTTAATAGAAATGGTGATTGAGAGAATTTCATTTAGTGGGAGGAGGGAAAATATTTATATTATTAAATAATATTTAGATGCGTTCATTTCTTGTTTGTAACTTATAACATTTTCACTATTTTTTTCATAATTACTTGTACAAAATATCGCTACAGTTTTATAAAAATGTAAGAGAATTTCATTACATTAAAGTCTTGGCAATTTTAAAAGAAAGCAGTATAAAAAGAATTCACCAGAAAACAAGCCATTTTTCTTTTGTTTCATTTACAAATTGAAATGACACCACCACACCCTCCCCCCTCTAGTAATTCTGGTCTTCAGACACATTAATCCCATTTGAGATTGTACAGATGCCAAAATCAAAATTAAGAAAGTCATTATGCTATTAAAGTCCTAAACAAAATAATAAATTTGACGATAATTGAAGACACATACAATGGTTTCACTGTAATGATGTGAGAAACGTCTGTTCGCCTTGAAAATCTCTTCGTACTTAAGTAATCAGTTCTAAATTGTATGAAATGAGTGAACACTTCCCAACATGTAACTTTTGAAATGAAATTGACTCTCACTTATAATCATTTCCTAATTAATTAGCTTCCAATGAGCCACAGACTAAACTCTCCACATTTTACACATGAAATAACAATTAAATTTGTGACTTTCAGTTTATTTATTGCATGCAAAAATTGGAATAACTAAAGAAAAAAAAGATTTATTAATAATGTTTTGCTTACTTTTATAGTAACATATAATAACAACAACAACAACAACAACAACAACAATACTAATAAAGAAAAAGATGTTATCATTATTATAATTCTTTGTTTGAATTGTTGATGGATTAATAAATTGTAATTTATTCAGTTTTTATTTTTATCATCAATTTTTCTTGTGCATAAGCACAATGGATATTATATGATTCTAGGGTTCTAATATGTAATCATAAAGCAATTATAAATTGAAATGGTTTCCACCATAAACAAAATATTGTATTAAGCAAGTTTTGATAAAAAGATAATGTCTACTTTTGTAATCACAACACAATCAAAGCATTGGTGATTATAAAGCCTGAAACTTGTAGATATAACTAATCCCCAGAAATGCAGAAAAACAACTCAATATTGTACACTTTCACAATAAAGAATTTGTATTATTAACACACAAACACACACATATATGTATGCGTTGAAAATAAGTTTGACCTAACTATTATGAGCAAAGTTGGTCAATAACAAGCTTGTTCATTTTTTACAAAATCTGGGCCACTTTAGTGATGTGCTTTCATAGCTTTCATTCAGCTGTTGATTTTTTAACTGCTGTAACGCCAGATCTGTTGGTTTATGAATAATTTAAGAGAAGCCATTGTGCTGGATATTTCAAAGACATTTGATAGTGTGGTAGAAGACAAGAATGGTCTTCTACAGAAACTTCAGGGTTATGGAATTACTGTTAAAGTTCTTGAAATTATTGGGTCTTTTCTTTCTGTCTCCTAATTTCTTCTTTTTTTTAATAAATGCTGGTGTTCATCAAGGTTCTTTTCTAGGTCCAACATTGTTTCTTCTCTATATCAGTGATATTCATGAGAATATTATTCACAAAATGAATATCTATGGTGATGATTCCACACTCTATTTCAGTGTTGCTTCTCACTCATCTCCCTGGAATCAGTTGAAATATGCAGCTGATCCAGAAGTTCATTTGGGTTTGGTTGTGGATTAATGGGATAAAATCGCTTGTTTTGTTTAATCCAGTTAAGACTTAGCTGGTGTTTTTCCTAAGATTGTCGTGGGTAACTCTATTCTTGAGGAGAAATCAATGCTAAAACTTCTTGGTTTCGCTTTTTCATCAAATCTTTATTGGAGTTAATATATTAGATCAATTGCTCTATCTATTTCTTGTAACATCTCTACTGCTTTAAACACTTTTTCGCATTCTCTTCATTCTATTATGACACATATTCTTCAGAACTGTCTGATCTATTTCCTGCTTCTTTTGTTCCAACTTATTTGAATCATTAGTTTTGTGGTTTTCATCAATTTGCTGCTTTGATACATTGTTATAATACAGTTTACTATAGCAGTAGCTTCTTTCCAAGAACTGAAATCTCTGATCTCTTTTTCTTAACTGTCTTCCTCCTATCTATAGCCTTGGTCTTTTGAAGCTTAAAGCCAATAGGACATTTCCTGACTTTATGATAATCATCTTTTGTTCTTCTTAGATCCTTACATCAACTGGCTTCATGTTTTGTCTGGATCGATTTTTCATGAAAAATCTGGGAAAGCAAATGGCCAGCACGTAAGCTTTATAACTTTAAAATGTCAAAGGTATTTAATAAAAAAATGTTATAAAAATCTTTAAACTAAAGAAACACACATCCGTTATTTTTACTACTTATCAACAAACTCTTTTATAATAAAAACATAAACTAGCAATCCTTACACAAAACCATCCAAAATTTCATCAATAACTTAAAATGTACAAACACTAAAACCACATCTAATGCTGGCATTTGATTTCATGCAAAATGAAGCATTGGTGAAACTTAGATACAAGAATGTACAAGCATAAAAGAAACATTAAAATAAATGATTACAAAAATGACTTTTTCTCTCGTGTGTCAGATTTCAATTGCACTTTTTAATTTTACTTTGGTCACACTAAATAAAACCAACCCATAATGTTAAACTTCAAGACTCATTGAATCAGCAACCTAATTCAACCACATTATAAAACAAATAATAGGTTCTTACCACAACATAATGAGTTCAGTTAAAATTATAATCCAAGAAAATAAAATTCAGATAATAGTTGAAGAATAAATAATAAAAACTAAAACAAATGTTTGTTATTACCACTTCATGCTATAACACTTCAACTACTTCATATTTAATTGCATTTTCATTCTATGTTACTATACAACAATAATTTAAAATATGACTTCATTTTTGTTACCCCTCTCTACTGATCACCAGTGTTAAATAGCTAATGTATTGCTCTTACGTTGTTTTTTTTTCCTGTCTCTTACTCATGTTTGTTATGTAACAGATTCAAGTACATTTCGACAAAGTTGATTCGATTGTATTGTGTTGATTATTTACTTTTCCACTTCCTCTTTTGGTCAAAATTATAGATAGAGACTCTTACATCAAATAAATCACAGTGACTTATTTTTTTCCAGTTTTACAGAGAAAATACTATATCAGATATGCTTATAAAGTTTATTTTATAACATTTCTTGAAAATATCTTTGAGTTGGCTGATTTCTATGTTTTATCTTACTTGTATTTGTAGTGGGCATTGTCTTGGTTAGATTGAGACAACTTCCTCCTAAGCACAAACTACATCTCAAACCATCACAGCTAAATTTCACCAATCCTAGACTAGATCACAGGAAATGGTTAGCCACTGCTGATCGCAGCATCAAAGACCAACTATTTTTAGGTTTGATGGTACGGTCGTCCTTAATTGTTGTCACCCAGGTCCTTAACTGCCCATTCACACACATTTGTGCCATCCAGGCAGAAAAGCAGGAGAGAGAAGATCTTGCAAATAAGGTCGATGGTCGATGAGCCGTATGTCCAAACCACTGGAGATGTTATTGAAGAAGGACGGACTATAGGGGGCGTAGGTTTAGTCTTCGGTAGAGAGTAGAAACCGAAACATGATTTCCATGGTGGCAGTCATTGTCAAAAACTTCTAATTTATGCAAATCTGCCACATCTCATCGGCCACGTCTCACAGCCATACAGAAGGATGGTTCGCACCATCACCTGATAAATGTGCCCCTTTGTGCCCAAGCATATTTCCCATTGAGCTATAGATACCAAAAGAAATGAAAGAATGCGAAACCTACTGCTCCTATTTGCCATTTAATCTCAGCCACTGCCTGCTCAGTCGGCATGATAGTAGAGTCAAGATAGACAAAGGAATGTGCATTATCTAAGTGAATTCTGTCCTACGTGTACTCTGGTCAATCAGCAAGACATGACCTTTGTTTTGGAGGCATTGATGCGCATTTCTAATTTGTGAGCGATTTTTTGCAAATGTATTTAAACCAAATATAGTATGGATATTTCAGCTTTTTTTTCTGAGTCAATGAAAAATAGAAACAAGTGGGCTAAAAAATAAAGTAGTATAAATGAAAAAGATAGATATGAAGGTGAGAAACAAGAAAGTAGACAATGGTCTGCTACAAAGAAGACAAAGAATAGCTAGAAAGGAAACAGTTACAAAGAGAATGAAAATAGATCTCTACAAAGAAAATAGATGACAGAAAGGAGACAGGAGATGGCTAAAAAGAGGCAGTAAATTACTGTGAAGAGATTATAGTCAATTGCAAAGGAGATAGTGAGACATTAGATGACTAAAAGGAGACAAAATTAAAAAGAGATAATAAACATTAAATGGGAGTTAGAAGACAAATAAAAGGAGACATTCACATATAAGATAGAAGAGATAGCAATGATTGGTATTTTTATTTTAAAGTACTTTTTAAATGTGGAATATAGTTGCATTTAAAAAGTATGTTTATTTTGCATAAAAAAAATGTCAAACCTGACACTGACAGCCTTAGACGTTAGAAATGGCAGGATGTTTGTAAAAACAAAATCATATTGTTTAACAATATAGTATTATATGATGTAATGTTGCGTTTGATAATAGTGATGCTGTGTGATGTCACATGATTTTGATGTCAATTTCAAATTCGACCATAATTTTCTCCTCCTTAGTACCCCTGTCACTATATTAAAAATAATTTAATAATAATTTAACTAATATTCATTAATAATAAATGCAATAATCCATGATGACAAAGTTGTTCATTTTAATTAAAATTTGCTGCTAATAAAAAATATGGCAGCTATCTGAAATGTATTTCTAGTCAGATAAAGTATTTTCTGAGAAGAAATAAATCCAAAGTAATTTTATGTTCTTAACTACACTTTTGTTTTTATAAAGGTTAAAAGACTTCAAATGCTTATAAAAATAATTAGAAAACATTATTACAAATTTTATGAGAAAATGACACAAAAAGATGTTTTCAACTGCCAAACTAGAAATATTTTCATAATATCAAACTAATTAGATCAGAGTTTAATTGTTGACGACAATATAATTTATTTAATGATAAACATTTTTTCACCATTTTTCTTTTTAAAGAAAACGAAATGGCTAAACAGAATGAAATATTATGATTGAAACTATCAATAACATAAAATGGAAAATAGGTTGACTTCACTTTATTATATAGATGAAACCTTACAGATTTTTTGCTTAATGTTATCAATTACTTATTGTTATCAAAAAGTGAATCAGTCTAAAAGTGATTATAAAAGCTTATTTTCTGTATAAATAAGGTGGACTGCCAAACTCATTGACTCAACAAAATTGGTAAATGTGCTAAAACTAGTTAAGATTAATATAAAGGAATGACATCAGTAATTAAAATACTCAAGTCTAATAGACTTGAGTATTTTAATTACTTACTTACTTGTTTTACGGTGATTGGCTAAGTCATTAGTGATTTTCTTTTCATTAAGAAAAGAGAAAACAATTATGCTAAATGAAAGGCAACTTATGATTGGCCAACTTTTAAGATTAAATGCATAGTTTTGTATAATTTTGCCAGTGAAAAGTTATTTTTTTGATAAAATAAAATCAAGAAAAGCACACAACTGTTGCGTTTTGTAAGGATTCAAACCCTAATAAATATTTGCTGTGTAATATTTTCATACAAAAATAAAATAACTACAATGCTTATATTATAAACATTTTTCACACATAGAATTAAATAATAAAATTAAATCAAGAAAACTTCCTGAATTAATCAAACTGAAGTAAATTAGAACTCCTTTCATTCATTATTTGGGAACAACATTTAATGTCTGATAAAAACTACAAATAAAAAAAAAATGAAATAATAATTATTTTTGTTATCCTCTATTTCTGGTGCTACCAGGTCAGACTGTCTGAAGATATTGACTTTTTGGTTCAAATGCACCACACATTAAAGTTTTTGTCCCTTTATCTCTCTGCAAAGCCAAAAACAAAAGCAAAATTCCCCCCTATCCTTACCTCTCTCTTTTCTTTCTTTTTCTCTCCCCTTTTCTGACCCAGTCAGTAGGGCATCAGAATATGCTGACTGTTCCCCTACAGAGAGTAAAAGTCCCTCAATGGAGTCACCTGTTGACCATGGGTGGCGACCTGTGATGTTTTTGGACGGGATTCTGGTGGTTGAGCAGACCTTAATCTAGGTACAAACATAGCCATATTATTACTCATAAATGAAACTATTCCACACAGCACACTAAACTTAAAAACAAGCTGTTGAAATAAGCGCAACACTACACAAAGCAATAATCCTCTGCTCACTTTATATGCCACTAAACAAAACAATAGATGAAAGAACTGACTGATCTAATCCAACAACTATCAAAACCTTTTTTTTATAGGTTTGTGACTTTAATAGCCATAGCAAACTATGAGGCAGTAAAAAAAACAAAAAAAAACAACAAAACAGGTCAAATCATTGAAAAAATAATCAACCAAAATCAGTTAAGTTTACTCAGTAACAAAGAGAACATGTACTTCCATCCAGCAAGAAGAACACTATCAGCAATAAACCTAACATTATGTGACCCAACCATATACATGCTGGAGAACACACGACGATACATGTGGAAGTGTCCACTGAAAAACAACAACCCCAAATTAGAGGACAACATGAAGATCACTGACAAGAAAAACATTGCAAGCAAACTAGCAGAATAATTTTCAATTAATTCAGTATCAAAAAACCCAAATAAAAGATTTCAAGTTATAAAACAAAACGAAAAAAAGAAAAAAATTAACTTCAAATCAAAAAATGAAGAAAAGTACAACCAACCTAATAAATAAAATAAAATAAATAGCACAGAACTAGAAGAAGCAATACACAAATCTCATGATACAGCAGTTGGCTCTGATGAAATCCATTATCAATTTCTTAAAAACTACCAAAACCATCTCTGGATTACCTACTACAAATATATAATGAAATATGGATAAATAACAGTATTTCAAAAAAGCTGGAAGCAGGCTATATTGATCCCAATACCCAACCCAAAAAAGATTATACAGATCCAATAAACTACCGATCCATTGCCCTCACTAGCTGTCTGTGCAAGACATTTGAAGGAATGGTTAACAAAAGATTAAATTGGTTCTTAGAAAACAAAAACCTGATTACAGAACATCAGTCAGGTTTCAGAAAAAAAAAGAAACCCCATTGGCCACTTAATAAGACTTTAAACAAGCAATAAGGGGGACATTTGCCAAAAAGGAACACCTAACTACTTTTTTTTTACATCAAAAAAGCATATGACACTAAGAAGTATGACATCAAAAGAGACTTGCATGAACTAGGACTGAAAGGAATAATGCCAGAATTTATCAGCAACTTTTTAAATGATAGACTCTTTCAAGTACGGATGGGCAACATACTTTCAGTCCAAAAAGAACAAGAAGTGGGTGTTCTCCAAGGAAGCAAACTATCCGTCACCCTTTTCAATATAAAAATAAACATCATAAAAAACATAGACCCAGGAATCGACCATGCTCTATACGTAGACGACTTACTCATATACTAGCGATTAAAATATATACCAACAGCCGAACGCAAACTCCAACTCTGCCTAAATAAGATAAATAAATGGGCCATAGAAAACGGATTCAAATTTTCAGAAGAGAAACCAAAATGCATACATTTCTGTAAACTACAAAAGTTCCATCACAGCCCCACCTTGAAACTGATTGAAATAATATCTCAGTCGTTGACTAACACAAATACTTGGGCATTATATATGATAGGAAATTTATACCATACATAAAATACTTTTTAAAAAATGCCACAAGACCATACAATTAAAGTGTTAGCACACACCGAATGGCATACCGATAAAACTACATTATTAAAGCTGTACCAATCTTTAATTAGATCCAAACTCAACTACGGATGCTACATATATGCAGCAGCCAGGAGATCATATGTGAATGAATACAGCATCAAGGATTGAGATTAGTTTTGGGAGCCTAAAGAACCTCTCCAATGAAGAGCCTGTATGTGGAGGCTAATGAACTACCACTGAACCTAAGAAAACAAATACTAGCTCTACAATATTACTAATATTAATCACATCATGTCCATCAAACCCTGCATATCAATGTGTTTTCCATCCACAATACACACACCTCTGCAACAAAAAAGAAAATACCAAACTCTACAACCTCCATATAAAGAAACTACTCACAGAAACCCAAATAGACACAACAAAAAATACATGAATCTGTCAATTCAGAAACTCCACCTTGGATTGTTGAATAACCAACCATAATATCAAAATTGAGTAAATATTCTAAAACAAAAACCCATCCCTCAACGTTTCATGAAGAACTGCTTAACATCCAAAATAAACATAAAGAATACTCACAAATCTACACAGATGGAACAAAGGATGGAGACAGGGTAGGATATACAACTATCCATAAAAAAAATAAAGTTAAAGCAAAGACTCCCAGATGCGGCTTCTGTGTTTAGTGCAGAGGTGTCTGCCATTGATTTGGTGCTAGATATAATAACATCTGATAACCATCAAAAATATCTCATCCTTACAGATTCTCTATCACTGAAAGAACAAAAACATGACAAATCCCCTTATTACAAATCTCTTTAAAAAAAAAAATACACACCATAAACATGAATAGATACATAACCTTCTGTTGCACATCGGCATCTACATGAACTAAAAAGTGGACAAAGCAGTAAAAAAATTACTTCAATAAAACCATACAATGGTACAAATCCCTTATACAGAACAAAAACCCAATATATATATATATATATATATATATATATATATATATATATATATATATATATATATATATATATATATATATATATATATAAGAATATATATATATAAGAATATATATATATAAGAATATATATATATAAGAATATATATATATAAGAATATATATATATAAGAATATATATATATAAGAATATATACATATATAAGAATATATACATATATAAGAATATATACATATATAAGAATATATATATATATAAGAATATATATATATATATAAGAATATATATATATAAGAATATATATATATATAAGAATATATATATATATATATATAAGAATATATATATAAGAATATATATATATATATAAGAATATATATATATAAGAATATATATATATATATAAGAATATATATATATAAGAATATATATATATAAGAATATATATATATAAGAATATATATATATATAAGAATATATATATATAAGAATATATATATATATAAGAATATATATATATAAGAATATATATATATATAAGAATATATATATATAAGAATATATATATAAGAATATATATATATAAGAATATATATATATATAAGAATATATATATATATAAGAATATATATATATAAGAATATATATATATAAGAATATATATATATAAGAATATATATATATATAAGAATATATATATATAAGAATATATATATAAGAATATATATATATAAGAATATATATATATAAGAATATATATATATATAAGAATATATATATATAAGAATATATATATATATATAAGAATATATATATATAAGAATATATATATATAAGAATATATATATATATATAAGAATATATATAAGAATATATATATAAAAGAATATATATATATATATTCTTATATATATATAAGAATATATATATATATATAAGAATATATATATATATATATATATATATATATAAGAATATATATATAAGAATAAATATATATAAGAATATATATATAAGAATATATATATATATATATAAGAATATATATATAAGAATAAATATATATAAGAATATAATATATATATGTATATAAGAATATATATATATTATAAGAATATATATCTTCTATCTATATATATAAAGCGAAAATGTATGTATGTTTGGATGTCTGCTAAAAACTTTCGACAGACGCGGCGAAAATTCACAAACTCTGTATTACATCGAAGCTCCATCATTTGCTCGAAAAATTGGCCAAAAACGTTAACTTTTTCCCCCCGAAATCGACAATTTTCGATAGGGGGAGGGGTCAACAAAAACGGTCCTCTCGTGACAATGACCGATTCTACGCATGTGTCAGATGACGTCGTGACCTGATTTACTTTAAATCGTTGAAAAACCGAACAAATTTCATGTACATCACGTTAGCTCAGTTGGTTAAGACCTTGGTTCATTATCTAAACGTTTTGGGTTCGAATCGTGGTGTGAGATGTTTTTTTATTTTTTTTTTTCGATTTTTTACATTTTAATATCGAAACAGGCTTATTTAAGCCATTTTTCACGTGTTCGTTTTTCTGTTTTCATCGTTCCTTTGCCTTACGTTAGTTTTTTTGTGTTTTTTTTCCCGCTTAAGTGTTAACGTTGTTTTCTTTTTTTACTCCGCTTATAACAAACAAACCTACGTCATCGTCATAACGCTGGACAACTTCCTGTCGCGAACCTGTCAATTTGGTTCTTAAATAAACTCAAACATCTTTCACTAACTCATTCTGGCTGGCCGATTTTATTTTCAAACTTCGCCTCAGGGCTTCGGTTTCGATCCCCCACCCACAGGTTCTTTTTTATTTAACACCACACACACCTCCAAACACCCGGGCAACGCCGGGTACCCCTCGCTAGTCTATCTATAAATATAAAAGCGAAAATGTATGTATGTATGTGTGTTCGCTTTTCTGTATGTCAACAAAAGGCTTTTTTCAGAGAAGCGATCGCTCGCCTAACAACTTTTTAAAACTTTTTATATCACATATAAATCGTAATATCTCACAGTTAACAACGAAGCTCGCCTGTCTATTTAATTTGCTCGATTTCGGGAAGATAAATATTCAACATTTGTCGCTCGCTGCATGTGGTTTAGTCTTTTTCCTATAACATCTTGGGAAAATAAAAATTAAAAAAAGCGTTCCGCAGTATATGAATACTATCCCGCAGTCAAACTTGACCTTATTAACTCATTAAAACGGGCACCTGCCAAATCCAAGTAATTAAATAAATTCAAACGTGTTTCCGTTAGCATCTTGCGGTGAGGCAATGGTTAACGTTGCACTTTTTTTTTCACACTTTAATTTACAACTTTGCCTCAACAGTTTGGGTTCGATCCTCATACTTACTTTTTTTTAACTCCCCCCCCCCGGAGTTTCCACACACACCTCCAAACACCCGGGCAACGCCGGGTTCCCCTCGCTAGTATATATATATTATAAAAATATATATATATATATATATATATATATATATTATAAGAATATATATATATTATAAGAATATATATATATTATAAGAATATATATATATGCATATATATATAAGACTATATATATATTATAAGAATATATATAAGAATATATATATATTATAAGAATATATATATATTATAAGAATATATATATATTATAAGAATATATATATATTATAAGAATATATACATATTATAAGAATATATATATATATTATAAGAATATATATATATATATATATTATAAGAATATATATATTATAAGAATATATATATATATTATAAGAATATATATATATATTATAAGAATATATATATACATATATACATATATATATTATAAGAAAATATATATATATATCTATAAGAAAAAATATATATATATTATAAGAAAAAATATATATATGATAGGAATATATATATATCTATATATATATATATATATATGAAGAAAATGGTAAGAACATTGGAACTCATGCACAAAGAATAAACTATTCAAAGTAACACCAAACATCGGAATAGGCAATATAAAAAAAGATGTCAAGAAAAGAAGAAGTAGTGGCTAAGAAAACACTGTCTGAAAGTACTTCCTTTAAACTCCTCGGCCTAACGTTTAAAAGGAACATGAACTGGAATAGATACATTGAGAGCATTGCCAAGGCCATTGCAAAGAAGGTGGACTCTCTCTAACGTGCCAGAAAATTACTTACGCCTGAAAGTATTCTGTACCTCTATAAGGCCACCATTCGCCCATGTATGGAGTATTGCTGTCATATTTGGGCTGGTACATCTTCTGCTTGTCTCTCACTCCTGAACAGGGTTCAAAAGAGAGTTGCCAACCTGATAGGTCCTGAACTGTCATCTAAATTTCAGCCTCTGTCTTATCGACGAAATGTTGCATCCATCTGCCTGTTCTACAAATACTTTAATGGTTGCTGCTCTGACGAATTGCAAGCACTTGTACCTCCTCGACGTGACTACCCCCGACAAACCCGACAAGCAGCTAAATCCCACCCCTTTACAGTAGAGATCCCTAGATGTAAGAAAGCCTTTTACTCCAATAGTTTCTTCCCCAGAACTGCAAGTCTTTGGAACTCCCTTCCACGATACTGCTTTCCCAACTGTACTGATATGCAGAAGTTCAAGTGTAATGTGAACAAACATCTTTCTACTCATCTTCCTTTATAATGCCCCCGCAAATTGTCCCCGATAGTATCCTCCTACTTCAAAGTGGCACTTGCCTTGTTTGGGGTGAAGATTGAATAAAAAAAATAAAAAAAAATTTTTTAAAGTAGTAATGACTAGACTACAAATAGGTCACACTCATGTCACTTACTAACATCTACTAAAAGGAGAAGAGTTGTCTATTTCAAGAACCTTACACAGTACATCATCATATACTGATGGGTTGTGTGGACTTTAATAGGCCTGGATAAAACATTACCAAGAGAATAATCTAAGGGAGATATTTAAAAAAAATCGACCTTGAAAAAATTATTGAATTCCTGAAAGAGATTAAAATATACAGCAAAATATAATAAAAGATTCCACAAGAAAGACCCCCCAAAAATTAACCAACATCTAACACATTACCACTAATGCTTTGGCATTAAATAACCCAAAAGTGGTTGATATGCCATAAACCAAACCAAAACAAAACATTTCCTCTGTTCAGAAATATTTTGTCTCTAATTAATTTTTCTGTTGAGTGTAGTTGCATTAATGCCAACACATAATATATTTATTTATACAGTTATGTGTTTATAGTTTTGTATTTACAGGATTCACTCCTTAACTAATTAATTGGTCAAAAAAGTGATTATAATATAATATGCTTAGCTTAAGTCTGAGTTATGTGGGATATATTTAATTTTATATCCAAAGACATAAAAAGGGGGCAGAGACCCTATATGATAATTCGATTTTTGTAAAATTTTAAGAAAAGATATTAGACATAAATTCATAAATATTACCCAAATTTCAGTTTCTTTTGAGTATTTTAAAAAGTTTTTAGAGGCACAACCTCCCATTTTAAAAGTTCAAATATTTCAGATTTGCATTGAATTTGATCCACTGGACACAAATTATACGACATTCTCTGACTTTCTAGTTCTTTTTAAGACCTTTTAAGTTTAAACTTCAATTTTAAACATTTATTAGAACTAAAATCATACAATAGATTTTGATCAAAATGAGGAAAAGATTCTTGTATCATTATATGTTGATTTTCATCTTTGTAATGGGACATAATCTGGCTGCTAAACTTTTTTGTTCAAATACATTTTACCAATCCTGATATGGGTATTCTTCTATTTCTTTCTATTTTTTTTTCCATAAGAATTTCTCTGATTAAAATTATACAAGCTCGTTTATTTCTATATAATTTGATACATTCACTAATATACTACTATGATTTATTAAAACATACATTCTAATAACTGCAAGTTAATCTAATAATAATCATGATTTATTAAAACTTTTTTTTAAGTTGAAATATGTTTGAAAAAATTTTAAATGCTAATAAAAGATAATTAGAAAATATATCATTACAAATTTTATAAGAAAATGACAAAAAAATGTTTTCAACTGCTATATTAATAATATTTTCATAATGTCAAACTAATTAGATTGGAGTGTTTAATTGCTGACGTCAACATAACATGATTTATTTAATAATAAACCTTTTTTAATGTTGATTGTTGTTATTGAATTGTGCATTAACTAAATTAATGAAATATGTTTCTAATTTTAAAAAAAGGTCTGGATATGATTCTATTAAAATATCCATATCATTTAGTATTTATATATAAAAAAAAAAGAAAGAACAGTGGCAGGACGTTGAAAATGTAATAGCACACTTCTTTTTCTTCTGTTTCACTATTTTATTACAAATGTGCCTGGCAATTAGCAATTACTAAAAGAGTTGTCTCATTCACCAAACCCTGCAACAATGGCAATTGTCTGGTTAATTTCCTGTTACTGCAATAAAATAACTGACTAACACTATCTATTGGATGTGTTTGTCGACAGACATGACACTCACTTGATATGAAAACGGGTAGAAACAATGTAGACTGCTGCACTAAACAGTCCAGATAGACTGGCAACTTTATCAAACAAAAATCAATAATCTATTTGTATAAAACTGGATACATAGATGATTAGCAGCGATATCTGCACCAGTCTGGTTTTATGATACAGACAGATTCGGGAAAGTTTTTTCACTCAATTACAAAATGGATTGACAAAAATAAAAGACAAAATAAAGGAGAGAATGAAAATTGCTTTTATTGCTCTTGATATTAAGACAATATAAAACGAATTAACACCAATATATTGCCAATTTTGAAAGTAGAGCAACAACCACATATCAGTTTGAGGGGAAAGCATTTGTAAATAATTGTTGTTTTCAAATAAATTAACAGAATTATTCATCAAAATGAAGATAATTTCACTGCTTCTTATAATCATTTTTTTTTTTTACTTTTTCATGTAACAAATCACTGATAACTTTATTTAACTTTATTAGTATAAACAACCTAAGAAAAAGAGAATATCTTTTAATACTGAACTAGTGTTGTAGTTGGTCATCTATTTACATAGTTGTAGTTCCTGAATATTCATACCTATAGATCTAGGAAAGATAATTTTTATTTACCAATATATTTTGTGACCTACTGGGTTTTATAACAAAAACTAATGAACAACATTATCTATGATTATAATAAACGGATCCCATTGTATTTTAAGTATAACTAATATAAATGCAAGTTTTCGACATTTTAATATAGAAATTAAGCTGAAGCACCTGTTTATGTCGACTTTTTCAACTTTTCTTGAATTTTATGGCTAAAATTAGAAGCTAAAATCATCTTTTAAATATTTTTCACCGATTTTTATTTTTTTAAAAAATCATCAATATCAGTTAGGAAATAATTAAAGCACTATAGCAAAACAAAACAAAAAGCAATTGTCAAGTGTGAGATTCAAATCGCGAAAAATAACATAAAATATTGGAACTGAAAGTGACCACTTTATGTACGAAGCCATTAATTTAATGGAAAAATACACCTAAAATAGTTTGATTGTCTAAAGTAAATTAGCATAAAATATATAAATAATAAATAATAAAATATATAAATATAAAAGCAAATTATTTAAGTAAAACTTATTAGTGAACATTTATTAAATATTTTCATCCATTTAATAAAAAAAGATAAATGTTTTATCGCTTCAAAGTAAACAATATGTACAATAATTTGGCAGGAAAAGTAGCTGTTCAGTCATTTCAAAGGGAACACAAAATTTTAAAACGTTTGTTTTTAATGTTATTTTTACATACTTTTAATTTTGAAGAATGAGTTTTAAACAACATTCATAGAACTTGTGACATTATGCTGATTTCAAATCTATGGTGATTTAAAGTCTTAGATCAACTTGAGTTGACTTGAGTGCTATCAGCTAGAATCGAAACTGAATCAAAAAGCCAAACTTAAAGTGTCTCTGATGGAGATAGTACCAGGTGAACCACCATCTGTCAGGTATTAAAAGGTGAAAATCAACTTATATTAACGTATAAATTTCATTTAATATGTAAATGTTTGCACAGAGAAGACGTTTGAAGTCTACTCAACGATTGAAAAGTTCTAATTTCTTTCAAAGTTGACCCTTTTTTATCTCTTAGCAACTATTTTAACTGAGTAAACACCCATAAAAACGACCTACAAAAAATGCAATTATTTTGAGCTGTCTAACACTGCGCTGTGACCTTTCATTTCAGGAGAGATGAAATTTGAGAAGATGGAAACAAGCAAACAGGTAGACATAGTAAGTTTTATAAATGAGATATAAATGTTACGTTGATAATTTCATATAAAACATTATTGAATAAAAATGCGATATTTTTTATTTATTTATTTTTTTTTTTTTAATTACATTTTCACCCCAAACATGGCACATTGCCACTTTGGTGTAGGGGGCTACTATCAGGGGCAACAACTACTGGGGCACTATGTAAGGATTTGGGCAGCAAGATGTCTGTTCACGTTGCACTTGAACTTCTGCACGTCAGTACAGATGGGGAAGCAGGGACCTGGAATGAAATTCCAAAGTCTAGCGGTTCTGGGGAAGAAACTACTGGAGTAGAAAGATCTTTTACATCTAGGGATCTCTACAGTGTGGGGGTGAGATTTTGCAGCTTGTCGGGTCTGTCGAGGGTGTTCACGTCGTGGGGGCACAAGTGCTTGCAGTTCGTTAGAGCATTCACCATTAAAATACTTGTAGAACAGGCATAGGGATGCAACATTTCGTCGATGGGACAAAGGCTGAAGCTTAGATGCCAGTTCAGGGCCTATCAGATTTGCAACTCTCTTTTGAACCTTGTCAAGGAGCGAGAGACTAGTAGCCGATGCACCAGCCCAAATATGACAGCAATACCGCATACATGGGCGAATGGTTGCCTTATAGAGGTACAGGATACTTTCGTGTGTTAGTAGTTTTCTAGCACGGTAGAGAGAGCCCACCTTCCTCGCAGCGGCCCTGGCAATGCCCTTAATGTAATTGTTCCAACTCATGTTTCCTGTGAACGTTAGGCCAAGGAGCTTGAAAGACGTACTCTCAGATATTGTATGCATATCAAAAATGGATGTGCAATATTTGACTTGAAAGAATATATTTGCTTTCTTTTTATTTAAATAGAAGTTAATGATCACAACAATGATTGTTGAATGAGAATTTCATGTGTCTGACTTGATTGTACAATTAAAATGCGAGATACACATTCAGAATAAAAGAAAAGCATCAGCACTAAAAGAAATTTTTAAATTTTTAGGTAAAAGTGGAGTCGGTTTTTGGAGCTTCTTTCCTCAATACATTTCATTTGCATAAAGTAAAAAGGTGCAAAGAAGAAATCCTCCTACCTGAGATCCTATTTTATACCATGCTAGAGAAATATATTTCATACTGTTTTCTTCAAAAATGTTAACATTTTCTTCTTTGAAATAAGGAGATATTTTTAAAATCCAGTTAAGTCTGAAAAAAATGTTGTTAAAAGAATTATTTAATCTGAAAAATGTTGGAAAAATATTTATTTTTACAAGTTTTATATTTTATTTATGTTTAAATGTTGTAATTAATATTTGTTAATTGTAAACATATTTATTTATTAACTACTAATATCAAATGTATTTTCTCATTATATAAAAAGAAGAAAGATATCTGAACAAAAATATAATTAAATTTGAAAAATTATATTTTTTATCATAAAAAGATTTTTTCCACTAAAATTTATTTAAAAGAGAAATAATTATTACAAGTGGTTTTGGTGTCAATTGAATATTTTACAATATTGTCAAATAAATGTTAAAAAATAATAAAAAGCTTTGCGTTTTATTATTTTTTAATATTTATTTGAAATGGCTATTAGTCAAAATTAAGATTTAGAGAGTTATGCATTGTATATAAATGGTCTATTTTATTATTAAATATTTAAATATTCTAGATTTTTTTTTATTTTACAATTTGGCCAATATCAAAGTGTAGTATCTGTTCTTCAGATGCTGCACTTCCATTTCTCGTTCTCTTTCAGTGGAGGAGAAATCCTTCACGATTGAGACAATTTTTATTTTTGTACCTTTTCTCCACGTTAAAAAACGACCCTGGTGTCTAACTCTGTCCCGTGGGGAGGCATAGTAAATAAGTACAATGTTCAATGACAGCAAGACATTACAGTTGTAATATATGAATAACTAATAATTTGAAAAGGAGTTAGCAGATTGTAATGGAGAAATTGACTCACATCCAACGAAAGAGATCAACAAATGTATTTTAGTTATATAAATTGTTTATGGTTCAAATAAAAATGTAGCAAAAACATAAATTTAGTTGCTGTTGCACACTTTAATTTTCAAATTCAAAGAAAAACGTTTTCTAAGATTTTGAACTTTAGCTACATTGTCTAAAACTTAAACTATTTTTGTTCGAAAGAATTTATCACTGAATTACAGTCAACAACAATGTGGAAAATAAGTAACGAAAATAAACAAAATAATTTCTGACTCTTAAACTTGTATAAAAATATGCTTTTAATTTGAAAATATATTTGAAATATAACCATTATAACAATTAGAAGTGGAATACAAGATATTTAATTTGAATAATATTCTTTGATCTAAAAAGTTTATAAGTTGATTAAATCCTCTGAATAACCACAACTATTATTTGAACTTTTTCCTTTAATTTCGTGATTATTAAAAAACCTGAAGATTTTTTAATTATCAATTAGATTTAGATACTTTAGAAAAACATATTTTGAATAATTTAGCAAATACATTTCATTTATGCCAGCAGTCCTATAACCTATTTTTCCTGAGGGAGTGTAGGGAGGCACTGCATGTATGTTATGCACTGCCAAAGTTTATTGATGCCCATCCCTCTCTATGAAATAGTGTTCAGCAATTCATGAACAATTTTATCATACTTAATTCCAGCCACTAGATTTTGTTTGATCCTTGGTATATGTTGCCAAAAATGTCATGATGCAGGGTTGAACCCACAACCAACTCATTTGAATAGAATCGTGGTATCTGCTCACTCATTACAATTTTGTAAAACTAAATATTTCAGTTTATAAATAATCATAAAAATAGAAACTTAAAGAAGAAAACAAAATAATTTTGTGTTTATTTTATCTTAATATGCATCTATGTTTCTATACTAAAACGCCAATAATTGATTTTTAGGAAACTCTATCAATATATTTTGAAATTACTCCCATGTAACAAAAATGGGCATTAAAATTTTCATAAACTGAATCATCTTTTTTTATCACAAACAATTTCAAGAAGTATAAAAGATTTCATCAAGACATGTTACACAATATATGTTTAGAAGATTTCAATAAGATTCTACTCACCAATGAAGTGGGAGACCGAATCATGTGAAAAGGTGTGGGGCATCAAGCAGGAAACGTGAGATTTATCTAGAAAACAAAAATAGAGAAAAACAAAATTTATTAATGCATTTTTCATGGCTAATGATATTAATGATATTAATAGTAATAAAAATTAAGAAACTAAAATCCATAACTTGAGCTATTAGTTAGAAAACTACATGAATCTGTGCAATAAATAAACCCTCACATTAAATATACATGAAGATGTGTAAAAAAAGATAAGTTCACAAAGCATTATTCTATTTTTAGAAGAAAAACAAATAGATTTTATAATATTTTATACAAACTATATCTTGTAGGATTGTTTTAACTAAAAAAAAAAAAGATTATTCTTAATCGTTTACTAATAACAAAATAACTTTGCATTATTTAGATTATTCATATCTTGGTTGCTATATTAACAACATTTCAGCCGATATAACCTCTGATTTTCTTTTTTCAGGTTCATCTTTTTTAGCATGGAAACTTTCTAGTCAAACTTGAAAATGTTTGTTAAACTCAGAAACCTGTAAAAACTTTTGAGCTGTACCTTTTTAATAAATCGGTAGAGGTAGATTCAATCAGTCATGATTGGGTAGATGCATTAAATTTATTTTATTTTTAGTTATTATCGCCTGCAACATAGATTGAAATTTCAACATCCAGAAGACTGTCAAAAATGACTAGTAAGCAACGCTTTTAACCAAAATTATCATGTATTTTGTTTACCACTATTTGTGATATTTTTCTTTAATAGAAAAATGAATCATTTGCTAATTTGTCTGAACAATCAAACTGCTGGCAATAACAAACATCTCGACAATGAGAGTAATCTAACAGTGATTAATAAACAAATAGAATAAAAACAGAATATTGTAAAAAATTTAAATTCAAAAACTATTTTAATATTTGGGTTTTTTTCTGTTCAATTGCAAAGTATTAGTTAATGGATAGAGAAAGGCATATTTACACAGTAGAATGTTTTAAAAGATTATGAAAGCATTAATATTTCATTTTTTTTTTGTTTGTATACATGATTTGTAAATGTTTTTAGATAAAAATCAATTCATTTATTGCGAATAGTTAAAAAGAAAAATGTCATGAATAAATTTTCAAAATCCAATTAAAAAAATTACTTGGTAAACAAATGGTATATATCTTTATTATTTCTACATCTAAGGGTTAATCAAATAAAAGATGGAAAGTATTTGTTATTCAATTTAGTAAGACTTTTTCTTTGATTTTATTACAAAATAGATTCTTTTTAATGCTAAGTCATGCCAGACATGACTTTCTTTATGGCTTTTAACAGTGGCAATTCATCATCGCTTGACCTCAATATGTCCATTAATTTATTTCAACTCAGCAATTACTTAAAAATGTTATTAATAAGCAAATCAGATTAAACGAAGTAAAAAATTGATCAGCCATTTTCTTTCTGTTTTTAAATCAATTTTATTTTGTTTCGTTTGTTCTGTTCATTGAATAAAAAAAAATCAAACTCATTTATTTTGAAAGTGAAATAACACGTTTTCGACTTGGACTCCCGCGTGGCTCAACCTTGTTGAGAATGATTATTTTTGGTTCTTTTTTTTTTTCTCTTCTTTTAACAGTGAATGAAATGCATGTAGAGTTGAATGTGTGTATCAGTGCATTGGAAACAATGTTGTCATCCCTAGGATACAGCAAATTCTGTGCCGGGTGAGTTCGACAAATGCTCATGCAGAACCAAAAGGACCACCAACTCGTTGAATCAGTATGAAGCTGAATGTGTTGTATTCTTGGACTACATGGTGACAAGACGTGGTGTCAGCACTATGAGCTGTAGTTCAAACAACAATCAATGGAATGGTACACTGACACACCCCAGCAAAGAGGAAGTTCAAGATACAGACATCTGCAAGCAAAGTGATGTGCACTGTCTTCTGGGATAGGAAGGGCATCATCCTTCTGAATTTCTTGGAAACATGCTTGACTGTCAACTGTGACCATTATGTTGAAAGATTGACAAAACTGAAAGCCCGGATTTCCCGTGTAAGGCTGCAGAAAAGGGAAACATTCTTTTTGCAACACGACAATGCCTGGCCACACACAAGTTTGAAAATCATGGGATATGTGACAAAGTTCAGCTGAACGGTGCTGTCCCACCCACCATATAGTCTCGATTTGACACCGTCAGACTTCTACTTGTTTGGACCTCTAAAGGGCACATTATATGGACAGCATTTCCAAGACAACAAGGCAATAATTACATGAAAAAATAGATTGCCTCGGCAGGCACTAACATTTACGACTGAGACATCAAGACTCTCGTTCATCATTGGCAAAAGTGCATTGAGAATGCTGGTAACTATGTAGAAAAATAAATTCTGCTCATTTTAATGGTACCACTCTCATCTTTGTAGCTCTTCAACTTTTTTATGTAAAAAATAGGAGGCATTACTTTTTGGACAACCCTTGTAATAAAGCCAAAAGGTTAAAAAAAAATGTTGGTAACCCACATATAGAATGTCACTTTAAGATTAAGTAAGGTAAAACAAGGATAAAAAAACAAAAAAAGGAAACTTATTCTCATGGTTATAAAAATATTTATTATTCTCGAATATAAAGAATTTTGCTTCCCTTTTCAATTTCTTTCTTTAAAATTTCTAAGAATTTACATCTCTATCTTTGAGTTTATCATCCTGAAAAATTCTAAATACTGTGAAAAGTAACAAAAATATAAGAACTACTAATTTCGTTCAACATTGTTGAATATGAAATGATGTCAGACAAATGATGCCAAAGTGTAAAGAATCTGAAATGTAACAAAGAAACTAGCTTTTATTTACCATCCCCCCCCACACACACAATGGCTGGAGATGACACCAGGTCAGCTTAATATTGAGATATCCAATTCCCCCAAAATAGGCCACTGTGGATGAGCAAAAAATAAAATTGCCCTAGTTGAGGATTTTTCTTCCCTCTTAGTGAGGACAGATATTACACTTTAATCCTGAAAACTAGTCACAATTAAGTGTATTTTAGTATAATTTATATCTATATAAATAAAAGAGTAGATGTATATATGTGTGCGTGCCTGTGTGAAAATATTTAACTGATAAACCATTAAACTACTGGACGCATAACACTGAAATTAACAGGAAATAGTAATCATACATCAAGGATAGTTTATAATTTTAAGAGTTGAGTAAAGCGGAAGATTGTATCCTTTCAGCTTATAGTGAGCCCAATACCAAATACCTATGTCTGCATCCACACCTATGGTATTTATAGAAATAAGGGGAGGTCACTAATCACTCCTGTTCAGGGGAGATCACTCTAGTTGCCTCATATTGTCAGGGCCAGATAACTCTTATACCTATACATGCCCCTCCCTCTCATGACCACAAGATGAATTGTTGTGGTCATCTTCACATGCAGTAAAAAATTAGTGTGATTTTCTGCACATTTGTAGTGATAACTTCCTTGCTGTGACGATAAATCCCTTACTGCTCTAGTATTCTGACATGAAGGTTTCCTTAACAGAAGGGGGCTGACTGGGTGAGCAGATTCTCCCATGGTATCATCCATTCCATTCCATTTCTTCTTCATGTTCACTAGGCAATTCAATGTTGATGTGGCATTCAACCTCTATTGCTTCCTCAGGAAGTTGTTCCTGTGGGGGATCAGGTTTTATAAATGGGTTCCATGTTCCTGGTGTGGTGTTATGTGTGCCAACCACAACAGGGTATATTTTACAGAGGAACCGACTCTATAGCTCCCATCTACTTGCACTTGGTACTGTCGGTTCCCATGTGTCTCTATGATCCTCCCCGTTTTCGTCCATCGATATGGGTAGTTACCACCCTGGTTCTTGATCTGGACAAAATCTCCTATTTGGAGTTCCCGGAGTGGACGACAATGTTGATTGTGGAACTGTTCATTCCACATATGCCTTTTGCCATTGCTTCCTCTCTTCTTTCACCTGTTTCCTTGTTTGATATTTATCCTGTAAGATGAGAAGGTGGTCTCTAATGATCCGACCATATAGCATTCTTGGACAGGAGTGTTTTGATGGGTTAGTAAAGCCTGAACAACCCGATCATGGCATAGGCGTCCATAACTGTCCGTGTTGTCAACTAGTATACATTTTGTGGTTTTAACAGCTAACTCTGAGCGACTGTTGCTTGGAGCATAATATGCCAACAAGATATGTTTCTGTATACCCCAGTTCCTCAAAAAGTCATACTCTTTGGACTCAAATGGTGATCCACCATCCCAAAATATTTCTTCAGGTGCACTGTAAGTACAGAACCAACTTCTCAAGGTATTGTATACCGTTTTGGCTCTTCCAATTGTCATTAGGGACACTTCAACCCATCCAGTATATCGATCCACATATACCATAAAGTTCCTACCTTGTATATCGATGAAGTCGACCCCCACTTGTTGGAATGGAAATTCCAGGTCTGCTGGGAATGTTAAGGGTTCCCTAGGCTGAGATGATGGGATCTGGTTTGCTTGATGTTAGCACAAACCCAGCCAGAACAATCATTGTTTTGCATTCGCTAGCATACCATTTATGCCTTAATGTGTGGAGTGAAGGGATTCTAATACCTCTGTCGAGGTATCAGGATTTTTTTGCCTTTGATGATGACTCCTTCCAGACAGTATAACTCTTCACACAATGGCCAGAAAACTTGAGCCATGGGTGAGAGATCGTTGCGTGACTAAGGGAAGCAATTTTAAATTAGATGTCTCAAGGTCCTGCATTTTTCATCTGTAGCTGCCGCTACATCATACATAAATGTGAAAGGGATTTTAACTGTAGAGTCAATCGTTTGGTCCTGGTCTTTTCGTGGGGTACCTGCTGGATATCAAGATGCACAACCGGGGGACAAATTGAGTTTTCCAAGATGATGTTTTATCTGGAATTTGAACATCAATGTCTTTTCCTTGAAATTTAACAAGCAGGGGCTTTTGATATTCTCCAAGGCTTGGTTTGAAAATATCTTTATTAGTGGTAAGCGATCCACTCTTATTAGTAAGTCTGGGCATCCGAGTATGAACATCTGGCACAATTCTAGCCCATAGCCTAGGGCTAAATCTTCTCCTTCCACTTGTACATATCGTCCTTCTGTGTCATTTGTAAAACAGGATCCAGCGAAAATGAGCTTCCAATGACCATCCCCACAACTCATGTTCAACTCACCCACACATCTGCAGTGTTTCTGAAATAGGAAATACAATATTCCTGTCTGTCGCAAGTCTTGTAAACTCTGTTCATTTTAAAAGTTTGGATATCTTTCTCAATCCTTTTTACTATCACTTTCTTCGATTCCTGGAATATTTGCTCCAATGTTTCGGCCCAATATAATTTTCTGTTTTTTGTCCTTAATAACTATCAGAAGGGAGCCATAATTTTTGCTTGTGAGAAGGCATACAGCACCTGGTTCACGAGTCCAAACCAGGATCTAACCCCAGTAATATTTGTTGGGGTAGAGAAGTTAAGGATGGCTTTTGTCATTCTTTTTTGTGAGTTAAACACTGGTTGCCCCATATTGTCAGGGACAAATAACTCTTATATCTATACAATGATGAGTAAAATCTTTGTTTGGATGAATAAATAATGCATACAGAAATATGTTGACAAGTTGAAATGCAAAATGTTCATTTCAACTTGCTGACATATTTCTATTACTTTTGTGCATGTGCAAATTCAATCATAGCTAAAAGTGATTTAATTTTAAATCTTTTTTATCTGTCGATAGCCCAAACAGTAGGGAATGCAACCAACGTAAAAGCAGTAAATGTTTTTATTTTGATTCTAGCTTATGATACCCAAGTCATTTTTTTAAAACTTTCGAATCAGTACCATATATATGTAAGATCCAATAGAGAATTAGCTCTGTAATAATAAAATATGAAATCTGCATAAATTTAAATATATTTAAGCATATTTTAGACCAGACAAAGTCAGGCGCCCCACCCTCTGCTAGTTGATACATAAGTTTGTACAGCAGTCGTATTATTTTATGCATATACATGATATAGCTCAGGTAAATAATCACATAAAAAAAAATAAGAAAAAAACACATATCAGATACTTATTAAAAATAATTAAAAATATTAAAGTATTATTAAAGAATATAATAATGCAAGAGTCGAATTAAGATGAAATTCCATAAACAAAATTTACATGTTGGCATTAGTTATATAAATAATATTTGGAGCATTAAAATCAGACAAAAAAAGAACAAAATCACAATTATTCTTGCTGAAAGTAAAACAATTGCTGAATACATAAACAGCTGTGGTGTTTAAGGAGTTGATTTTATTAGAGCAACCAAAAACCGGCTAGAAAAGGAGGCCAATATGTCCTTATAGATTAATAAGTAGGTTATCGACTCAAAGATTAAATGCAAATCTTACAAGAATCAAAATTTATGTTAAGTGCAACTTGAATGTTCAAATTTCTTATTCAAACATAAAACTCTCAAATTTTGAAAGATGGCTTTTACAGGAAAAAAATATTAACACATTCTCCTAAAATAGAAATACTCTTAAGAAATACAAAGCACTGAGATGCAAAAGTAATAAATATACATTAAAAGTATTGCATAAAAAAGAATACATCTACAATTCGTTTTCAAATAGTTTTAGCACTAATAATGATAAACCTAATACCTTTGCCATCTCTACAAATAAAAAAAATGTAAATAAAAAGACTGGCTTTAATAGTAGTGTTAAGATATATAAAGGTTATTTTACAAAGAAGCTAAGATTTGATATATTTTTTTTAATTACATTTTTACCCCAAACAAGGCACATTGCCACCTTGGTGTAGGGGGCTACTATCAGAGGCAACAGCTACTGGGGTACTATATAGGGATTTGGACAGCAAGATGTCGGTTCACGTTACACTTGAACTTCTGCACGTCAGTACTGTTGGGGAAGCAGGGACCTGGAATGGAATTCCAAAGTCTAGCGGTTCTGGGGAAGAAACTACTGGAGTAGAAAGATCTTTTACATCTAGGGATCTCTACTGTGTGGGGCTGGGATTTAACTGTCTGTCGGATTTGTCGAGGGTGTTTACGTCATGGGGGCACAAGTGCTTGCAGTTCGTCAGAGCATTCACCATTAAAATACTTGTAGAACAGGCAGAGGGATGCAACATTTCGTCAATGGGACAGAGGCTGAAGCTTAGATGCCAGTTCAGGGCCTATCAGATTGGCGACTCTCCTTTGAACCTTGTCTAGGAGCGAGAGACTAGTAGCAGATGCACCAGCCCAAATATGACAGCAATACTCCATACATGGACGAATGGTGGCCTTATAGAGGTACAGGATACTTTCGATAAAAATCACTCCAAAATACCATTTTATATCTCTGGCTTTAAAAAGTGGAGAGGGTTTTCCTCTTTTTTTTTTTCCATCTTGAAAGCAAATGTTTAGCATTAGAATTAGATTCTGGTTTAAGAACCTGGATTTTAAAATACATAAAATATTCACGATTGTTTCGCTTTTCAAAACTTTCATCCATTTTGAGACGATAGAGAATAGTATTACTTTTGGATTATTTAATACCAAAACGCAATATTTACTGTAAACAACTACTCAAACACAAGTTCTTATTTTATGCACAGCCGAGAAATTTCACTTGATGAATCATATCATTTGATATGCTTTCCTTAAAGTATCACCAATAAAATTTTAACTTTATAAGCCATGACAGTATTCATTAGTACATGCCAGTGTATCTTAAGAATTTTTGTGTGAGAAATGCAACCGATGCAAGATTTAAAAAATCAAATCAGTAGAAGAAAAAAGGTAAAATAAACCAGTCTCTCATTCTAATGTATGTATTCTGTGTTCATCTTTCAAGAAAAGTCTATATTCATCAGCATTATATATGAAGTGTTGCTCTTGAATGTGCACCATCACAATTAAACTCAATTTACAAGTTTACTATTAACTGCAAAACTACGGATATCATCACGAAAATAATGGTCAACTGGCAAGGTTTGTTTTCATATGCAACATTAAAAGAACTAAAAGAAAATAGACAGCAATTGCAATGAACAAGTTAAACCTATAAAAGCAAATTTGCTAGACATTTCCGAGAAAATGGAAAAGGTGAGACAACATCAAATGCTGATTGGATGACATTAAAGATCAAGTGAGAAAGAATGATCATATTTTAATGGAAAGTTAGTGCATTCAACCAACACATTGAATAATATTTAAAAGAGACATGGCATATTTGTTGCTATTTTCCCAATCTCTTACAACATATGTGACAAAATAATTTTCCTTGACTAATTTTATTATGTTTATGTCATTATTGATTTATCATTATTGATTTATTCTTTGTTCATTTCATTATAATAAATATATGAAATAATATTGGTTTGATATATAAGTGGAAAGCTAATTTGCATATGTAACTTTAAAATATTTCCACAAGTCTAAAAATTTTTTAAACTTATAAATGTTCATGATTTTTTTTTTACATGTGTAATCAAATTTAATAAAACGTCAAATATTTTTAATTTTACAAAAATGTCAGGTTTTAGATTTTATTGCATTAAATTTAAAAAAAAAATTTGATATGAGTTAAATGTAATTTGTTTTCTTTTTTTTTATTTATTTATATAATAGAAACAAAATTAAATTTAATAAGATGTAGTTAGCTTTAAGGTTCCAAGCAGTTTTTGTACCATTAAAGCAATCCATGTCACTGTTACAAACCGATACATGAATTATTTTTAATCAACTTTTTTGTTGAAACTTATTGGTCTCATCTCTTTTCAGTTCTTCCCAATTAAAGTTGGTAAAGATGAAAATTTTTATAAACGATCATGATCCTCAAAAGATTTTGTGTTCTTTAGATTAAAACAACTTGTGTCAAATTCTGTGAGACAATTGGTAAATAGCAACTTCTTTAAACAGATATATAATGCATTCAAAGTTATTTAAACAGTTATTTGTATCTATTATCACGTAATATGTCCAATGTTGAATTCCAAATTGCCATTTTTATTGATGACGGCACATAATACACTTATTAATGAAGCTACAATAATCTCATTTCATTTTAATTCCGAAATGATCATTTCTACTTCCAGTCTTCATATTCTTGATTGAACGTCAGGCACATTCAAATAATGGATCCAAACATAGCGTAAACTAATATTTATCCTGAGATTAATCACATTTTAGCAAATTCAGTTAGAGAATCTCATGATTAAACAAAATATATAATGACAGGCTTAGTTTTTGGCCAGAGATAGGTTAATCTGGAAGTCAATTTTTTAAAGCTATCTAACACATGCCAGTATGTAAAATGGATGTTAAACCAATGGTGATGATGAATAATTCTAATAAAGCTGCCAATTGTTTTAAACAAATTTTTTTTATGTAAAGCAAGAAATACAAGGCTGTTTCTTTCTTTTAAGAACATTTTGCCAAAGGCCAAGAAATGACTGTTTACACAAACAATAAAAGTGAGAAATCTTTAAAGACATGTCTACGTTTTCTTTCTAATGTCAGCTTGTGTATGAAAAACTAAACATTAGAAATAAGAGTAGAAAACCTACAGGAAATCTGTATTTTATAAAGCAAGTCTAATCCAAAATTTGATTTTATTTTAAATGATACTCTGATAACAACTTGTTTGTGCTAAAAATGAGAAAATAGTTTTATTTTTAATAACTGCAGGACAATATGCTTAATATACACCACAGTGAAATCATCAGCAATGGCCTGAGAAAGAAATAGGCCAGTGTCAGTTGAGAATTATAATCTTACTAGAAAGCAAAGAAAAAGAAGAGGTTAAATGAATATTTCATTTAAGGAGAGAATTTAATTGAATAATGCATCAAATGACAACTCAAGTAGCATATCATATAGAAGGAAAGAGGCTTTTGTATTGTGCTAAATACGCCACAGAATTTCAATATGACTACATTGACTCACCAGATTTCAAGGCAACGAAAATACAATTATAACAAAAAAAGAAGTTTAAACCCCTTTATGCTATTAAAAATATATTAACTTCTATATTACTTTTCAGAAGTCATTATTCTGTTTTCTAGATGCAATATTTAATCAAAATAAATTTCCAGTAGTTTAATTACATATATCAAAAAAAAAAATTAATATTTAAAATTTTATATATTTACATTATTATACTCTCAACTCAATGAGGAAAAATAGTTTTATCTGAAAGAATAAAATATTGTTTTGTGAATATAAATTCAAAGAATTATCTCCATTTCGTAACCTTGTGTTTCTGTTTGATGCAGACATAGAAATAAGTCAGTTACAATATTTAACATCGCAAGTTTTATTTTATATAAGTTTATATGATAATACTTCATAGATACTAAATGTTAAAGCAGAAATATTTAAAAAAAAAAAAAAAAGGAAGTGTTTAATAAATCAGTTTTATTTACTGAAGCAATAATTTAAGAGGTTTTCACACTTTGTGCTAATTTATATAAGAACTTTCTAAGTAAATATTACCAATAAATTTACAAGAAAAAAACAATGGTATTTAAAGTAACTAGTTGTCTCCTTAAATTATTCAATTGAATCACAATATAATAATACATATAGACTGGCACCACATATAAGGAGTAACAAAGTCTTGTTACATATACCAAAAAAATAACAACAATAAAGAAACAATACAGCAACACAAAACATGTTCTGGGTTTAGTCTATTCACTTGAGCAGTAAAAAAAATATAACTATAAAAACAAACAGAACATTAAATGCAGTAAAAAAAAAAAGAAGTAAAGTGGTCACTCATAGTTGAGGGTGATTTGAAAGCACCATTTCATTTGCTGCTACATAAGGAATGGCGACACTTCTTTCCCAATATTATCCCATACATCCTTGATCGTCACCTTTTAGTGTGAGTTTTTAATAAAGGTAAATCAAATACCATTTTTTTTTTGTTATAACCTCAACCAAGCATTAAACCTTAGTCTGCTAGCCCATTAGCAAACACTATTTTATTCCAAATGGATTGGTGATAATATGGTAACATTATTAATCACTTTCATCAAACATCGAGAATGTATGAATACAATCATTTTTGTGGCACAAAATAATGCACCAACATAACCTGTGTGACATTTGATGAAAGTATTAGTGATTGGTTCTTTATTGTTAATTTTTGGTAAAAATAACAGGACTATCAGGTCATCATGTAAATAATAATGCTATTATATACATAACTCTTTTACATAGAATTCTTTTCCTCATTGTATTTATAATTTATAAAAATCACTATGTCTCTCAGTTTTTCAAAGTGCATCTTCTCTGAGAACAGCATGAGGCAGGTCAAATGATTGCACTTTTTGTCAACCGTTTTTTAATGGACTTTTAGCCAGTAAAAATAGCTGCTAAGGGGGTCAAAATTGAAAAAAACTGAAACTTGGCAGGCGTAAGTCAACTGAAAGTGCTTTTGTACGCATGCATAACATACATTTATAAATTAAAGTTGGTTTATTTTTAACTATTCCTTATCCTTCTGACAATAGCTCAAACGGTTATGACTAAGACTGGAGTGCTAAATGTTTTGGTCTCGATTCTAGCTGATGGCATCCAAGTTATATATATATATATATATATATATATATATATATATATATATATATATATATATTTTCTACTTTTCAAATCACTACTATATATTAGATACAATATAATAATCAATACAAAATCTGCATGAATTAAAATACAGTTATGCATTTTTTTATGACAGGGCAATGCTGGGTACCCTACTAGTACCATATATTGCAGAAATTGTTTACTGAAATGCTAAATAGATCAAATTCCTTCATTCAATTCGTTTCCAATAAATTCTGTGAAGTTCGCATGACAACAACTTTTAATTTTCTTTCTTTCCATTGAAGTAAACATTTAAGCAACTTTCACACATAAATTTTAATCATTTACTGGTAACACTTCTTGCAATATTTGTTTAGTTAATTTGTGTTGGACATTTTTTTCAAGTCTAAACATTAATTATGGTTAAATCCGAATCTGGAATTTTATCTTTTATTATTGAAACCGATATTGATAAATTTTCCTTGAACTTTCTTAGTTATCTATTCAGTCATGTACGACGTTTTTATTTTTATTTTATTTTTTTTTTTTACCTTCCTAACAGTTTTTATTTTTTTTGCTTTGCGCCTACAATTTTATGTCTTTTGAATCCGCAAGTAGGCATTTTTTAATTCTAAATGGACAGTCTTGATATAATGTGATTCCTCAGTCGTAACATGGATTAATTTAAAAATATTTTTTTTCTTACTTTGTGCTTTATCGTATGAATATTTTTTATATCACGTTCTTTGATTTTTGCATTGTCCACTTTCAAGTTTAGAATGTTATTCTTCTGTTAAATTTTGGAAAATAATGTTTTGATTCTGCTCCGTTTTTGTTAGTAACTGGATCGTCATTTCTTTTCTGATGTGGAGATTAACTCTTGTATAAATATTAAACATTCAAACATGTTGGATGTTATTTCGTTTCACTTGAACTTTTTACAGTATCTATTTTCTGAACTAGTATACGTTGTGTAATCCTCAAAATCTTTTTCATAAGGTTTAGATATTGCCAGCGAGTATTAAATAGTGAGTATTGTTTCCCAAATATCTTTGCTACTGTTTATATAATTTCTTAACACGTCACCAGGGCACATTGGCATGATAAAATTTGCATATTTTTCATGTTCTACGAGCCCAAATTTTACCTTCTTCTCATTGGCCCAGTTTTTACAGTTTTTTTCAAAAAATTTCTAGGTAGCTGCGAAAGTATGCTCCAAATGTGCCTTCTTCTTCTGCTTTGTAAATAAAATTGCCAACTGAATTTATTATTGGCTCTTGTGAAAAGCATTCGCGTTTGATAAATCATTTTCCTTTTTGCCAAACTGTTCTAGCAGTTTCTCAAATCTTTTCTTCCTGTCATTCGATATTTTCTTGAAAGTTTCTCCAATCTTGTAGACGTTGTTTCTCTAACTTTTCGACTTCATCCTGGCATAATTTCTCCTGTTGTTTTATAAATTCCATCATACTGTTTTTGAAATCCTCCATTATTTTTTTTCATTTTAATTCTTGAACAATACTTTAGATTTGGTGTCAGTTCATAATAAATTCAAATCCTTGCTGCCAATCTATTATATTGTAGGGAAAGAATGATAAAAAATGAAACAAAAAAATGTAGATAATTTATATTATTAAATAATGGACCAATAACAAAATGTATCTACATTAGTTGACGTTAACTACAAGTCCATGTTAATGGAATACACACTCTCCTGCATGCTTCATGCACTTTTTTTTTTATATATATCTCCGAGTGACCGGAAGTCATATGGTACTAGCTATGTCACAACAATATTTTAAACTATTCCTTATTAACTTACCAAGTGATTCATTTGTTATTAAGTGTATCTACCACTACCATCATTTATCAGTATATATTTCCACTTTAATTTTATATGCATCTATCACTCTCACTTCTGTAATTCTCTCTCTCTCTCTCTTTTTCTCTCTCTCTCTCTCTCTCTCTCTCTCTCTCTCTCTCTCTCTCTCTCTCTCTGTTGACAGTAATAAAGAAAGGAAAGAATGAAAAACTGGAACAGTCCATTAAAAACACATGAATATCATCTAAGTAGTAACATTATTTAACCCATGGTTAGAGAGAGAGAGAGAGAGAGACAGAGGAAGGAGAAAGAAAGAAAAGAGAGACAGAAAAAGAGAGAGAGGGACAGAAAGAGAAAGAGAGATTGGTATGTCAAAGAAATAGAATACAAAGAGACAATTTATAAATTTTGTCTTTATTTTATATTCAACTGGTTTTTCAGACACACTTTTTTCCTAATTCAAACAATTTAACCAGAGATGATTCAATGGTTCATATTTTGTATGGAAATAGCTCCAGACAAGGCATGAAGCCATTTTATGTAAGGAGCTAAGAAATACTACTTCAAAGTCAAAACCTAATAATAAGTGTTAGTTGGATAAATTCTGACCCAGAAAACAACAATTATTCACCTTTTTTCAAAAACATTGGTTGTTGAATGGATTTTTCTAGTTTATTTATATAATATCATATATCCTGCAACACCTGAAAGATGATTTCATCAAATATTCTGTACCGGAAGTTTCATATTTGATTAGTTAGACCAAGACCCATATATTTTTCAATAAATGTATTTACAAATTGTAAATATATGATTCAATATTTAAGTTGCTGAAAGTCAAATGATATACAAGATGGAGTACTGCTGCTCTGTCTGCAGTGGTACAGCTAAAAGCAACTTTTTATTGCCTTGACAGAGTACAAATCAACTTTGCCATCTAGTATTGTATAAAAGGAGAATGCACAAAACTGAATACATGGATTGAAAATGCTTTTTGATAAAGAACTCAACCACTTATTGGCTCATCATATGTAGGAAGTCTGAAAATTCATATCTAGATAAAAGCTTGAAAAGTCTTTCCATGAAATGGCAAATTTGTATCAAGTATTTAAAAGCTAAACATTTTTACTTAGTGCCGGTTTATATTAGAATGTAGGTGGTTGTATACTAATGATATCAATATAAAATTAGAAAACCTTATTACATCTCTAATACTAGAATAAGTGCTGAGAAAATCTACAATTATAAAATAACAAACAGATCATTTTATAAGTGGATTTGTTTTTATCCTATAAATAACTAATGTTGGTGGTTAATGGGTGTCAAGCGAATAATAATAATCAATGAAGAATAACAAATAAACACCTGAATGACATGATGATCATACAACGAAATTTAGTCTAAATATTTATTCAATTCAGTGTTGAGATGAGCTTTGGTGACATGCTCACTTTGATGCATAGACATACAAACTTTTACTAAAAGATATTTTATATGATAATATTAAATTAATAGCAGGAAGACCTTGCGCTGCCTGGGATTGAATGAAGAACTTTAGGGCTTTTTTGCATCCAGTTGCACCATATTACTCTTTTTATTCTTATCTCTTATATTTTATAATAATATTCAATATTGAGGGCGGGGCTAGAAGAATGTATTCAGTATTGATGGGGTGGGAGGGGTATTCAGTGATATAAATTCTAATAAATTTCACTAAATTTATAGTCTTTAACTCCCTCAACACACACTTAATATTTCCCTGTGCACTACTGATCCAAGCCCTGGACGTCTTATTAAGTTTTCTATTTTTATTTCCTAATCCTATAATTTTCAAGTAAAAAATAAAATACAGTAAAACATTGTATTTCTTCCTTTTTTATGAATGCAGGTCCAATAATAATTGTGTAATCCCTTTGATCAATATGAAATATACTTACCCACATACACTGGATAAAATCTTTCATAGCATGCTGGAAAGATTTAAACACTTAAATTCAATAATCCAACCAAAATTTGAACAATGAGATACACATAGGTAAATACTAATTAAAAATAAAAAAAAAATAAAACAAGGAAAAAGATGGGAAAAAAATGGATAATTGATAATAAACAAACATATAATATTGAACATACAAAATGTAAAATTAATTGGAATGGGTTAGCAAAATAGGATAAGCTAAGAAAATAATAAAGAACAGATTTAGTTAACTAAAATTCCATCTGTAGAAAACAAGGTGAATAAACTTCTGAGATATTCAGTTTACAAGAATTACCCCCCCCTTTGACTATTAATACAATTAAAATAGAAAGAAACAATAAATTTACTCCTGTTAATAAAAACTTTAAAGACTTAGCACACATAATGTAAATAAAGATGATATAAGAAATTATAATTTAAATACATATACATATAACAAATCATATTATAACTAGTGACGATGCTAACAAAACTTGTAGAATTAATTTAAATTCAACTATCAACTAAACCTCTGAAGAATGTAAACAAAAGAAACTCATTTGTTTTAAAACCAAGTTTCTAGCAAAATATAATGAATAAAATAAAACCAATTTCATTAGTGAATAGTGAAAAAAAAGTCAAGAGGCCTCCAGAGTACTATTGAAAGCACTAAATAAAGTTAAGGAGGCAACCAGAGCACTACTAAAATCAAGTTTTTACACCCTTCCACGAAAGTTTTTTTTTTTAAGTGAGCAGTGTAAAAGAGTTAAAAACCTGAAGACCCCCAAAGGGCTATTGAAAGCAATAATAAAATTAAGGAGGCGACCAGAGCACTAATAAAACTAACCTCTATCTGTTTTACTAGTATAAAATATGTTCTCAAATAATGTGACAAACAAACCAACATTGTGACAAGCAGACACAGTTTTAGTATTAGTAGAAAAACGTTTTATTTTTTTACTTTCTATTAGCATAGACATGTCTCTTACTCCTTCTCCCCCCTCTCTCTCTCTCCTTTATCTGTCTCTATTTGTATTTCTCTTGCTCCTCCTCCTCCTCCTCCTTCTCCTCCTCCTTCTCCTACTACTACTACTACTACTACTACCACTTTGCAACTATCACATTGTATGTACTATCATAAAAATAAAAAAATCTTTAAATTTCAAAACAAAACTTTCCAATAACTTACTTCAAATGCAATATTTTTTAATCTTTTAAAAAATAAATATGTTTAAAATGAAAAAAAAAGAACAGATTTTATTTTTGTTTCATTAACAAATATTCAGTAGATAACAAGAAAAATCAATATAAAAATTTTAAACATTCAAAAACACGAGAAATTTAAGAGGTGACCAAATGTCTTCACAAAGCGAGAAAGTGTGCATTAGATTTTTAATTTTAAAAGCTAAAACCAAAACTCATGGAAAAACAAAAACAACAAAACAATTCATTGTTAATAAATTCATATCTAAAGTTGAAGTAAAATGAAATATATTGGTAAAATATGTTTGAAAAAATTTCTCAACTGGAAATGCTGAAAGAATGATAATACAAATGTGAATTTCCAGTGGCTTTGAAATGAAAGAATTGAACAATTATTTCATTTGAAAGTTGTCATTGTATCTTGTTTTCTAAAACAAATAAACTTTTTAACATTTCCTAGTAAATATAATTTATCTGGCCATAAAAAAACTAACAAACATGCTTGCACTCTTTTTTGTATTATTTTCTTATCATTTTGTTTTTGCTGGGGATGGGTCATTCTACTGGATGCCAAACATTCTCCCATTAGTTTAATTACTCCAACCGAGAGATCTTCTTAATATTCTTACCGTCCCTTTAAGTGCAATTGTTTGCATTTCTTTTGCGCTTGGTTCACCGGGTATATTCGCCAGATAGTTTTTGAAATTATTTTTCATTAGCCCAGTTGCTCCTATAATGACTGGTATGATTGATACCTTCTTAAGATTCCAGTTTCTTTTCATGTCGTACATAAGTTATTGGTATTTTGTTATTTTCTCCCTTTCTGCTCTGTTAAGGCCTGCATCATTAGGGTCGCTTACTTGTGTGTGTGTGTGTGTGTGTGTGTGTGTGTGTGTGTGTGTGCGTGTGTGCGCGCGCGTGTGTGTGTGTGTGTGTGTGCGTGCGTGCGTATCTGTGTGTGTGTGTGTGTGTGTGTGTGTGTGTGTGTGTGTGTGTGTGTGTGTGTGTGTGTGTGAAGGCTAAGTTCATGAGATAACATTTATTTCCAGGTTATTTAAAAGATTTTTTTTTCAAGAGAAGGAATTCAATATATTAAAATTAGAAGGCATACAAAGAAAAGTGACTTATCTAATAAAAATTTCAGTCATAAAAGCAGATTAAAATCCTCAGGTTTAACTACTTTACTAAACTGAGGAACGATAAGAGATTGACATCTTTCAAGTCATAAATGGGATTTTTAAAAGTTTTTTTTTTGTTTCGTTTTTTGTTTGTTATTTCTCTTTAAACTAGAAATTTATTGGTAAGATTGATTTCGAAAAGTAAATTGTAAACTTATCTTCCTCCATGCAACAATGTTTCCATCCAATCAATGCCAGATAAATACAGTTTGTAGAATAATATCACTTTGGAACACATTAGCTACTGAAGTTAAAAATAACATTAGCATAAAAAACGTTAATAGTAAAATGGATCCATTTAAAAATAAAAATAGTAAAAGAATAAACTTATATGAAGATATTTTTACATTTTATGGAATATTTTTTTAATATTTAAGAACATTTTATGTATATATGCCAAGTATTCTGTGATTTTAGGTATATATGTATGCATCTAAAAATGAAATTGGAAATAGTTATAGAATACTAAGATCAAACATAGATTTGAGTAAAATTTTATCCAATAGTGGTTTAATTTAAACTTACAGAAATAAGATAAGGCAATATGAGTTTTACGAATTGAATAGGAACATATAGTGCTCTTCATTTATTTGTTTTCATTTCCATTCATTTGTTTTCATTTAGCAAATAGTAAACGATTTTTAACTACAGGATGGAGCAATAAAATTGTTGCCCTAGAAAAGACGACATGATTTCATTTCCATTTAATTAAAACCAGTTTTCTTTTTCTGTTGCAGACCATCTACTAGTTGGCCAGTTGTGTACAAATCCCAGGCGTTCTGTCATGCCTGAAAGCAACTCAATGTTCAACAAGCGAGATAGGAGATGCACTGCTGTACAATTAATGTTCTCTACCGATCCAAGTTATGACAACAGGACCATCGCCAGCACTCTCAAAATGCAAATCCGGATGGTTCAACGCTTGAGGGCACAGCTCAACAAAGTTTCTGGTTATGGTTATGGTCTTTGGTGTGGTTTCAAGTGAAGGCCACATCATGTCACCTTACATCTTCAAAGTTGGCTTGAAAGTCAACACCAAAGTGTACCTAAATGTGCTAAAGAGTGTGGTGATCCCCTAGTGCAATCAGGTGGTCGCTGGCAGACCCTGGGTGTGGCAGCAGGACTCAGCACTGGTCCATGAGTCCAAAGAAACCCAGGCTTGGCTTCAGAAGGAGTGCTATGACTTTGTACCTTTCTCTCACTGGCCTCCCTTCCTTCCCTGACCTAAACCTGTTGGACTACCTTTGTTTGGTCATACGTCGAAAGCATCACCAACAAGACCTCCCACAACACCAAAGCTATCCTGATCGCCACCATCCATCGAGTATTCATTGAGCTCCTGCAGGTGCTTGTGGAAAAAGCATGCTCCCAGTTCCAAACCCATATTGAGGTGGTGATTGAGGCTGAAGGCGGCTACATTGAATAGATATCAGCTCTACTACATAATCAAGTCACCTGAATTTTTTTTTCCAATCAAAGTTTTAAAATAAAGCTGAAGTGTTGTTTTCTTTAGGGCAACAAATTTATCATTCCACCCTGTAATTACAAAATGATTCTCTTCTTGTTCAAACCTTTTATGAGTAGGTTATTATTTAATAATAATATTTATAAAATAAGCCTGATGATACGATTTATTGGGGGGGGGGGGTTGTTTGTTTGTTTTTTTTTTTTATCTCTTGACGTGTAAGATTTAAAATTTACTGGCACATTCAACTCACATTAATATTTTTCTATCATAAAATAGAAAAAAAAAAGTTAGATTTTACTGATAAGAATAATTTTCAGAAAATACTGTCTATAATGGAAGGAGGGCAGTATTTAAAAATCATATTCATAAAATACTTCATTGTTTATCTTTATCGAACAACACATGGAACTTAAAGTTGAATTTTACTGATGCCCATTTAGCTACCATTTCTTTTTTTTTTTTTTTTTCAGTAGGCATATTTGTTAATAATAATTGTTTTCCTAATTACCCAATAAATATTTTAAAATACAAAAAATGCAAGAGCGGTAGAAAAAAAAATAATATTATTTATAAAATACTGTTGACAATGTTAATTTTATTTTTTTATTTCGGACTATTAGTCTCATCTTTATTAGTTGTTGTTTTTGGATCTTTTTATTGGTTCACAACGTTTCGGCCAACTTCCTCTGGCCTTCGTCAGGTGGTAACCGCGACGGATAGGAACTTCGAATCTCCTAATTGCATTCTCAGCCATCACTGCCATCCATAGTTGTTGTCGTCTCACCACATTTTTGACCAATTACCTCTGGCACGCTTCAAAAATGTGGTGAGACGACAACAACTACGGATAGCAGTGATGGCTGAGAATGCAGTTAAGAGATTCAAAGTTCCTATCCGTCGCGGTTACCACCTGACGAAGGCCAGAGGAAGTTGGCCGAAACGTTGTGAACCAATAAAAAGATCCAAAAACAACAACTAATAAAGATGAGACTAATAGTCCGAAATAAAAAAATAAAATTAACATATAATGCTCATCTCAAAAAATGAATTCCAATTAAGAAATAATATATATATATATACCGTTGACAATATTTTTTCTTATTTTAGGTCTTCTTTCTTTTTTTTTTTTTTTTTTTGCTAAGGTGTTTTGTTTTTATTTATTTATTATTTATCCATTAGGGTTTTTCAGTAATTTTGTGGCGCTTGCATAAAATGGAACTATAGATACTCCCGACCAATAGTGGGTCAAGTCAGCTAATATCTAAATAAAGTTATGAACTTTGAATTGTTAAGATTTCTCAAGTAATAATCTTTTATAGCAATTCTATTTAAGAAAACGACTTTCAATTGAGTTGTTTTACTTGATAAAAAAATGACACCAACTTTAAAACTATTGCAACACAAGGATTTAATCATTTTAGACCATTTATTCTATATAAATAAAAGGAAACATCAATATATGTTGTTTGCTTTATGTCAACAATGTATATTTATTTATAATCTCTACACCACCTACACATATGGATTAATAAGACACTATGATTCACCAATGTGAATGTTTCTGCCATGCTGTGAATGGATTTATACTAAGAATGTTCATGTGAAGGGAGTGGTCTGATCTGACAAAGCAAACCAGTCACCAATCTGTGTCAGTTTAATGCCTTTCAACATTTCTATGCTAGAAAATATGTTAATTACTTTTTTTTTTTCTTTCTTAAAATTTGAAATACATCAATGAACATAACTTTAATTATTATCTTTTCAGCCATTTCAGAATATTACTTCAGCATAACAAAGCACAGATGTGTGTGTATATCAGCTGTATGCAAATGACCGAGCCATGTGCAAAGTGACGCCACAGCAAGGAAAAAGAAGCAAAGTGACGCCACAGCAAGGAAAAAGCGACGACACAGCAAGGAAAAAGAAACGGATCATAAAAAGAAGTATGTATGCACAGATCGAGGATCAAGGTTTTACTTTTACTTTAAGAAAGTATCCGGAAATAAATGTCCTTGTTTCAACGAAAAAAAGTGAGTCAAGTTTTTCCTTGTCGTCCCTTGCAGCAGTGTCTACAATGTGTTGGGTCCCTACATGTTAATGCACGTGTTAATGCACGTGTTTGTACTACGTGTGTAACGTTACATATCATATAGATAATCATTTGTCCAACAACAAGTGAGAATATGGTTATTGTGAAATAGAGTACTAAGGGTTCAGCAAAGTCATTTTTCAAATCTTTTCTACAAATTTTCCAAAAATGAAGAAAGGTGCATGCTTGCCATAATGGATACCATCGCTATCTACAATCTGCTATGCCACGTTCAAATTCTGTCAGATCTACTGCAGTCGTTTACATGGTAATAATGTTGCCAACTTTACTGCTGATAACACCAAAGACAACTTTCTTTGCATCACTCTGAACATGTATATGGATAAGGTAGCAAGGGTCTTGATCTTCAGGTCTTAGCAAAACACAATTTCCTCCCAGCTATGGATAAAATAACAATTTGTGTGCAGCTAATCACATACAACAGATATCATGATTTGGCATTCAACAACCAACAGAGGCTGTAAGATAGACCCAGAAAAGCAACCCTGCAATATTGAAGAATTCTTTAAAAACAATTAACAATTATATTAACCAATCAAACAATAGGATTTAGAAGTGTAATCAACCTATGAGGCGGTGGTCAAGTATCCACACATGCAAATGAACTGATGGGTGTTCACCGATCAAGCATAAGCAAAATACTACTATTTTTCCTTTTTGTTTCAGCTTGCTTCGGTCAAACTTCTCACATATCAAGGCGGTCTCTTCCCAGGGCTAAGACTTGACCTCTCTATGATAGGTATGTGCAAAATGAATGCTGATGTTCAAAATGTACAAACATTTTGACTCTTCCCTTTATATAAAAATTAACAAAAAATCAGGAAATTAACCAATTTCAATGAAACTTTCAGTATTTATCAAATAATGATCACAAAATATAATGAACCCATTATTTGAATCTTAGTGGAAATTATTGCTTTTTAAAAAAAAAAAAAACACCTTTACTAAAGTTATGGTTTTCAGTAATAAAAAAAATGAATCAATTTATTTTTGCTTTTTTTATGAAAATAAAGCATTATAAATTGTAACAATAAAAGAAGGCTAATTCCTTTTTTCAGGAACATTATGGAAAAATCCCCTAAACTTTGTATAACAAATTCGATATAACTCCAAGAAAAATTAATTTCTCGAACTACCAATATTATCATTGAATTAAGCATTGTTCCACACAAAAAAAATTATAACTGAAAAAAATGTCCTGTTTTTTTTTTTCAGATTACATTTTTAACAATTTTTAACGTAAGATTCTAATATTTTCCTTGCCTGAATGAGTGTGCAATCTTCAGTGTAACATAATTTTTATATGATCTTGAAAAATAAAAAAGAATTGAATAAATTTGAAAGCAGGAACAGAAAAAAAAGAATTAAATTAAACAATGGTAAAAATTATACAAATGTTCATGATAGTAATGTACAGAGGAAAAAAAAGAAAACCAGCACTCTCTACCTCCCTCCAACTATCTGACGTCATTTTCAGATAATCTTTTTATTTTCTGACATTTTGGGCTTCTGTAGAATCCATGCTTAGACGACTTTGTTTTGCTTGTGCAAAGCTAGGATCTCTCACTTTTGGGACTGATTAAGCTATTTTTTTTTTTTTTTTTTGTACAAGCAAGGTATTGCTTTTATTATTTAATTCAATATCTTAAGACTTTACTAATTATCTTTGAAAAAGACCCAGAAAACTAATATTTATCTTTCAAGTGATTTTTACAATGAATTTATTTAACTTCAAAATTTAGCTGAACTTGTCAGTTTCTGGATGTCACTGTGAAAACATTTTTCATTATAACTTTTTTTACATGTGTACAAATATTTTTTTCAATTTGGAAATTAACTTTAAGCTTTAATCTTTCAAAAGGTAACATCCCTACAAAAAAAACCTACAAAAAATTATGATAACTCGGCTTTCTAAACTGTGTCCCTCTTTTCCACCAGTAATGGCCATACATACTATATGAGATACATAGATATTCGAATAGCCCATTAAAGTTCCCATTTACCTATCAAACACTGAGTTAGTAAAGAAGTTGAGAACATATTTTTCCTCTCCCCAATCGACCATTTAAATATGTTTTAGTATACCTTTCAAGTTTGATGCATTTATGCACCACATGGGTTTATCATCTTCTTCATAAAACAAGTTACATCTTTTGCATTTTGTTCTTCTTCTGGTTTCCATGTGCCGATAGCAGAGAGGGCACATCTTCTGTTTCTTTAAAGTAAGATTATTTGTGACCTTACTAGTACATCTCCCCTGATCCTACGTATGATCACACATAAAACATTTGGGAGATGCTGGGTGCCTGTTCACACGGTCTCTCTCCAATTGTCAGAAATCTTTCACTCACATTCTCTGAAGACATATCAGAACAAACCGTTGGTGGGCCTGGTCCCACTATGGGTCACAGATCTTTCACGTGGTATGGCATTCTGTTGACCGATATGTTCTGTGCACAAGTAATTCCAGTCACATGCCCACTTCATATTTTGTGATACATCGTCCATGTGGAGCCTTTATCCACATTTGGCCATTCGTTTTGAAGATATATCGTTTTTGATTGTGTACTGGTGCTGATATTTCATTGATTTCTTTCAGCCGTATGCAGTACTAATAGACCAATAGACCATCTTGGCAGGTGCTATAGTAAAGTACATCATCCTTTGGTATGACATTGTACTAGTATACTGCTTCTGGTATAGTACACCGTATTCTGGCAGTTAGCATTTTAACAGTTCAATGATACTATTACCAGAGAGGACATATACACAGCAGAATCAAAGTCTAACTTTCTATTGATTTAGAAAGATTTTAAACAAGCTGCTCAGAAAGGCAGTGTCATTATCTGCCAAAATTACTATCGGCAGGCCTAACTCATAGATAAGTGTCTCCAGCAAGCTGATTACACTTGTCAAAGCTTGCCTAGAAAGACATAGCCATATAGCAAACTGAATGGGACCATATTCAATCAGTGTCAAAAAATGGATACCATGGATAATATCCATTGCCATGTTTGTTTAACATTCAAAGCACCCTCTGACCAGTGCATGGATGACGGATCGATCGGCTGACACTTTTCACATTCTCTGATGACAGTTTTCATAGCAGTTCTAGAAACTTCAGAGTTGATCGATTTCACAAAGTAGAGTGTGTATTTAACATCAGGATGACCACTTTGTTAGTAAACAATCTTGATCTGGTCAAACCTGACAATGTTTCTCTTAATTGCATCAAGCCACCTCTGAGGCACTCTAGTCAATCAATCTGTGTTGTTTTGGCTAGATTTGACCAAGAATACATCCATCAACAGTATATATTCCTTCAAGACTGTTAACAAATCGTTGAATCAGCATCAGACTTGTAGCTTTTTTTTGTACCTTGGCCCTACTGGTACGGGTATCTGAGATCCAGTTATGGATACAAACAAAATCAGTGAACAAATGCAAGATAGTTGTCTTCCAGAGGATTGCCAAATTTATTCCTTCAATAATAGCATTGAGTTCTGTGAGGTTAATATGTTGCAAGTCCTTTTTTGGACGTAATCAACAAGCATTCTGTACTACAGCCCCATCGCATAGCAATGACATGCTGGTAGCAAGAGAGTTTACATGAAGTCATACTGTAAGGTCTTGGCTGTCAATGTACCATTTTCCCTGTGCTAAATCTTCTTTGTCCAGAAAGGTAGGGTCCTCCTTTATCATGGTATTGAGTCGTCAACTTTATCATCCCACTCAGTGGTAGCATCAGATGCTCACCATTTGAACACCACAGTAACATGAAACAAGCCATCCACAAGAATGTGCATAACTAATTTTCAACATAACGAAAATATATCATGTCACATGATATTTGGGATTTTGTTCACACTTCTCCAATACAGAGAATTATCCTCTATCCAAACCGGAAAACTTGTGCATTCATGCACCATCCTGTAATCTCTCTGGCTTTTTTGCTGAAGAGGTCAAAGCTGTAGAGATGCTCCTTCAAACACACCATGGGCACAACACTCTTGCCCACATACACATCATTAATATAGGTAGATGTTACCTGCTGTATGCCCTTCATCTAAATAGCATCAACAATTGTTTGCACAATAGATGATGCCACATTGAGTCTAAACCCCATATGAGTCAGGCAATACCTTTGTCTATAAACTAGTACAGTTTGATAGAGTCACAGTGATTGGTGCACATTTACTTGAAGGCATGCTTTGCAAAGGTCTAACATCAGTACATTTAATCCTACTCACTGTTATCCTATCCACTATTCTCTTAACTTTTCGTTGTATATGTCCATGTGGGCCATAAATAGGTCCACATATTCATTTAACTCCCAATAGTCGAGCATTAGCCTCACCTTTTGCTGGATGATTGCTATTAGTCCGGGGACCCCAAATTCTCTTCTGGATAAGGAACCAATCACACATTATCAATCCAGGCGTGTAGCTCTTGATTATATTCTGCACAAGCTTTTTCAGGGATGTTATATTCCATTTTCTGTTGCAACATTTCTCTGGTGGCTGATCACCAGACCATTACCAGACCACTGTCCAAGATTTAATATGTTGGTCAAACGCCAAATGCTAAAATCAGGTTCCAGCTGTATTGTCACACGCAGAGTGAGAGGTGCCTTAAAAAAATGTACCTTACCTCTTTCGTCAATATGCATTTCTTGATGAAGTTCATTCGTTGTGGGAGGTCGAATATGAATGGTTTGCTGTTGACTACCAGTATGTTATTTTCTCGAGGATTTCTGTTGGTCACTGTTAAAGTTATACTGCCAACACCATGGCTTAGAAGTTATTTCCCACCTGCTGTCAAAATTGTGGTACATTTCCATACTTTGCGTTAACATAACAACCTAATCACAATGGATAAGAAGCAGTCACAATACACCAATTCTATATAATCTAATCAAGTGATTTTTACCTTTATTACAAGGAGCACTTTTTTAGTTTATGTCCTTATTGCTAGCACCGATAACAGTGTCTTCAGGAGCACTTTTTTAGTTTATGTCATTATTGCTAGCACCGATAACAGTGTCTTCAGGAGCACTTTTTTAGTTTATGTCATTATTGCTAGCACCGATAGCAGTGTCTTCAGGAGCACTTTTTTAGTTTATGTCATTATTGCTAGCACCGATAACAGTGTCTTCAGGAGCACTTTTTTAGTTTATGTCATTATTGCTAGCACCGATAACAGTGTCTTCAGGAGCACTTTTTTAGTTTATGTCATTATTGCTAGCACCGATAACAGTGTCTTCAGGAGCACTGTTCTTTCTTTGCGTCCAGGTTGCCAGCAGTCTCTGGCAAAGTGATTGGGACCTCCACAATTGTGGCACTGCACTGCAACTGCGTCCTGTTGGTCAGGTGTTGAAGATGGATCCACAAGCACATGAGGAAAAGCTCTGCACCATCCAGCTGCCACATCAATAGGTTTATCCACCTCTACCCTTTCTATCATGAGAGCTTGAGCCCTTGAAGAGATGCAATTGTTATCTAACTAAATCAGCAAGTCCTGACACAAAAGTGCAACTGAGCCAGTGGTCAGAGGTTTTCTTTCTGGAGGTCATCTAAGTTTTCATCCCTGTTTCCTCAGGGTGCAAACAACAAGATAAACTTGTCAAATTCAACAAAATGTTCAGTGCAAAAGCCATGAGGAGGGCTTGTTTTACCTGCTTTAAATCTTCCCTCTAGTCATGGCTCTGTTAGTATATCTAGTCGATATACTAACAGAACCTCATCTCTCAACCTGAGTGGTAGAACATGCTCAACGTTGTCAACAACACATATTTCATGCACCAACTCCACGTATTTGGACACTGTGTGATTGGGTGAGATGCCATGAAATTCAGGAATCAGCCGAATGTCAAACATTTTGCCTGCCATTTTCATTTGGTTATTTGTTAGCTGACATAGGTTGTTTAGTAGGGTTTAGAATTTTTGTTAATGTGGAATCAACCAATCGGACAGTAATCAAGTTTCCACAAACGCAAATGAACTGATGTATGTTCACCAATCAGAGATGAGTAAAATATTGCCCCCCCCTTCAAGTTTGTTTCCTTTTATGCTCATTAAATCTCGCCACTTCACGTGGAATTATCACGTTCTTCTCCATAAAAAAGTAATACCTCTAGAAGCAGAAAGAGCACACTTTTTGTTTCTTTGAAGTAAGATTGTTTGTGGCATTACTACTACAATTATAGTCAACAGAATTATTATCTGAGTGCTTTTCAATATAATGTCTTTTTAACTGGTGGAACTTTTTAATTCTCAGCCAAAAAGAAGTAAAGTTCTAGAGTATGTGATATCATCTCATGTTTTTGGTTCCCTTCAGCTTGTTGCATATATTAATGAGATGGTTATCAACCTAAAGACTGCCACAAATGACATCAAGTTGTAATATAACTCTTCCCTGCAATCAGACAAAGCCAACTGAAACTAGTTGTGGACAAGTATGTCCCCCTGAATTTTGGGAAGAAAAATCCAGCATCAATCTCAGTCCTAATATCAATCAGTCTTCTTGTGACCATCTTTGAATCAAAGCGCATTTCTAATATTGTCCACTTTACAGAAAAGTTTTGCTGAGCAGTGCCAAGATATAATAAAAAAAAGTTTTTTTAACTAAATTTTATTAATTAAAAAAAAAAACATTAAGAAAAACATAATTTGATTTTATCACAAACATTTCACTCTCTTTGAAGCATCATGTTGGAGTGTACAACTTGGTTCACAATGTTGTACAATAAAGCAGAAAAGTTATGTAAACATTTTCAAGTTGAATTTTGTTTCAGATATTTCATTCAAGTTAAAATCATGTCTTTTATGTACTGTCCACAATGAAAATCATTTACATAAAAATCAATCTTTCAAAAGATTCATCAAAACTTAAGTCAATTTATATATATCCAATGAAAATTTTTTTAAAATCTAATCTCCAATAAAGTCCCTAACCCTAACCCTTTTTCTACTAAATTTTTTTTGCAAGAAAACGTTTTCAGTTTTAGTTTATCATAAAAATCTAAAAAAAAAAAATAGAGAGATATTAATCCTCATTTTAACATCTTGCTTGAAAAAATAATGAAAGATTTATTTTTCTAAGCAATGCTTACATTATTTTTTATTTACTTAATATTAGTCTTCAATTCATTTTTTCACTTGTCATGCAAGTAAAAATGTGCCAGGCGGAACCATTTCAAGTGTTTAGAGGAAGCGAGAAAGCAAACAGCAAATCAGACAATCCCTATCATCTGAAATAAATTTGGGAAAAAATCTAAATAAAAAGTCAATTTTTTTAATCATCAGAAATGATAATGATTTATATATCAAAACTGAAATCACACAATTTTATGATTTTATATGAATATGAATATATTGTTTTATCGTTATTTCCATGGCAAGTGCTCGTCTGAGCTCCAATCCCTGGTCCCCTCTCACCAATCTTTCACGAAAAACACCCGTCTAGCTGAAACCACTGTCAAAAATTTTCCCCACTCTTTATTTGTGCCAAAACCAAAACGTAGATTCCATGAACAAAGCTTCTTTCTTAGAAGTGCACGCCTGTGGAACTCTGTTCTGTTTGCCTGTTTCCCACCTGACTACAACCTGGATGTCTTCAAGTCCAACATAAACAAATTCCTAATGAACCGCCCCCTTAAGTAAGACACCTTATTAAATCTCAACATTAATGTACTGTACACGCAATAACTATTATCCCTGAGTGGCTTCCGGGCCTTGATAAGTGGTGACACTACTAAAGTATATTTTTTGTCGCCATTTTTGACAAAGAGTGTTATATACTTGTATGTTTATATATACTAAATGTGGATACTTCTTGTTTCAGAAGTTTTTAGATACGAATTGATAATTTGTAATAACTACCGTTCTCATCTTGGTTCACAGTATTACTACTTGTTATGATGGATTCTTTTTTTTGACAGTTATTTTTGTCTTTCAAATCAAGTGAATTTTAATAAAGTAATAGCACGTTATTATCCAAGAAACTATTCTAAAATGCAAAAAAAGTAATGTGCTTAGGCAAATTAACAGTTGTATTTATAATTGGATGGAATAAACGTTCTTTCATATTGAACAAAAATTCTGTTATAACATAACTGACCCTCTCCTCCATCCCGGTTGAATTAGCACATCTTGTTGCTTACGACTTCAATCAATTAGATACCGTTTTAATTCATCAACTACACATTTCAAACGAAGAATGTCAAGAAAACTACAAGCACATTAATAATCATTCATTTCAATAGCATTTTGTGCAGTTATTTTCATTTAAATGTTCTCGGGGATTTTTTTCCTTCGCTGATTTTCTGCGCTGAGTAAGTGAATAAGTATATTTATGTTGAGATAATTTGTCATTTAGATTTAACTACAAACTTGTTTGATTAGTAAATATGCTTTAAAGATAACCTTTACAAAAATATATGATGAAACATTTAAGTGTATTTAAATATGATAAAATATTTAGATGTATTTAAATATGATGAAACATTTAAATGTATTTAAATATAATGAAACATTTTAAATGTATTTAAATATGATGAAACATTTTAAATGTATTTAAATATAATGAAACATTTTAAATGTATTTAAATATGATGAAACATTTTAAATGTATTTAAATATAATGAAACATTTTAAATGTATTTAAATATGATGAAACATTTTAAATGTATTTAAATATGATGAAACATTTTAAATGTATGTAAATATGATGAAACATTTTAAATGTATTTAAATATAATGAAACATTTTAAATGTATTTAAATATGATGAAACATTTTAAATGTATTTAAATATAATGAAACATTTTAAATGTATTTAAATATGATGAAACATTTTAAATGTATTTAAATATGATGAAACATTTTAAATGTATTTAAATATGATGAAACATTTAAGTGTATTTAAATATGATGAAACATTTAAATGTATTTAAATATGATGAAACATTTAAGTGTATTTAAATAATATAAAACACTTAAGTGTATTTCAATATGATGAAACATTTAAATGTATTTAAATACGATAAAACACGTAAGTGTATTTCAATATGATAAAAAATTTAAATGTATTTAAATACGATAAAGCATTTAAATGTATTTAAATACAAAACATGTAAATGTATTTAAATATGATGAAACATTTTAATGTATTTAAAAAGAATGAACCATTTAAATGTATTTTAATATGATGAAACACTTAAGTGTATTTCAATATGATGAAACATTTTAAATGTATTTCAATATGATGAAACATTTAAATGTGTTTAAATATGATAAAACATTTAAATGTATTTGAATACGATAACGCATTTAAATGTATTTAAATATGATGGAACATTTAAATGTATTTAAATACAAATCATTTAAATGTATTTAAATATAATTAAACAGTTAAATGTATTTAAATATGATGAAACATTTAAATGTGCTTAAATATAGAGCAAGCACATATTTTTTATTGCGTGAAAATCTATAACAAGATGACATTTTAACAAACTGGCAATTTTGTTCAGTTTCTAATATAAAAACAACTTTTAAATGGAAAAACAAAAATAAACTGGAAAATGCAACATAATATATTAAAAAATTATATATATATATATAAAGTATATATAAATAAAATAATTTTATATATTTTCAAAATATTCTTTCGTCTTAAAATTAAAAATAATACACTGCATTTTATTCATGAATACATTTTATTATCTATTTAAATTAGTTGATAGAAAAAAATCAACACTTGTTTGATCTGACTGCCAACATTGAAGAACAATTTTGTTTTAAGTGAGTATTTTATTTAAAAAGAAAAAAACGATCTTTACCTCAAGACAAAAAATGTATAAAACATATGAAAATATTGCAGAAAAGGAGATGAATTACACTTTACCATCAAAATGTGAAGTGTTTAATTGATAGTTACTAATTTTAAAACTGCTAAATTATTTAAAACATAAAAATTCCAACACTAAGAGTATAATATAAAAAACCAAGTCCTAGATATGAACAATTAGGATTGAATTTTAAAAAATATACATTTTCTCAAAAAACAAAATTAATTTAGAAAAGAAATTAAAACTGAAAATATTAGCATTTTAATATAGAAATAAACTACAGCATTAGTTTTTCTTGTAGCTAAAACAAGTCACCATATTTTTCTTTTAAGGCATAACGTTTCATGTAAAAATATCAATTTAAAATTTCATTTTTACTTGGAATCTCTGAATGAGCCCAAATTTGATGTTTATTTGTAAAAACGTACGTCATGGTAAAAAAAAAAATGCTAAATTTTGTTCAGATTTTACAAGGTCAGATAGAGATCTGGCCTTGTAAAGTATGATGAAAGTGTTCACAGTCGAAGAAGAGGCCTTTCTCAATTTGTCCCTGCTCCCCCAGCAAGAGTGCAACTTTTTTGAAGATCTAAATACCCTTGCTGCCAGATTAAAAACTAATATTGTTTTTAAATTTTAAACAGAGACATTGCCAGAAAGACTGTATTCTATCAGTTTTGAGACAATGGACATCTCCTATAAGGGTAACTTTTGCTGGGTGGTGCAATCCCCATTTGCACTAGTGAACTGACATTGACTGAGTCCAGTGGCAAAAAATCTATGGTCCTCATTTATAGCTGGGAAATGCCAGGTGCGTTTCAAGTGGAGAGAGTAGTGAAAATGATTTCAATTAATTACACTATACCATCTTTACACCCGATCAATACTGATTACATCCATTGGTCCCAACCCCCAAACTGAATATTATAATATTATAGAATCTAAAAAATAAGAATTAAAAACTTAATATGTTGTGATGGGATGATTCCAAAAGGACATTAAGTCCTAGGCAACACCAAGCCTTTCTGCTCGTATGAATGCACGCACACACACGCACACACACACACACACACACACACACACACACACACACACACACACACACACACACACACACACACACACACACACACACACACACACACACACACACACACATTTGATACAAACAAGAAAGTTTATAGTGAAAAAGTAAATATCTGCTAGAATTGCTTGTGCAAATTCTACGCAGTTAGAATATAAACGGGTGATGTGTGTGGGTAGTAACAATGATGTATCAATGTTTATAGGCTCCAAGGTTTACAACGCCTATTTTTAAAAATAAGATTTAAAAAAAAACACAGAAAAAAGATAATAGTTGTAATAGTTGTATAAAAGCTATAACGAACAAAAATTTACATTTCTTTATTTTACAATAAGAAATAATGGTCACCATAAATATCTGTATGACTTGTTTGAATTTAAACAAAAATTCTGTGAAAAGTACAATTCTTATAATGAAAATTGTGTGCTATTAAATAATTTACTTTTAGTAAAATTAAAGTACAATTGTGAATGTTAAAACTTATTTCTGCTAATATTTTTATAACATTAAACCAAATCAAAAGATAAACACTTTAATCTGTTAATTCCAAAACAAATTTCATATATTTATGCAATGACTAAAATTGGTCATTTGAAAATGTCAAATTAAAATGGTATTAGTTTGTGAAGAAAATAATCAATATAACTTATAATTTAACAGAAAACACCACTTTAACAAATCCACACCCAATTAACAAAAGGAAAAAAGCACTAAAGTAATTAGTTTTTTTAAAAAGTGGGATTTTAAAAATACTAATAAGATAATGTTTATATCTTTTCAGTTTTGAAAAGCTCCAGATTAAAAGCAAAAAATAAAAATATGGAAACTAGAAACAAAAATACATAAAACTACTGAAAATTAAAAAAATATTCTCAACAAGATCAAATCACAACCTCTATTGGACTCAACATATACTGAAGACTATTTTTCTATATGTAAATTATTTTTAAACTACAATTCGATATGATTGTTATCTGCTTAATATTACAATTACTTACATTTTTATGATTTTTTTATGTTAACAAAGCAATCTATAAATGAAAATGGTTGGACAGAAATAATTGATGAAGAATTTATCAGAAAAATATTAGAATAAAAAATATATTTCTAGATAAATAATGAAAGTCATTGTATTTCTAAAAGAGTTTAAAAACATGTACAGTAAAATTAAAATAAGTAAACGTGTCATCAAAATATCTATTTCGCCAATGTACTTGATATTCACCTATTTGCTATGATTTGGAAACATTTTCTGTCGGTTTATACTTTTATGGTAACTCTCACTTCTTAGGCCAAAATTTTCTATACTAAAAAGTGTTGTTGGTTTAACTAATTATTAATTAGTTAAGAACTAAAAATATTTTAAATGATTATTTTACATTAAAATTTATAAAGAATGCAAAAAAGGTAGTAAAATCAAGGTTTTAAATGTTCCTTTTATTCATAAAAATTCTGTAAATAAATGCGTAACTCTCATAAGTATTTCTGCAAACAAGAAGAATTAAAAATAAATATAATTCTTGTAACCTTGTGTTCAAATAGTCTAGCTGGTGCCAAGAACAGCATTTCCTAAATAGGGTTCTGTGGAAGAAACCAGCAAAGGAATGTGGCAATATTGCTAAACGTTTCAAAACAATTTCATAATTATACAAACGGTTACATAGAATTATAACGTTTGGCAAAATTGCAAAAATAAAATAAGAAACTTGTTTAGACGAAACTATTTGAAAACCCTACCCTGTCATAAGTATTAGTAATTTATGTTTTACGTTTTTGTGGTTTATACGAAAATTGAAAGATTTTTTTTTTTTGATTACTATTTCAAAATGGATGACTTAATATTATTTTTGTAGCCCTACTAGTTTTAAATAAATTTCACACATGTAAGTTTATTGTAAAACGAAAATGTTTATGATTAGTTGTATTACAAAAGTTTATATTATTTAATATAACAAGGATTTAGCAAAATTATCTTTAGTTAAATGTTTCAAACAAACACACAAACGTGTTTAATAAAATATATTTAAAAACAAACTTTACATATATTTAATAAAGTAATTAACTGAGAAAACATTTTTGTCTTAATTATTCATCCAAAGCATCAAAATATTGAATAAAATGTTGAAGTGATTAAAAAAAAAATGGCGGATTATCTTTGTTGCTTACATAATTTCTAAAACCACTTCTGAGGTTTGAAACTGGATTCTCTCGTTTGGTGCAACTGTTGTAAGAATCATTTTTTTTTTTTTTTTATATTCTGAATGCAATAGTTGTGCATAAATCAGAATTAATCTCCACAAATGTATTAACATTTTTCTAATAAATGACTAATGAACTATATTAATTATTAAATTAAATTAAATATTAGACAATATAAGTGGTAATTATTTAATTAATAATTGAAATAAAATTACAGGCATGGTCGTTAAAAAGAATTAAAATAATTTTGATAGAAAACTTTAGGAAATATATAATTTTGATATCACAAATAATTTTCTAATATCTATTATTGTATATTTTTTTTATTATATGGACAGGTCTATTTTTAAAATTCACATTTTATCAAAGGATTTACTTGAAATTAACAAACATCCTTTTTATGAATTACTTATTATGGTATGTGTTATAAAATTTCAGCACATTTGTCTGCAGCATTTAATTATAAAATATTAAATTTTTGTTATATTAAACAATACCAAGTCTTGTAATAAAATAACGATATTTTGTACTTTTTTTCCAATAATAAAGTAATATTGATAATTTGAAAGCACACTGTTTTAATAAAAATGGTGTTCACAGTAATATTATACTGTGTAGAAATATTAGACAACAACCAGGTTATTTTTCCTCCATGAATATTTATGAAAAATAAAATGTAACATGGTTTATCTCATTTAAATAAATCCGAAAAGAAAAAAACTACTTTGAATTAAAGAAAATATGGGAAACATGAATGGACATATTTGTTTTTGAGTCTAATGTTAACAAGATTTTTATTCAGAGATCTGCATTTCATGATAGCATCAAAATATACTTATATGTAACATGTTTACAAAAGAGATTGAACATTTTTCCCTTGATTTTTAATGTTTCTTTAAACGTTTTCCATTAATTTTTTATTGTATTTTCTTCATAACAATAAAAACTTATTTTTTCATTGAAATTACAATAGAATGGCTTCACTTCTATCTTCTATCGTGTTTTGTTTTTTTTGTTTTTTCTTATTTTTTAGCTTTGGCTAGCGTTTTTTTTTTTTTACGTAGGCATCACCACTTATCAAGGCCCAGTGGCCACTCGAGCATAAGGGTTAAAGAGTGTAGAGTAGTCAATTGGACAGTATAGTAATTGTCAGTAATGGAAATTCAGTAAATTTGTTGACTTAAGGGGAACGGCTTATCAAGAACTTGTTTACATTGAACTTGAAGACAACCATATTGTAGTCAGCTGGACCAGCGTTTCTACCCCCCCCCCCAAAAAAAAAAAATAATAATCATAAAATTTCGTCTGACACTTTCCGGCGATTTACGTAACCTATGCTGTATCCATATTCTGCTTCCGATATTTTTTTGTTTTTTCTCTTAGTAAAAAGACTTTTGTGTAAACATTCTTAAAAACTTGGTGATAAAAATGTAAAAATAAGATAAATACACTTAAGAGTAGGAGACCAATTAAGGATAGGGGATAAAATATGTTTTAAACAGAATTTAAAATTTTGGTTTCATAGTTATATTTTCCGAAAAGACAGTATGCACTAGCTCAAAAAGTGTTTATAGTTTTTTTTTTTTTTTTTTTTTTTTCTTTTTTTTGGAGATTATGACATACTAAAACTTTAGGGATATCCAAATCGTTGTGTAAAATCACCAACATTTTACGCACTATTAGTGACGTCATCATTTTGTGTCTATCTCATAAGTGTACAAACTTTTTACAGATGATGCTAGATGCTTTAATTGAATCATGGAAGCAGCAGATTTTTTTTTTTTTTTTTTTTTTTTTTGCTATTGTTTATGTTAATTTTATTAATTATAGACCTCCGTACATATTTTTGAAGCAAGGCGCTTAAACCAAGTTTCAACCCCCTCTCTCTCAGAAATAAACATCTTTTAACAATAATTTCATGTTGTACTTTGCTATTTTATACTTCCCAATAATCATTTTTTATATTATATGAAAATAATTTTTTAAATTAGAAAACCTTACTCAAAAATCTATGTTTAAAACTTAATATCGCAAAATATTGGAATTTTATTCTATTTAATTCTTTTAAAAATTAATTATTTTTTAGAATTTTGCTTTTTTTTTGTTGAATTTAACTAATTATAGTATATATTATTAGGAAAAAAATGTTGATTTTTTTAAAATAATAATATTGATTTTATGTCGACTTTTTTTTATTTACAACTCCAAGCTAAGTAAATAAGTAATGGGTTTTTATATATATATATATATATATATATATATATATATATATATATATAAGTGAATTTAGTTTACAAACAAATGGCTACACATAAACATACATGTTTCAGCGAAAACCCAGTATGGGAATCGCTTCGTCAGGCCAAGGACATCTCTGCTTGTCCTTGGACTGACGAAGCGATTCCCGTACTGGGTTTTTGCTGAAACATGTATGCTTATGTGTAGCCATTTGTTTGTAAACTAAATTCACTTATTTTGGCTCTGTCTAAACATTGAGCACTCTTTTGGTGGACACACTTATATATTTTGTTTTGAACAAACAAATAATTACAACCAATACAATATATATATATATATATATATATATATATATATATATATATATATATATATATATATTGGAGTTGTAAATAAAAAGTCAACATAAAATCAATATTATTATGTTAAAAAAATCTATAAAAATTATGTTAAAAAAATCAATAAAAATGATAAAATTTGGGTATATATATATATATAATACAAGCGGAGAACCCTCGGCTTTGCCCGGTTGTAAAATACGCTTAAATATAATACATTAATTTGTCCAGATTTCGTAGATCGTATTATAGATTTGTGATTACAAAAGGAAAAGAAAAAGTATTTCGGTGCCATCAGCTAGAATCGAAATCGAAAGCAAAACTGTAGCATTCAAAGCTGGTGACGTTACCACTGTACCAACGTGACAAGCATATGAACTGATTAAAAATTAAAAAATAAACTAAGATGAATATTCAAAATGTAAAACGATTTTTTCAATTTTGACCCATTTTTTGGCCCCTTAAAAACTATTTTAAGTGGCTAAAGACCCATAAAAGAACGGTCCATAAAAAAATCCAATCATTTGAGGCCCCTAGTGCGCCGCTCTGCAACTTTGAGTTTCAGAATAGATAAACTTTGAAAATATAAAGACAGACAGACATACACCTTTATATATATATATATATATATAAATATATATATATATATATATATATATATATATATATATATATATATATATATATATATATATATATATATAAAATGAAAATTACAATTGAAATTACCAAAATGATCCAAGATGGTAAAATTAAAGTAAATTATAAATATTAAAGAATTAATATTTATAAAATTATCTCAGCCAGATATTTATTAACTGTTTGCTCATATTTTATTAACTGTTTGCTTATATATATATATATATATATATATATATATATATATATATATATATATATATATAACTACTTCATTTACTCACATAAAATTAGTATACGAAAGTATAGATTTATGCGTAAACTTTAAGTATTTACTTCAAAAGTGCTCAATACGTAGGTAGAGCTAGTTAGTAATTTATTATATATTTTATAAATTACTATATATATATATATATATATATATTGAGAAAAATAGAAAAACCGAATGAAATTATTAAAATAACGTTTCGTCCCTATTTCAGAGGACATCTTCAGGATATTGAAGTAAAAATGCAAGAAAAAAAAAGTCATAGACCATACGTTCTTTTTTTCGTATGGTCTATGACCTTTTTTTTTTCTTGCATTTTTACTTCAATATCCTGAAGATGTCCTCTGAAATAGGGACGAAACGTTGATTATTTTAATAATTTCATTCGGTTTTTCTATTTTTCTCAGAACATAACGTCAACCACCGTTGGTATTTTTATTTTTATTTTTATTTTATATATATATATATATATATATATATATATATATATATATATATATATATATATATATATATATATAATAACTATTTTTTAATTATTTAAATTTTTCAGCTTTATAAAATGTTGCAATTTTTATGGACCTAAATTTATTTTGTTTAGTTTTCATAACAGGAAATAGGGGGGGGGGGCTAAGTATGCCCAAAAAAACTTTCCCCCACATATTTTACGAAAACTGCTTTTAAAATATAAGGTTATTGTAATTTGTATACGAATTGAAAATTTCAAGAACATCTGATCATTAGTTGATGTTTGCTAGATTTTTTAGACACGGGTGTGTTTATCTTTGAAATGATCACTACATAGGACGTTGTTTTAAAGCGTCGATAATGTAAACACGATTTTGTTCTCGTATTTTCATTATTTTCATACGCTGTAAATTATTTTTAAAGATAATACTAGTTCCTGAAGCTTCTTTTAAATGGTACAAAAGTTATGATGATAATATTAAATTAAATTACAGTTACATCGTTTTACATATAGGAGGGCGGTAAATAAATCTGTGTAAAATTAAATTATTTTCAAAATCTTATTTTTATGCCAGCATGATCGATAAATAGGAGAAACGGAAACACGATGTCACGAAAAATACAACGGGGACAAAGTAGTCTTTTAGTGAAATAATTTACTTAAAAAAAAAACTATTTATAAAAGTATTGGTTCTCATAGATCTTTTGTCTCCCTGTCTATAGCCTCGTTTTCGTGTTGACGTTGTAAAACGAAAAAATTAACGCATTAAAATGGGAACTGGAACTGACAAATGAAACAAAATTAAATAGTAAATATAACAAAAGAAATTAAATTTTTCTCAAGTTTGAATACAAGTATTTCTTATTGCTTAAATTTCGAATAAATTCAATTGATTTAAATTTTAAATGCTATTTAATTATTAAAAAAATGTTTTATTTTCTTTGTGTATTTATTTTTTTTATTTTGAACAATTTCATATATAATTATTACAAAAGAAACCAACTATGAATTCATGTGTAATTACATTAAAAAAAATACTATTTCATTTTAATTTCACTTGTGTTTTATTTCTTCAATTTTGACCAATTTCATAATTTTAAATGTAAACATAATAAAGTGATTTTTATATTGTAAATACCTTCAGCAATTTTCGGGACTGCCTCCATATACCTTCCCTTGCGAAAATTGGATGCACTAGGGGGGTATATGGAGTCAGTCATGGAAATGCCGAAGCAGTTTACAATATAAAAATCACGGTGCTTCTAAATTATCAGAACGAAGTTTTGTAGTCGATAAATGGAGTTAACAGATTTTAAAAAAAAAAACAAAAAACAAAAAAAAAAAAACAATGATTTCTACTATTTTTTTTCTTTTGTCAATTCTAATAATTTACAACGTTAGCTTCCCAATTATGCAGTTGAAATTACCTGAATATTACTTGATTAAAAAAAAAACTACTTTAATCGTGTTAGCAGGTGAAAAATTGCAGTCATCTTGTTTAAATCGAAACGGAAAATTACCTCCCTTTTGAACTCTCCAGGTCTTACATAAGCAAATACGATCGTTTTCTTCAAATTCTACTCTATACTTTCTTTAATTAATAACTTTCTACCTTATCAATTTTCGTAATTTTTTTGATATAACCATCTTAAAAATACAAGGAATACGGAGATACCATTATTTTCATGTGAAATTTAGTATTACAATTTCCGAAATTTCGTTCTGATAGTGTAGATGTGGCTATAAACAGGGAGACAACGGGTACATGAGAATCAAAACATGTGTTTCACACACACACACACACACACACACACACACACACACACACACACACACACACACACACACACACATATATAAGAACTTTCTTTTATTCTCTGTGTTCCTTTCAAAATTGTCCCTCTTTTTTCTCTCTTGATAATCTCAATTCCTCCATCCAGTCCTCACTATTGGCTTTCTTTCGCTACTTCTTTACTCATTTTTGTCTATATTTCATTCCTCCTCTCTTTCTTCTCTCCCCCCCCCCTATTTTTCTAATAAATACGAAAATCATTGTAACTTTCTCACCATTTTAGTCAGATGCTAACCTGGCTAACTCTCCTCATTTGAAAAGGCCTGTAGGAAATTTAAATACATTTATAATAAGATTCAGCTGTTTACTTTTAACTCTTATATATATATATATATATATATATATATATATATATATATATATATATATATATATATATATATATATATATATATACTCCAAATCTTACCAATTAATAGTTAATTATTCAAAAAGTGTGTTTCTATTTGATTTGTAATATTGATTGACTTTAACTTCAATATGTTCCGCATGTCATTTTAAAAATATATATGCAATTTTTGAGCTAGTGCATATCGCTTTTCCGATAAAATAAGATAAGGAAACTTCATGCTTTCCTCCACCTAATCAATTTAAAGAATTATGTAATGTTTTTGCTTGTTTTTCCAGCTGTGCGATTGTTAAATTCTATCATTTAAAGTAACAAAAACAAAACAAAACAAAAATAAACTATATATATATATATATATATATATATATATATATATATATATATATTAAGTAATGTGATTGATAATTTAAAATTTAAAAATCAAATTATAATTAAATTAAAAATCCGTTTCATAAGAAGGAACAATAACAAAATCAATTATCTGTACGATCGTTTCGGAAAACAATGCTTTCTATTGTGGTATACAATTGATTTTGTTATCGTTCCTTCTTATGAAACGGATTTTTAATTTAATTATAATTTGATTTTTAAATTTTAAATTATCAATCACATTACTTAATATTGAATTAGCTCTAGGACATTTAACTATCGAGCTTATTATATATCTAAATTACAACGAGCACTTTCTGTTTCCTGTATTTTAATTAAACTAGTAATTTCACTGTTACATTAAAATACACTCAGCTCTTTAGACTATTGTTCTAATCTCCTTTAAATTATATATATATATATATATATATATATATATATATATATATATATATATATAAATGGTAATTAGTAAAAACCTTAAGAAAGTGCTCAATACTATTGCAGAGCAAATATGTTTTATTTTTTTATTACCGTTTTATCTGCTTAGTTACACATGCTTTGGTTACCGAATCATATTAACGATCCAGTAACTTCATTAGGTTTCTGTAATGTCTGATGAAGTTACTGGATTGTTAATACGATTGTTAATCGAAACGTGTGTAACTAAGCAGGTAAAACGGTAATAAAAAAATAAAACATGGATGATCGAAAATGCCTGATAAATGAGGAAATAAAATATGAAGAAATAACATTATCCGACCCTCAGGCTGAGATTAGTGTGGCATGTCTCCTGCCTTTGGTTGGGGGAGAACATCTTGCTTGACTGAAGCTTTGTTCTTTTATTTTATTTTTTTTGTTTTTTGTTTTTTTTTATGTGCTCCTCGTGAGGACGCAAATTAATATGAAGTTAATAGCATCTAACAACTAATATAGTTCATCTCTCTAAACATGTGAGACAAGTTCTTCAATTGTCTAAATATATTTTAATGGGTTTGTATTACAATCCACAAATGTACGAAAGATTGGTCAAAAAATCAAATATATATCAAATAAATGTTATAAAAGGCAAGATAAGTTACTCTTCTACCTATCTGGAAATGTTTTTAGTGGTTTTACTCACTTTAAAATGTTTAATCGGTTCGAAAATGTTACTGTTTTTAATGATATTTGTGAAGAAGACAAATGGCGGCGAGCTAACTCAAATACGTGAAGTTTGGGAAAATGAGTTAAAATTAAAAAATTATTCAAAATACTGTTAGAAACACACCCAATATATGTCACAGTAATATATATTGGGTGGGTTTCCCAATATAACAGTTAGCTCGCCGCCATTTGCCTTTTCATTGTATGATTTTCGAACCGGTTAAACGTTTTAAAGTGAGTAAAACCGAAATTACAAACTTCTCCAGATAAGTAGAAGAGTAACTTATCTTGCCTTTGATAACATTTATTTGTTATATTTAAAAAAAAAAATTCACCCCTTTTTCGTACGTCTGTGGATTGCAATACAACCCTTTTTTAAATAAATAATCAATTAAATAACACGCAATTTTATTTTTAAAATAGATGTTTGATTTTTAATATTTTTTACTAATTTTTGTATTAATAAAGTTGTCAAATAAAATCTCGTGTCTTTCTTTCTTATTTTTACAATTATTATAAAAAATGAATTTTTAAAATTATTATTATTATTATTATTATTATTATTATTATTATTATTATTATTACAACAACAACAACAACAACAACAACAACAATAACAACAACTAAGCCCTCCGCTAGGCAACGTCGTGTACATACGACCAATAATTAAAATAAAATAATCGAACTATAACAATAATTTATGTTTGTTTTTTGTTTTGTTTTTTTTTGTTTTTTTTGTTTTGTTTTAATTTCAGAGAGGAAACAAGATTGCCATTCAGAAAGTTTTAAGTCGTGAATTTAATTGTAGACGGATTAAAAAAATTAAAAAAAAACTATTAAGATTATATAGGGAAAGTGGAATGATACAAAGAAAAAAGGTGGCGGACAAAAAACTTAGTTGTTTTTTGGAGGGAGGAAAGCTTGGTCAAGCTGACATGACCTATAATTTGCTATGACGCATTTATCTCCCTTGGATGACAAAAGTCTTCCATAATTCCTTTTGCGGCGGCGGGGGGGGGGGTCGTACAGGTGTGCCAGGATATGTTATAAACAACATTCATTCAAAATAAGTGATTTTTCTTTTTTGTATATATAAAATCACGCGTATTCATTATTATGTCACGTGTTTTTTTGTCACACAAATTAGGCATTATTACATTATTGTCATCTCAACAAAGGAGCTCTAAGGCTCTCTCACATGTACTTCCTTGGGGTGGCGGGTCCCAATACTATTAAAGGAGGCATTTTACAGTGAAGACAGCAAAACTTTATTTAACCTGAAATTCGCCTGTTACGTCATATTATTACAGAGTAAACACAAAAACTTAATAAATAGAACATGTTTTTTCGTTTATTAAATTAATAAGCGTTAATTAGATTCCATTAATAATTATCAATAAATATCGCATTTTTAAATTAATAATATTTAAAATTTAATTTAATAATTTTGTAAAAATTAATTTGAATTTATATTTTTAAATTAAGTAAATAATAATACAATTGCATCCGTATATTTGCTATGTTTTTAATGTTTAATGACTTCAAAAATAACAACACAATTTATTTATAAATGCAAAAATAGAACATTAAACAAATAGCCATGGCATAAATGACTTAACAGAAAAATTATATGGATTTATCCCCTCCCCACACACACACACACTAGGTGTTAACTTGTGTAAGGGCAAATTGTCAGTTATAGGGTTTATAAAAAATAATTCAAAATGTGGTGATTCCTAAGATTAAGCCTTCTATGGAATGTTGGTGTTGAAAAGAAAATATGCCGTTGGGATAAAAAAAAAAAAAAAAGAAAGAAAGAAAGAAAGAAAAATACATCATATCAAAATTCACGGAAATTAATCCAGTATTTTTGTTTTTAAAAATCACATTCAAGATTTATAGCCAGCATTTTGGACATTTTCAAGGTCAAGGGATATAATTCAAATTTTAATTCAATTTAATAAATTTTTTTAACATCGTACAACAAAACTTGATTTATTTTTTTGTAATAAAAATATTGGATAAATTTAAGCGAATTTTAGATTTTTTTTATCCTAACAAGTAAGTACACCATAAAGTTTTTGTGATTTTTTAACATTAATATTCCATATAGGGGTTAATTTTTAGAACCATCTTCTTGTTTTATCTTTTATTTAATAAATATACGATTATTATTATTATTATTATTATTATTATTATTATTATTATTATTATTATTATTATTATTATTATTACCACCACCACCACCACCACCACTACTACTACTACTACTACTACTACTACTACTACTATAAATGCACACAAACACATTGATTAATCACCAGAGATAATTCATTTTAGTCAATCATTCATTTAAATTTTTCATCAACATAAAACTGATTATATTTCTAAGATTCTTAAATCATTCAACAAATAAAATGAAAACTATTCAACGTTCAACTATATAAACGTTTTTTTTAAATGATTTTACAGACCATTGAGTGCTACTTTATTGAATATAATTTTAAAAAAATGATCATTTATCAACTTGTAAACTCGTTTGATTACCTATTCAAATAATCAAAAGGAAATATGAGATCACAGTTTACCAATTTGTTACAAATGATTAGAGCAATTTACTTTTTCAAATCAGATGAACAGGTGCGTTGTTTACACATGTTCGTTGCAAAGACATCAATTTCAATTATTACCATATGGAAACATTTGTTTAATTTGCAATGCTTTTCGTTTTACAGATGCAAATAAATAAACGGACATTTGACATTTTAGTAGAATAAATGTTGTTTGTAGAATCTGAAAATTGGTCAGATTAGTAAAAAAAAATATCTTCAAACAATAAAAGTTAAGGAAACAGACGATCAATCAGTTGATTCTTATAAAATGTTTATGATGTATATAGTTGATACACTAAGTAAATGACATAAATTAGTTTAACGGAAATTAGTCTAAAACAATTTGCTTTGATTTGCCGACTCATTTCTGATCTATTTGAGTTTTAAAAAAATAAAAAATATAAGCATTTTAAGTTTTGTAGTTATTGGTTATGAGTAAAGTAATAAGAGGTCCGGTCCGATACCTTACAATAAACAAGATGTCGGATCTCTTAATATTCATATCTAATAATTAATGACCTTAAAATGTTTATAACTTCTCTTAAATATTTTTTAATTTAACGCAAATAGGGCACAAATGAATAGGTAAAACAAAATATATTGCTTTTGATTAATTGCACAGCCGCATTTTCTTGTTAAATAATTTATTTCGTTAATAGTAACGTTTACCTCGTAATTATTTTGTTTCGTTAAAGTGTTCATGACAAAAAAAATGTTTTAATTTGCTTGGATAATTTGTTAGAAAATCAAATTAAAGCATACTCTAAATTTAAACAAACGAGTTGTGAGGTTTCTTCCAATAATCACTAAAAAAAAAATCAGCCATATGCGCTCAAATCCTGTGCGTGATTTGTTGCAGATTGTAATAACTTGTTGATCATTTATTGCGTGATTATTATTTACAACTATTAGATTGGCGTCGGTTTTGTTTTTTGTTTTTGTTTTTCATTTGTTTTTTGTTTTTTGTTTTTTGTGTTTTTTTTTACAGAAATAAAAACTTGGAATAAATTAAAAAAAAAAAAGATTGAAATTTCCACATTTTCTTTCCCAAGAATTGGAATTTGCAATAATCGTTTATTTATACTTTTTTATCACAAAAATGTTTCTCTAATAAATTAAATTTGAGTTTTAAGCCATATAAAACGATTTTAAATATGTTTTAACCACAATTTACAAAATGCAAGCGAAGTTTTGCAATATAATTTTATAAAGACAACTATATCCCCTTGCAAAGTCTTCTTTTAATTTTACAAAAATAACAGACATTATATTTTATTTTCTATAAAAGAAGGCAAAAATGAAGAAAAAGTAAAATGATATTAACTCCATTTTATATATATATATATATATATATATATATATATATATATATATATATATAGTTTTAATTTTAAAATGAAAACGTGTTTTGTAAGACATGCGAGTGGTTTTCATCACGTAATAATGTCGAGTTTATATTTCAGATTGCTATTGAAAAAATGTAATTTCAAGTTGGGCCAACGGACAGAGAAATGTGGAATATGTTTGTGATTCATAATTTAATTATTAACACTAAAACTGAGATCAGAAGATTTGGAGAGGATGTTTTTTCCTAGATAAAACGGAAATGAAAACTACAATTGATATGTGCTTTCAAAGAAACCATGTACAATGCGTCGTCCGTGTCGCCGTGTGTGAAATGACTTACCTTTGGAGAAAGTGTGTTTCGTATATTTAAATCAACAGTAGGTGCTTGCTTGATCCGCCGGTGGATAGTTGTAGTGGAAGTGTTTGTTGTTGGGTTGTAAAGAGGGAAGAATAAATATGTTTAAAAAATAAAGATGGAATGAAAGAAGAAGTGAAACTAGTCAACAGTGAATGCCTTGTGGGAAGTGGTGTTCCTTCCCAGACATTTGACGAGGAAGAGGACAGACACACTAACACGCAGCTGGTGTCGGAAGGGGCGCAGTAGACGAAGTCGGCTTTTCTCTTTTTTGTTGTGTTCAACAATCGCTTTCTTCACTTACGCAGAACACACACTCTCTCTCTCTCTCTCTCTCTCTCTCTCTCTCTCTCTCTCTCTCTCTCTCTCTCTTTCTTTTTTTCCTTTACTGCACCAGGGACAGCAACCACTACCGCAGTGTAAACTAGTAGGCTAGCTGGGTTGAAGAAGAAGAATAACGTGAATCGCGCAGATCATCACAATAGCAAGTTGTTGCTCACGGTTTCTGAGTCACGATTTTAGATACAGCACACCCGCATGCCTACACACACACACACACACACACACAGGAAACACCGCCGTCGCCGCGCACTTGCACACACGCGCATTCGCGTACTCTGACAAAACGGAGAAAGTCACTGAATTAAAGATAAACGTTATTTTAACGCAACTGTATGCACGAGGCTCAACTGGTCAGTATGAGTCACATTCGTTCTGACTAAAAAAGCTTTTCAGAAAAGAAAGCTATTCCTCTTCTCTCCGCCATGCAGGATAGCTTAGTTCATCAAACTATAAAGCAACAATAGGTGTTTGTTTGTTTGTTTTTACGTACGGTTTTATTTAACTTTTTCAATTTCTTTGTTTAGAATAAAAATAGAAAATCTACCAGCGTCCAGGGTTGTTTTCTAGGGGAGGGGGTCACTATTATTCCCCTTAAAGTTGGATTCATTAATTGAATAATATTTTAAAAGTAAGCTGGTTTTCTTGGTATCGTTTAAAAAAAAAAAAGAAGAAAATGCAAAAGTAATCGTACGTTTTCAAATTATTAAAGTAAAGTACGTTTCTGTGGGTAAAAGCTGGAGACATTTTACAACTTAGATTATGCTGGTAAAATTGAAATGTAAAAATATAACATTAATCTAACTCATATAACCTTTGTACTTTTCATAATTCTTCACTTATATTAACGTTCGTACTTTTAATCTTTCTTCACTCGTATTCACATAACTTTTGTAATTTTAATCAGATCTCCACTAATGTTAACTTTTGTACTTTGTATCAATCCTTCACTCGTATTAACGTTTGTACTTTTAATCAATTCTTTACTAGTATTCATATAACTTTTGTACTTTTAATCAATTCTTCACTCATATTAATATTTGTAATTTTAATCAATTTTTCACACTCGTATTCACATAAATTTTGAACGTTTAATCAATTCTACACTCGTATTCACATAAATTTTGTCTTTTTAATCAATTCTTCTCTCATATTAAAGTTATTTTTAATAAAATTTAACTCATATTTACATAATTTTGTAATTTTAATAAATTCTTCTCTCATAAATATTTGTACTTTTAATCAATTATTCACTCGTATTCACATAACTTCTGTACTTTTAATAATTTTTTTTAGTTGTATTCACATAAATTTTGTACTTTTAATCAATTCTTCGCTCGTATTCACATTATTTTTAGTATTTTTAATCAATTCTTCGCTCATATTAATATTTGTAATTTATAATCAATTCTTCACTCGTATTCATATAACTTTTGTACGTTTAAGTAGTTCTTCATTCATATTAATATTTGTAATTATAACACATTTTTTAACTTGTATTAACATAAATTTTGTACTTTTAATAAATTTCTCACTCATTTAAATATTTTGTATTTTAATCAATTTTTCGCCCGTATGTACATAACTTTTTTAATTTTAATTAATTCTTCACTCATATTAACGTTTGTACTTTTAATAATTTCTTCACACGTATCTACATAGCCACTGCACTTTTAATCAAATTCTTTAGTTGTTTGTATTAACATAAATTTTGTAGTTTTAATCATTTCTTTCCTAATATTAACGTTTGTACTTTTAATCCATACTTTACTCATATAATTATTTGTAATTTTAATCAATGTTTCACTCGTCGTATTCACATAACTTTTGTACTTTAAATAAATTCTACACTCATATTACTTTTAATAATTTCTGCACTTATATTCACATAGCTGTTGTACTTTTAATAAATTCTCCACTCATATTAACGTTCATACATTTAATTATGTCTGCACTCGTTTTCACATAACGTTTGTACTTTTAATAAATTCTGCACTCATATAGCGTTTATACTTTAATTTATCCTGCAGTTATATTCACATAAGTTTTGTACTTTTAATAAATTCTTCACTCGAAATATATTTTTAATAAATTCTGCACTCGTATTCACATAACTTTTTACTTTTAATAAATTCTGAACTCATACTAATATTTGTAATTTAAGTTTTAGTCACATAACTTTTGTACTTTTAATTGATTCTTGACTTATATTAACGCCTGTACTTTTTATCCATTCTTTACACTCGTATTCTTTTTTTGTATTCATATAAATGTTATCAGTATTTCACTCATATAACTTGTATTTTAATAGATTTTTCACTCGTATTTACATTTCTTTTTTTTTGTTGCTTTTAATCAAACTTCACTAGTATTTTACTAACTTTTGTACTTTTAATAATTTCTCCACTAATATTAACGTCTGTACTGTTTATCAATTTCTCACTCGTATTCGCATAACTTTTCTACTTTTAATCAATTCTTCACTCGAATCTCATTACTTTTGTCTATTTAATCCATTATTTCACTTGTATTAAGGTTTGTATTTTCAATCAATACTGCATTCATATTAACGTTTTTAGTTTTAATCAATTTTTCACTCATATACACATACTTTTTGTACTTTTAATTAATGTCCCAACTTTATTAAGGTTTTTACTTTTAAGCAATTATTTATTCACATGTACTTTTAATCAATTCTTTAACCGTATTCAAATAACGTTTGTACTTTTAATCAATTATTAACTCACATTCATATAACGTTTGTACATTTAATCAATTATTAACTCACATTCACATAACGTTTGTACTTTTAATCAATTATTAACTCACATTCATATAACGTTTGTACTTTTAATCAATTATTAACTCACATTCATATAACGTTTGTACATTTAATCAATTATTAACTCACATTCAAATAACGTTTGTACTTTTAATCAATTATTAACTCACATTCATATAAGTTTTGTACTTTTAATCAATTATTAACTCACATTCATATAACTTTTGTACTTTTAATCAATTATTAACTCACATTCACATAACGTTTGTACTTTTAATCAATTATTAACTCACATTCACATAACGTTTGTACTTTTAATCAATTATTAACTCACATTCATATAACGTTTGTACTTTTAATCAATTATTAACTCACATTCATATAAGTTTTGTACTTTTAATCAATTATTAACTCACATTCATATAACTTTTGTACATTTAATCAATTATTAACTCACATTCACATAAGGTTTGTACTTTTAATCAACTATTAACTCACATTCACATAACTTTTGTACATTTAATCAATTATTAACTCACATTCATATAACGTTTGTACTTTTAATCAATTATTAACTCACATTCATATAACGTTTGTACATTTAATCAATTATTAACTCACATTCACATAAGGTTTGTACTTTTAATCAACTATTAACTCACATTCACATAACTTTTGTACATTTAATCAATTATTAACTCACATTCATATAACGTTTGTACTTTTAATCAATTATTAACTCACATTCATATAACGTTTGTACATTTAATCAATTATTAACTCACATTCACATAACTTTTGTACATTTAATCAATTATTAACTCACATTCACATAACTTTTGTACTTTTAATCAATTATTAACTCACATTCATATAACGTTTGTACTTTTAATCAATTATTAACTCACATTCATATAACGTTTGTACATTTAATCAATTATTAACTCACATTCATATAACGTTTGTACTTTTAATCAATTATTAACTCACATTCAAATAACTTTTGTACTTTTAATCAATTATTAACTCACATTCAAATAACGTTTGTACATTTAATCAATTATTAACTCACATTCACATAACTTTTGTACATTTAATCAATTATTAACTCACATTCATATAACGTTTGTACTTTTAATCAATTATTAACTCACATTCAAATAACTTTTGTACTTTTAATCAATTATTAACTCACATTCAAATAACGTTTGTACATTTAATCAATTATTAACTCACATTCATATAACTTTTGTACTTTTAATCAATTATTAACTCACATTCAAATAACTTTTGTACTTTTAATCAATTATTAACTCACATTCAAATAACGTTTGTACATTTAATCAATTATTAACTCACATTCATATAACGTTTGTACTTTTAATCAATTATTAACTCACATTCAAATAACTTTTGTACTTTTAATCAATTATTAACTCACATTCAAATAACTTTTGTACTTTTAATCAATTATTAACTCACATTCATATAACTTTTGTACTTTTAATCAATTATTAACTCACATTCATATAACGTTTGTACTTTTAATCAATTATTAACTCACATTCAAATAACTTTTGTACTTTTAATCAATTATTAACTCACATTCAAATAACTTTTGTACTTTTAATCAATTATTAACTCACATTCACATAACGTTTGTACATTTAATCAATTATTAACTCACATTCATATAACTTTTGTACATTTAATCAATTCTTCACGTTTATTAACGTACATTTATTTCCTGTAAACAACCTTTCATACAATAACGTCATACTTTTAATTATTTTTTAAATTCAAATTCACATATCTTTGGTTCTTTTAATCAATTTTCTTATCCATATTCACATAACTTTCGGACTTTAAACAAATTCTTTACTCATATTAAGATTTGTACTTTTAATCAATTCTACACTTGTATTTACAAAACTTTTCTATTTTTTTTTATTAATTCTTCACTTATATTAACCTTTATACTTTTAATCAATACTTTACTCGTATTCGCATAACTTTTGTACTTTTAATCAATTCTTCACTCATATTTTCATAAATTTTGTACTTTTAATCAACCATTCATCATATTTAAATAACTTTGTACTTTTAATCGATTATTTACTAATAATAACGTGTGTATTTTTAATAAATTATTCTCACACAAAAATGCAAATGTTATGTGAGTGTGAATGAACAGCTTTTAACTTTTAGTCAATTTTTAATCCATTACAGCTTCATCGATCAAACTCCATCTTTTTGTTTTTGGTGACTTTAATGCTCAGCATCCTGCCTGGCTACCCCACTCTAGTCACACAGATTCCTAATGAACCGCCCCCTTAAGTAAACACTTCATCAAATCTCCACACTGACGTACTGTACTTGCAATAACCCTTATCCCTGAGTGGCTTCCTGGCCTTGATAAGTGGTGACCACCGTGTAAAAAAAAAACAAGCAAAAAAAACAGGTTTAGTTGTACCAATCTATAGTGCAATCAAAACTGGACTATGGAGTAATTTTATACACAACAACAAGGCCTTCATACTTGAAAAAACTTGTAATAATCTACCGCTAATGATTGAGAATAGCACTCTGCGCTTTTAGCACTTCTCCAATAGAAATCCTCTTCATGGAGCATTAGCAATAAGAAGGAAGAAACTAGTTCTCCAATGCCTTACCAAAATAGCTTCTAATCCACTAAACCCAGCCTATGACTGTATCTCCATCTTGGAATGCGAAACCTCATTTGAGAAAAACAACAGAGCAATCCAACCATTCAGCCTGCAAACTAACCCCAAATAATAAACATAAATACTATCCATAAATCAATTATCTCCAAAATCTCACCATGGCAATTAAAAGGACACAAAATTCTATTAGACATATCTAAATATGCTAAAGACAAAACAAATGCAATAATATTCCACAAAAGAATTCTAAAACATAAGAGTCAATCACTCTAATCACCTACTTATATACGCTGATGGCATCAAGAGTCAAAATAGAGTAGGGTGCTGCTATGTCATATGAATGGAAAACTAGGCAAAAAACTAATAAACACTACATCAATATATAGTGCAGAAATTAATTCTACTGATTTGGCTCTCGACCTAATTACTAAAAGTAAGCAAAAAAAACATTGATCATATTCACAGATTCTCTAACTGCCTTAAAAGCACTAAAAAAACAAAACAAAAAAAGTGATAGAACCCGAACCATTCAAGTACTGAAGAAAATGCATCAGCTTACAAATAACAAAGAAATAATTCTGTGTTGGATACTGAGTCTTATTGGGCTTAATGGAAATGGGAGAACTGACAAAGAAGCAAAAAAAGGCTACAAAGGGAAAAATTTTCTATCAACAAAATATCATACACAGATTACAAACCCCAAATTAAGAAAAATAATCATCAACAAATGGCAAGAACAGTTGGAATCAATGTGTAAACAATAAATTATGAAAAAGTAAACCAATCATTGGAGAATCACATACTAAAAACTACTATAACAGAAAAAAAGAATTTACACTAAATTGATTACATATAGGCTACACTCGCTTAATGCACTTGTACCTACTGGAAGATGCCGAACCACCAATATGCACAGCATGCCAGGGGAAACCCACCATCAATCATATATTACTAGAGTGTGTTGGCTTTATTCCATATCGAAAGAAACATTATCATGAGTCTAACCTTAAAGATCTCTTCAACAAAATAGAACCATCCAAAATGATAAATTTCTTAAAAAAAAAAAATTATTCAATAAAATATAAATGAAACAAACTCACAAACTTGGTACATACAATAAGACATCAAAATTCCCACAAAATCTGCATGATTTGAAATAACCATAGAACGGTTGAAATGCAGTTAAGCACAAACAAACAAAAACTACAAATAATAGTAGAAAACTTTCCTTTCTCACTCTCTATAGGACAACTTTCATGAACAAATTTTCTTGCCTAGAATGTTTTGATTTTGAAACACAATACCATGATGCTGCTTTCCAGTCGACTACAATAAGATCATTTTCAAGTCTAATGTAAATATACACTTCTTAAGCTGTCCTCTTGAATAATCAATTCCTCTTAAGGAATCTTCTGCCCATTCCATGATTGTTTCGAATCCTAATAAACTTAACATCCGGCTAACAGTCTCTTTAATCCTTAACCTCGAATGGCTCCAGGCATTGATAAGTGGTGATCCATTAGTAAAATAAAAGAAAAATGAAAATATCCATTGGAAGAATTAAACCGGCCTTCTTAGAACGGCCTTCACATCATTGCCAGGGCCGCTGCGAAAAAGGTAGGCTCTCTCTACCATGCTAGAAAACTACTGACACTTGAAAGTATCCTGTACCTCTATAAGGCCACCATTCGCCCATGTATGGAGTATTGTTGTCACATTTGGGCTGGTGCATCTGCTACTCGTCTCTTGCTCCTTGACAAGGTTCAAAAGAGAGTCGCTAATCTGATAGGCCCTAAACTGGCATCTAAGCTTCAGCCTCTGTCCCATCGACGAAACATTGCATCCCTCTGCCTGTTCTACAAGTATTTTAATGGTGAATGCTCTGACAAACTGCAGACACTTGTGCCCCCACGACGTAGACACCCTCGACAAACCCGACAGGCAGCTAAATCCCACCCCCACACAGTAGAGATCCCTAGATGTAAAAGATATTTCTACTCCAGTAGTTTCTTCCCCAGAACCGCTAGACTCTGGAATTCCATTTCAGGTTCCTGCTTCCCTAACTGTACTGACATGCAGAAGTTCAAGTGCAACGTGAACCGACATCTTGCTGCCCAAATCCCAACATAGTGCCCCAGTAGTTGCTGCCCCTGATAGTACCCAACAGGCAGCTACATGCCACCAAAATCTACACCAAAGTGGCAATGCGCCTTGTTTGGGGTGAAAATGTAATTAAAAAAAAAAAAAAAAGACACAACCCACTTCAGAAACATCCGAACCATGACAAGTCGCAAGCTGCAACCCATTTTAACATCATCAGAGACACTGCAACTGACGCCAACTCCAGTCAAGTAAACTAAGTCAGAAAGGAAGGTCACTTTTCATAAGAAATTCAACTTATTTTTATTTGTAGTGGTTTGCCTTGCAATAACATCGGATGTAGGTGGACACACAGTGACCTTCACTTTCATGAAATAAAGTTAAACTTTTATATTCAATTTCAATATCTGATTAAATCCAGCATTTTGACATAAAATCAACACACAGTGAAGAGAGAAATTAATCTTGGCAACAAATCTCCCAGCATATTAACCATTTCAGTTCACTTTATAAGTAATAACTATCATTTTTATCTCTGGCACTTCTTTCTTAATTTGCTTGATTTTAGATGTAGAAAAAGGACTGGTAAAATTCAGTTGTAAAAGTTACACCCTTTTGCAGGTTGAAAGTTCAATCCTCAATGTAAATGACACTCAAAATACAATTGTGAATTACTTACCCAATCATGGCTGATGGAATGAGAGCATGGATGTAATAAAATATGGTTCTGTTTGAAATTCGTTCAGAATTCCGAATTCAACAGAAAGGTTCTCGCATTTTACAAGGAACGTCAAAGGTTACATCGACTAAAACGTTATGAAACCAACACTCAAGACTTAAGAATCTAATATAACGAAAAATGGCGTTTCTAATTAAATGATAAAACTATTTTCAAATGATGTTTGTAACGTTTACAGTGAATACAAGGGGTTTGCTGATCCCAATTCATATTTACAAATTCCAATTAGTGCATCAACCGTAACCCACCAATCTGATCCCCTGGGTGTATGAACAAAAACAAGATTGAATTCCAAAGGAAATAAGCAATAAATTAATTTGAATAATTGAATATATTTGATTAATTTTATAAAATTTCCAATAAACAAAGTCTTATACAAATATACCTCATATAGTCAACATGTTAAAGAGACATTTTGTATTTTGATTCAAAACTTCAAACTGTTTTATATGATTCTTACATACATGTCTCTGTCTACATCACATCCTTGATACAAATTTACCCGCAAGTATTGCATTCTTTAAAATTAGTGAAACTTCTTAGATACAAAAGTCAATGTAAATGGAAATATAATTAGATTAATAAATGAATGGAGCTTTAATTAATAATTCCACGGGCAATTCATTTGCATTTCATAATCATCCATCTGGTAGACTAATCAATTAATTACAACTAAATTGTTTGTTGAGTGCCAACAGTCAGCCATAAAAATGCTGACTCATAGGTCAGCAGAGTAATTCTATACTTCTCTTGTTAATCAGTTTGTCACTTTTAAGTTGAACTGCACACAATTAAAATAGGAAGGGGGAGGTGGCTTCATATCAAAATAATTGCAGAATATCCATGCATATTTGTATAATATGCTCATTTATTTGAATGTATTCCACCGGCTCTTGTGTCATTGCAATAAAATATCATTTTAATATTTCCAGACGTTGGGTACATACGATTCAAGATGGACTTAGTTTATAATGATAGAATTTCTTATTGGGTTAATTTCATTTTAGAATATTATTTTCGAATTGCACTCGTGTGTGTGTGTGTTGAAGAAGAAGAAGAAGAAGAAGAAGAAGAAGAAGAAGAAGAAGAAGAAGAAGAAGAAAAAATAAATAAAAATAAAAATAACCTGAACCCTCTATCACATGAAAGGAACTAATTTCCTGTAGTCACCGGTACGTTACCATGAAAACAATGTAAACAATTTTTTTTTATATAATCAAACAATCAATACTTTTTTTAATGATGAACAATCTTAATATAAATAGAAATATTAAATTATTAGAATATATTAAAAAATTTAATATATATAGAACTTTTTCATAATTTTCAACTATGAGTTGATGTAATTTAGCTTATAAACGTCTGGATCACTTTGACCATGGAAAATATAAGAAAAGTTGGAAACAATGAAACTTTTGGGATGCATATGATGGAATTCATGTGGCAAAGAAGGGAAAAGGCAGAAGTCTTTCCCCATATAATAAAATGCATTTGTGAACAATATTTATTTTAAAATAAAACATTAAAAAGTTTAAAATTATAAACAGTTCTATTTACATTGTTTAAAATTAAAAATTGAAAAAGGTTTGTGAACAATATTTCTTTCAAAATTATTAACAAAAAATCTATTCCTGTTGTCTAAAATTAAGATGTTCTATTTATATTGTTTATAATATAATAAAAATTCTGTATATATTGTTTAAAAGAAATAATTGTTTATTATTTAAAGAAAATGTTCTGTTTAACTGCGCACATATTTTTGACACACAACTATGGCTACCACTTTTAACATAAAAAAATATATTGTTTAACATTCGAAAAGCTACATATTTGTGGAAAACTTAAATGCGATATTTGTTTTTAGCATACTCGAAAATCCAGAAAAGTCATCATTTCAAACGAAAATGTTCAAGTGGAAATCAAGTAAAAAATTACCATTTAAAATTATAAAAAGTTCACTGCTTATGTATTTTTGTTACCGTGCTGAAATAATAACGTTATTATTTCGAAAGCCATTCTTAATATGGCGAGGGAAGGGTATTTTGTAAATATTCTGTGCTTCCACCTAACAATTTAATAAAAAAAAAAGTGCTTATGCCCTTATTGAACTGCGCTATTTTAAAATAGTATCTTCAAGTATAAATTAGAGTTTTACGATATCATTTTTTTCATTAAATTATTAGGTGAAAATACAGAGTAGTTACAAAACACCCTCCTCATGTTAAGAATGGTATTCTAAATAATAATGTTATTTCAGCACAGTTCAATAAGTGCATCAGTACCAAAAAAAAGCATCGTGAAACTTGAATTTAACCTGAAAAAACTATTTTAAAATAGCGCAGTACCAAAAATACATAAACACCTAAATTCTATTTATATTGTTTAAAATTTTTTAAAAATACAAAAAATTCTGTATTTATTGTTTAAAGTTAAAAATAAAAAAAGGTTTATATTGTTTAAAATTATAAAAAGTTCTACTTATATTGTTTAAAACTTTTTAAAATGTTCCATTTAAACTAAAATAGTTTAACTTAAAAAAAAATGTTCTGTATATATTGTTTAAAATGATTAATAAAAAGTATTTATTCTTTTTTTTAAAAAGTTGTTTACATATTGTTTTCATATTGTTAAAACAACTTCTGAAATACCTATATCATTGTTTAAATATTGTTGGTATAGTAACATAATGGTGATTAGGGATTTTGGTCCCTTTTATGTGATAGAGGGTTTGAGGTTATTTTTCCACCTAAACTCTTGTCTTGCCTTTATATATATATATATATATATATATATATATATATATATATATATATTTATTGAAATGCAAAGAAAAACCTTTATTTGTTTTCAAGGTTTTTTCTTTTTTGTTTGTTTTGAGGTTTATTTTTTGCGATAAATACGTATAACTTTTCATGTTTTTTTTTTCTCAGTTTTTTTTTTTATCGGATTCACACATTTTTTTATTTGTTTTATATTCCTTTTTATTTGTTTTTATTATGGAAATGAAGCAAGAAGTCTTCATTTGTTTTCGGGGTGTTTTCTTTTTTTGTTTGTTTTGGGGATTATTTTTATTTATTTATTTATTTACAGTAATAAGTGGCATAATTGCAGCTAAGTATTGCAGTAATTAATGAAATACATAATAAATGATAAATACACGGAAGAAGTTTCGTTTCATTTTCGTTTCATTTCCTTAGGATAGGATTCCATGTTTTCGTTCTTAAATAAATTTCTACTTCTTAATAAAACATTGAGACAAACTATTTTTAGTCACGGAGGCCAGTAAGTAACCAGTCAACATTACCACAGCTTCAACGGCTAAATGGATGTTTTTTTTTTGTTTTGTTTTTTTCCTCACCTGTGGGCAGCAGCAACAACAACAACCATACTATACTTTTTTTTCGAGATGGGGGATATGCTTCCACTGAGCAACGCTGGTTAGCGGGTGCTGCTAGTTTATAATATTTTATGACTGGAAGTATGCTTCTTTTTTTTTTTTTTTTACACAGTGATCACCACTTATCAAGGCCCGGAAGCCACTCAGGGATAAGGGTTATTGCAAGTACATTAATTTAGTGAGGAGATTTTCTGAAGTGTTTACTTAAGGGGGCGGTTCATTAGGAATTTGTTAACATTGGACTTGAAGACATCCAAGTTGTAGTCCGGAGGGAAGCAGGCAGACGGAACAGAGTTCCACAGACGTGCAGTTCTAGGAAAGAAGCTTTGTTCATGGAATCCGCGTTTTGATTTAGGCACAGATAAAGAGTGGGGGAAATTTTTCACAGTGGATTCAGCTAGACGGGTGTTTTTCGTGAAAGATTGGCGAGGGGGGACCAGAGACTGGAGTTCAGACGAGCATCTGCCATGGAAATAACGATAAAACAAGGGCAGGCTCGCAACATCTCTTCTGTGGGAGAGAGGTTGCAGGGTAGAGAAAAGGGCATCCCCCACTAAGCCACGAAGTCTATTTTGTACTCTGTCAAGGCAGGATAGGCTGTTTTTAGCAGCTCCTGCCCAGATATGGCAACAGTATTCCATCCTTGGACGTACTTGGCTTTTATATAGATAGAGAATTGCATCAGTAGTGAGATATTTTCTGGAGCGGTAGAAGGATCCCACCATCTTTCCAGCGACCTTGGCAACAAACTTGATGTACGTGTTCCATTTCAGATGCTACTTGTATACTAAGATCTCCTGCCTTTACATTACATAAAAGTAAAATTAATTCCCTGATTTATTTGAGGAATATTTATTAATTAATGTCTAATATCTACTGTTAAAATAGCACAAAAATTGAAGATGTCTGAATTTTCACAAAGGGCTTTTAACATTTTGCATAAAATTAAATTTAACCTAGTATAACCTGCATTACTACTCCTTACGCCTAGCAGCTGTGTTCACAAAATTCATAATGATCATTAAATTGGTTTAGAAATGAATCCTGTACATACAAATAAATAAACAGGATTTGCCTCACGTGCGATGATTTATATCGGTGAGACAGAAATATCAAATTCTGTATTTACAAGCATAAACAGGTTTTCAAAAACAACAATCCCACACACTGCTTTTATGCAGAAACACTTTTAATCACAATTTCGACCTTAACACCTCGTTTTGCATCTTCTTGGTTGTTCGTCAGAGATGATCACATATCAGTAAAAAGAAGAGACGTTGCGAGCCTATCCTTGTTTTATCGTTATTTTCATGGCAGGTGCTCGTCTGAACTCCAATCCCTGGTCCCCCCTCGCCAAACTTTCACGAAAATCACCCGTCTAGCTGAATCCACTGTGAAAAATTTCCCCCACTCTATATCTGTGCCTAAATCAAAACGCGGATTTCATGAGCAAAGCTTCTTTCTTAGAACTGCACGCCTGTGGAACTCTGTTCCGTCTGCCTGCTTCCCTCCGGACTACAACTTGGATGTCTTCAAGTCTAATGTTAACAAATTCCTAATGAACCGCCCCCCTAATAAACACTTCATAAAATCTCCTCACTAACGTGATGTACTTGCAATAACCCTTATCCCTGAGTGGCTTCCGGGCCTTGATAAGTGGTGATCACTGTGTAAAAAAAAAAAAAAAAAAAAAAAAAACTAACACAGTGATCCAAAACAAAATAAAAGGAAGAAAGGTGCTTAAGAAACCAGATGAAAAACTCACTTTAAAGATGCAATCAGAGAAAAGTCTAGAATGTTTTCAAGACATGGCATTAGATTTGACCGGCAAAGCTACTTTTTTACTAATATTTCATCGTCTCTGACTAGTAGCCAAGTAAACTAAATGCAATGTTTTTCAAACATGTAAAATGCATGTAAGATAGTAAATAATAGAATATAGGCATTTGCTGAAATAAAAAAATAAACAAAAAATATGATTGTAGACTGATTCTTTGCTTTGATCATTGGAATGCAACCAACTAGATTATATGATCTAAAGCCGGAAACATAATTTCATTGAGTTTGTTATTTTAGACAATTTGAGCTAATATAAAAGATATTTTTGTAATATATATCTATCTATCTATATATATATATATATATATATATATATATATATATATATATATATATATATATATATAGTGGAAATGGTAATTAATAAAAACTGAAGAAAGTGCTCAATACTGTTGTAGAGCAAATGTGCGTTTTTTTATTTTTTATCACCGTATCTTTCTGTTAAGTTCCATTATTGTTTCAGCTACCCGGCCGTTTTTTGCCGTCTATAGCTTCCTCAGACTTTTACAGAACCCTGTTTCTGTAAAAGTCTGAGGAAGCTATAGAGGGCAAAAAAAAAATGGCCGGGTAGCTAAAACAATAATGGAACTTAACAGAAAGATACGGTAATAAAAAATAAAAACGTGTATATATATATATATATATATATATATATATATATATATATATATATATATATATATATATATATATATATATATATATATATATATATATGTGTATAAGGAATGAAAAAATATACCAGCGGTGGTTGACGTTATGTTTAAAGAAAAAATAGAAAAAACCGAATGAAATTATTAAAAAATCAACGTTTCGTCCCTGTTTCAGAGGACATCTTCAGGATAATTGAAATAAAAATGTGATAAAAGAAAAAGTCATAGATCGTGCGAAAAAAGACAGTTTTTTAAAATCCAACCCATGTCGGGAAAGGACGAATATGTGTGCGTATGGGAAGGTTGTTTGATGTCTATATATACACTTTTAAAATGCATTAAAATAAATATGTACATTTTTTTTGGGGGGGGGGCTCCCTATGGGTAACCCCCTTAGTGGTGTACTAGCCTGCTTATTCTTAGAATTCTTAGAAACCAACTCTTTTAAACACAGACTTCCTAAAAACTCCACATATTTTAGATATATAGATGACATTCTTATTTTTCTCCCTAAAAACACACAAATAGAACAAATTAGAAATAAATTAAATTCAGTGGAACCATCTATAAATTTTACACATGAATCCGAACAAGACCACTCCCTAGCTTTTCTAGACATATTCCTCATCAGATCAGAAACCGATCTGAGTTTCAAAGTACATAGAAAGACCACACATAAAAACGACTATATTCATTACTACTCACACCACAATGATAAAATAAAGACGGGCATGATTATAGGTTTTTTCTTACGTGCCTTTAGAATATGCAGTCCCCAATATCTTAATGATGAATTTCAATATATTACGAATGTTTTAAGAAAACTACAGTATCCATCCTATTTCATTTCTTATGCAAAGAAAAAAGCTACGAAAATACACTATAACATAAACACACAGAAAAATAAAACAGATACCTCACTATTAAACAGACATCTTTTCATTCCCACCCACACCAAAAATACAAAAATCTACGACACTCTTAATAGACTTGGTTTTCACCTGATACAAACAACTTCCTCAACCATAAAACAGACATTAAAAACTACCAAGCACTCTCCCAAAACCCTCACATCCGATGCCGGTATATATTCCATCCCATGTAACAACTGTCAACAAGCGTACATAGGTGAAACACAACGAAAATTGAAATTAAGACTTAACGAGCACAGAAGAGATATAAGGAATGGTAACACCCTAAATGCACTCTTTTGCCATTGTGCAGAACACGATCACTCATTTAATTTAGATCAAGCGAAAATTATTAAATACGTGATAGATAGAGCTAAAAGAAGACTTTTAGAATCAGCACTAATTTTGAATACTAATACTATTATGCAAAGAAAAGGCTTCTACCATTTAACCCCTAGCATAGGGAAAATAATAATCAAAGAGCAAGGTATCAGGGTGGATCCTGGCTAGCCGTTTTTCTTTGAATGTTTCAGGAAAATGAGTAGTTTCGCAGAAGAAAAAAAAAATGTACATATTTATTTTAATGCATTTTAAAAGTGTATATATAGACATCAAACAACCTTCCCATACGCACACATATTCGTCCTTTCCCGACATGGGTTGGATTTTAAAAAACTGTCTTTTTTCGCACGATCTATGACTTTTTCTTTTATCACATTTTTATTTCAATTATCCTGAAGATGTCCTCTGAAACAGGGACGAAACGTTGATTTTTTAATAATTTCATTCGGTTTTTTCTATTTTTTCTTTAAACATATATATATGTATATATATATATATATGTATATATATATATATGTATATATATATATGTATATATGTATATATATATATATGTATATATGTATATATATATATATATATATATATGTATATATATATATATATATATATATATATATATCTCTTCTTGGCTGGTTGCTCGGATTCGAGGGAAGGTTGTCCCTGGCAGCATGCCTTCTGGTGACTATGTAGATCCTCGACATGCTCACTCTGTGATACCCTGGGTATGGGAATCCTTGGAAATTAGGGACCCTGGAAGATGACGCTTTCCTTCTTCTATGTTTGCCTTCTGTTGATCTCTCGAAAGCCACAGTCTGTTGCTTTGAACTGTCCTATATATATATATATGATGGACTCTCCGTAGATTTTCGACGTATGAGACTCCGACAATTGACCTGAAGGTCTAGAACTCAGCGTGTCGACATTCTCTTAGACGTATGCGGCACTTTAGTCCTGCTAGAGACTTGCAATGGCGACCGCAGTGGTGACAGACATATAAATGCGAGAATTTAGCTCCACACTGCTCAGTATTATTTTTTGACTTGACTCTCGCTTCTTTTAGTTTTTCGATGCAAAACGCCGAGAACTCCTTGATTTTTCTGTCACACATTTCTATCCACTTCCTTCTGTCTTTTGCAGTTAGCTCAATGTTGTTATATTCAATATTTAGAACCTGCAAATTAGACTTTATTTTGTCTTTGTAACGCAACCATGGTCGTCCCACGTTTCGACGGCCTCTGTCTAATTGGCCATACAGGAGTTGCTTCGGTATCCTATCATCATCCATTCACATCACATGACCCGCCCATCGAAGCTGCGACTGGATTAAGAAGCTTTCGATGTTGCTGATTTTACAAAGTGTGAATAATTTCGCATTTGATATTTTGTCTTTCAAAGTAAAACCGCAAATGGCACGTAGACATCTCTTATGGAAGATGTCAAGTTGCGAAATTTGTTTTCGGTACGGGGTCCACGTCTCCGAGGCATACAAAAGTGTGGACGGTACCACAGCCTTATATACATGAATTTTTGTCTTCAGGCTTAAACCCCGAACATTCCATAATCTTGTGTGCAGCTTGCCAAAGGCGCTGCTTGCTCGGGAGATACGGTTGATAACTTCATGGTCAAGAGATGCACTTGAATCAACCACACTTCCCAAGTATGTAAACTTGTTAACGTACTTCAGGTTTTTCCCATCTACCTGAATCGACATCTGAGGAAAATTGTGCACGGTTTGTTTCTGTTTAACACCCTGTACTTGTTTTGGTGTAGGTGATGGCTGGTAGATGACTTCCGTTTTCTTTATACTGATTGTCAAGCCAAAGGCTTTACATGCAGTAGAAAACCGATTTACAAGATGTTGAGCCTCCTCTCGAGAAGTCGCGACAAGGGCAGCATCATCTGAAAACAGCAAATCTCTTATAATGGTTCTTCGGAGAAGTGTTTTCGCTTTGAAGCGTTGTTGATTAAAAATTCCACCATCTGTACGGAATTGGAAATGAACGCCAGTGTCAACATCTGCAAATGCATATTTCAGCATAACAGAGAAGTAAAGGGTGAATAGTACTGGAGCCATTACACAACCTTGTTTTGTTCCATTGGTCACATTGAAAGGCTCAGAAGAGTCCCCATTGGACATCACTGAAGCCTTCATGCCATCATGGAAGGATGTTATAACTTTGAGCATATTGTCAGATATACCAATTTTCTTAAGGATTTTCCATAGGGCAGTTCGGTTGACAGTGTCAAAGGCTTTAGTAAGATCAATGAACACTATGTATAGCTCTTGGTTCTTTTCTCGAACTTTTCTCGAACTTTCTCAGAGACCTGTCGCAGAGAAAAGATCATATCTGTTGTACCCTGAAGAGAGCGGAAACCACACTGCGATTCGGGATATATCTCATCTACAAGATGTCTGATTAATCTGTTGATTATTAGTCTGGCCATGATTTTTCCAGCAATTGAGAGCAGAGATATGCCACAATGATTGTCACAGGAATTCCTCAAGCCTTTATTTTTATAAAGATGGTAAATTGATGCATCTTTAAAGTCCTGTGGGACTTTTCCAGATGTCCAAATGGACACGAAAAGTGCATGTAGCTTTCTGGCCAGTTTATGGCCACCATATCTGTAGACTTCCGGTGGTATACCGTCATTTCATGGTGCTTTACCCAATGATATCTGTTCAACTGCTGCAAGGACCTCTGGGAGAGTTGGTAACACGGATAGTTCTGATCTCTCGGGAACCTGCTCAATTGAGTTTATAATCTCATCGTCTGTTACCGAAGAAGAATTTAACGCTGTTTCAAAATGTTCCTTCCAGCGTCTCAAGATACCATCCTTGTCTGTCAGTAATGTCCCGTCTTCTGCTAAAATTGGCGAAACTCCTGATTCTTGAGGACCAAAAACCTTCCTTATACCTTCATAAAAGGCTTTTGTGTCTTTTCTGTTGAATGCTGACTGAACAGCTTCTGCGTGTGCGGTCCACCATTTCTCTTTCATCTGTCGTAGTGTCCTCTGCACTTTCCCTTTGCAGGTTTTGTATGCCAATCTTTTTTCAGTAGAGTTTTGGTCGTCAATCCATGCTTTGTGAGCTTGATGCATTTTCTGAATTTGATCCTGGGCTTCTATATCCTGGTCATCAAACCAATCCTGGTGCTTCCGTATGGGTAAGCCCAGCACTTCCAGGGCAGTGGAATGGGTGATATTTCGTAGCGCTTCCCAGGACGCTTCTATGTTGTCAGTTATTTCTACACCATCTAAATTTTCATCCAACTTGTCAGAAAGTATTGTTCGAGTTTCAGTATTCTTAAGCGACAATACATTAATACGTTTTGGAATAGATGACTTCTTTACCTGTCTGCGCCAAAGACTCAGAGACACCCTGCTACGTAGCAGGGCATGATCTGATAGGTAACAGCTTGTATGGAAGGAGTGCGTTATTTTGAAGTCACGAAAATCACGTTTCTTAGTGATGACATAGTCAATCATATGCCAGCTGTTTGAACGAGGGTGCATCCATGTGGTTTTGCGACAATTTTTTTGTTGAAAAACTGTATTAGTGATGGTCATATTGAATTCTCTGCAGAGGGAGAGTAAATGAAGACCATTTTCATTCATTCTACCAACGCCATGATGCCCCAGAACCCCTTTCCATGATTGAAAGTCAGAACCGACCCGAGCATTAAAGTCGCCCATCAAAATGAGTTTGTCCTTATGGCGAATACCACCGATTACTTCTCGTAGTTGTTGGTAGAATTCATCTCTCTCCTCATCCGGTCTGCTCATTGTTGGTGCATAGCAGCTTACAAGTGTAACCCGAGTTTCAAGTTCCAACTCAAGGGTCAAAGTCATAATGCGGTCCGATAGACCTTTGGGAAGAAATTTCAGTGATTTGGCTAGTTCTGATTTTACGGCAAATCCCACACCAGAGAGGCGAGACTCATCAGGCCCTCTACCCTTGGAGTAAAAGACATAGCCACCCTTTTCCTCCTTAAATTGAGAGACACCAGCAAGGCATGTTTCACTGAGTGCCGCAATATTGATCTTATATTTCTTAAGTTCACGAGATATCAACGCTGTTTTACGTACTGGTGCATTAGGATTGTCCTGGAGGGTGCGAATATTCCACAATCCAATATTAGATTTCTTACTTAATTCATAATTATTTCGACTGCACACTGGATACACAGACAGCTGCAGTTCACTGTCAAGGTGAATGTGTACAAGCAATGGTTAGGGCTCCTTTTATCGCCCCTTCCCCATACATGGGGAAAGCAGTGCTATCCCTAAATAGGGCTGCTTTGC